>NW_003852401.1:35651616-35663323 GCF_000181295.1 Otolemur garnettii
CACCTCCCAAGCAGCTGGGACCACAGGTGCCCGCCACAACACCCAGCCATTTTTTGGTTGCAGCCATCATTGTTGTTTGGCAGGGCTGGGCTGGATTCGAACCCGCCACCTTAGGTATTTGTGGCTGGCGCCCGAGCCACTTGTGCCACAGGTGCCAAGCCAGCTTATGTGTTTTCTTTAGCTGAGACTACACTGTAACACTTGGAACTTTTGTTCAGCCTGCAGAGCTCTGCTCTAAATGAGATGGTTCCAGCAGCAGGTGGGGACAGGTGAAAGTGGATAACAGCATCATTCTTTCCATAATGACAGCTGTGACCAGGACCATAGGGACCAAGTAAACTCAGCTAAAGATCTAAGTTGAGTCTCCTGGCTTGTTCCAAACAGAAACTCAACACTCAGACATTAAGTATACAACTATTCATTTATTCAGGGAAAGTAAGGGGGAAATGCAAAGGAGATTATTTTTAGAATGAAAATGATTGGTGATTAGAGGGTTAGGTGACTGAGCTTTTATGTCCTACAAAATCACACAGTAGAATGTGTGTTCGGGTCAGTTGCTTCTCTCTTTGTAAGGACGTTCTCTCTTGCTCCCCCACAAAATAAATGTGCTAGTGGATGGTCCTCTGCGGCCTCAATGACTACAGACAGCAAAGAGAACAAGAGGGCTCACCCCAGGGTAGCTTTTTGGCTCACAGAAGGGAAACACCTTTTGATGGGAGTTGTTGTTACTAAGGGATTCACTTAAATGGGATGGGGGTAGAGAAGGGAAAGCACAGGCCAGAGGGGTTTCCAGACAGGCCCCAATCTGTAAAATCACAGAGCAAGAGAAGGAATAAAATGACATCTCTAGATTCTGTCTCAAATATAATTAAGAGAAATGGCTCCTCTCCCTTAAGTTTTTGTTTGACTGTTTTTGTACTTGAAAAGAAAATCTGACAATGGATTTAAGTAACTGTTAAGCTCTCATTATCATCAAGAGCCTGCTATATCTGCGGTATTGTCATCATACTACTGCGCTGTCATCTGTAATAAAATCAGCAGGTAACTTCTGGGGCGGGCACTCTACAGAGACAGTAACAGATTCACTCCAGGACCGGATGTCCCCTTCTCTGCCTTTATGCTCTCTCACCTCTCAGCAGGGAACAAAACCATTTCTGGTCCAAGACTCCCATGATCTCCCCAATCTATCTGTGAAACTTACCCTGGATCCTTTGCCTCCCTGACCCCCATAAAATGTGAGTTATTTCCTTTTCCAGAGTTAATACTCAATTTCTTTGTTTGTTTGTTTGTTTGATTTTGGCCTAGAGTCTCCTTCTGTGCCCAGCGTGGAGTGCCCTAGAGTCATAGCTCCCAGGAACCTCAAACTCCTGGGCTCAAGCAGTCCCCTTGCATCAGCCCCCCAAGTAGCTGGGACTACAGGTGTCCACTAGAACACCCGATAACTCAATTAATTTTAAATTAAACACACATCCTTGGCTATTCTTCCACGGTTAGCATATACAGATAATTTGTGTTCAAATTTGAAGCTGACCTCCACCGGCTTCCTGCCACCATGGGTGAGAGGCGTGTGCCTTTCACACTGCAGGGCTGGGCACCTTCCTATAAAACCCTTCCTTCTGGCCTCCGCTCAAATAACCTTTCACTCATTTGTGTAGCAACCTTGTAAATTTTGTCATACCCATATGTTGCCTATATGATTATGTAATATTTAGCTTTATTTTTTATTTAAGTAAGCTTGTCGTGAAAGGAAACCTGAATATCATAAGAAAAAAAATAGTATCATTTGCCATGTTTAATCAAATTAAACACAATAAAATAAATAGGACTACTTCTCCAGCAATATTCCAACCAAAACATCCTGGCTATCCATGATCCAGGGACCACAGTTTGGAAAAGAATACATGTGAATCATCATCCTCTTTATATGGAATTTACTCTTTTACTTTTTTTTTTTTTTATTAAATGATAGCTGTGTACATTAATGCAATCATGGGGTATAGTGTGGTGTTTTCATATGTAATTTGAAATACTTTCATCAAACTGGTTAACATAGCCTTTATGTCATTTTCTTAGTTATTGTGTTAAGACGTTTATATTCTACTCTTAGAAAAACTCACTTGTACCCTTGTAAGATAAACCACAGAAGTGATCCCTCTAATCACCACCCCCCACCCCCCCTCCCTCCTCCTCCCCCCTCCCCATATTCTTAGGCTTTAATTAGGCTGTAGCTTTCACTCTTTTACTTTTTATCCTTAGAGAAGATTTTCCTTCAACTCCTCTCTGGAGGCTTCTGAAATTCCACGCAAGAATCTCATCCAAACAGAAAATAACCAAGGGTTGAAAACTCACATAACTGAGAAAGGGTCACTGAAATGTCTTAACACTAAAATTTTAAGCTTTCTGAGATTTGGGAAAGCAATATGAGGTTAAAATTTCAACTTCATTTCAGATACACAGAACGGCTCCTGAAGGGAACAAAAAGTTGCTTTTAGGATCCAAGAAAGAACAGAGGCCAAAGCAAAATAAATCCTTTCCAAGTGATAGACCAAGGACATCAAAACAGAAAGCCAATTGTTCTAACGTTTACCTACAATTCAGAAAAGTCTTTCTGAATTTGGCTCCCAGAGAGCCAAAGAGAGCTGATACATTTTCCCAGATGGGGAGACCTGTCTCCAGTTGTCTAATGTTTCCTGAAACCACCCCGAGAAGCCACTGTTTTTAGCTCAGTTTTACCGGAGATGATGTAAAAAGGACTAAAATGTATGTCAGAACAAGGATGAGGACGCAGTTCTGGATGTTGGTCATAGGGTCTAAGTCAGTGGTTCTCCACCCTCCTAATGCCGAGACTCTTAATACAGTTCCTCATGTTGTGGTGACCCCCAACCATAAAATTATTTTCGTTGCTACTTCATAACTGTAATGTTGCTACTGTTATGAATCATAATGTAAATATCTGATATGCAGGATGGTCTTAGGTAACTCCTGGGGTCATTTGACCCCCAAAGGGGTTGCCATCCACAGGTTGAGAACCACTGGTCTAAGTGATCTATGTCAATGGGCAGGAGAGGGTTGTGCCCATAACTGATGTGAGCACTAGGGTGTCTAAGAATGAGGACCTTATTTTTCTTGTGTTCTGGTACCTACAGAGTAGAACAAAGCAAGAGACTAATGGATATCCACGAATGGGTGTTGATTGACTATAGATAACTAGGATGGTTTCAGCTTTGAAAAGCAATAAGGAAGCAGGTTGGGCAGAGTCTGTTGAGTATCCAGAACAACCTCAGCCAGGAGCAGGCACACCGCACCTGCCCTTTCTCAAGGAGACACTCAAACCCCACGTACCAGCAACACTGGGAGGCTTAGGTTCCATAGCAGGGCTTTCTTATGGTGCAAAGAGGTGAATCTCCAAACAGGAGTCATTCTCAGCAGCACGGAGGCCTGCCCTGAGGAGAGTGCCTAGACTTTGGGTCACTCTGTTGGACCCCTTCGAACTTACAGCTGACCTTGGGCAGTAGCCGCTTACACAGTGGGAATTTCTGCACGTGCTGCCATTCTGCTGCGTGTTATTCTAGAGAAACTGATTCATGAGAGAATCAGCTAATACTGGAAAACTTCGGATGATTCCCCACCCAAGGGGAATTGGAATTCCCCACCCAAGTGCCCAGCAGAATCGGATGGGGGATGGGGAAGGGACATTCATTAGAAAAGGCACAATCTTGGGCCTCTCCATTCTATTAATTTTAGCTGGCCTGGGAATAGCATTTTTTGTCCAATACTCCAGGCACAAATTGGTTGGGAAACCCTTTTCCAGGGCCCTTCAAAGGGGAACTTCTACTGGAATGTTGAAGTTATTACATCCCATTCAGTTTAGCTGATGGGCTTTTTCCTACCAAGTTCCAATTTTATTTCAGCATGCATAAAATATCCCTTCAGGAATTCTGTTTTTCAATTTCCTGAAGGAATACATTTTTTAAAGTGCCAGTTAAGATTTGCTTATTCAAGTCAGTTCTCCTGCTTCTACCCAACGCCACTTCATCATGACAACCAGGTCACCTTCCCCAGCTTTTGTTCCTGCAAATAAAAGACACGAGATGTTTTTCTACCATAAAAGGAGAAGCAGCCATGTCCCAGACAGCAAAGAACTGGAAACAAGTGGACACAGGGGTCATGGTTGCTGTCGCCACAAAAGAGGTTAATACTAGACTTTTGAAACAAAAAAGGGAAAGTTAAAAGAAATTATGGTGATGAGCCTGAATAAAGAGGTAAAATTTTAAAAAATAAAGCTAAATTCCAAAGATGTTATATTGTTTTTGATAGTCTTTTTGATTAATCTGCAAAAATCATCCTTATTAACAAGAAAATCAGCAATTCCAAAGATTTCCTGCTACTTTCTGTCATCTTTGGGTCTCATTTTCTTTTGTTTTGTTTTTTTTTGGCCGGGGCCAGGTTTGAACCCACCACCCCGGTATATGGGGCCAGCGCCCTACTCCTTGAGCTACAGGCGCCACCCCTGGGTCCCATTTTGATCCAGAAACTATTTTCAAGTCCAAAACTGATTGGTGAATGGTTCTTATATCAGGCAAAGTCAAATAGTCATACTAATAATCTTTAATCACAGAGAATTTCTGAATAATTATTTTTCTACCTTGAGGGTTCAAAAATTTTACTTTTCATATTTATCATGAGTACATTTAAAACTTCAAAATAAAATGAGACTGACAAGGCTAATTTCTACTCTAAATTTATCTGAGCTATTTATCCATATAATCAAATATAATTTATTATAAATGTGGTATTCTTTTAAAATTTAATACAAATGTTTAACTTAGTACTAGATGTTTCATGTCAGGAAATGGTTGGCATTGATTTGTCTTAATCTCTTACATGTAGCCACATGACCCAGAGATCTTTGACCCTTCATAGAGTTACACAATTATACTCATTCTATGCCAGTAGCTCACATGTATAAGCTACCAAATAAGTAGAAAACTACTCAGACTCTTAAGAATCAAATGCTCGGCTCGGTGCCTGTGGCTCAAGTGGCTAAGGCGCCAGCCACATACACCTAAGGTGGTGGGTTCAAATCCAGCCCAGGCCTGCCAAATAACAATGACAGCTGCAACCAAAAAATAGCCGGGCATTGTGGCGGGTGCCTGTGGTCCCAGCTACTTGGGAGGCTGAGGCAGGAGACTCGCTTGAGCCCAGGAGTTGGAGATTGCTATGAGCTGTGATGCCACAACACTCTACCCATGGGGACATCTTGAGGCTCTGTCTCAAAAAAAAAATAATAATCAAATGCTCATTAGTGACAAAGCTAATCATTTTTCCTTAAAAATGAATAAACCAGACAAAGAATAGGGAAAAACCTATTCAAATGAGCTCTGATTTACAGCAAAACATTAGTGATTGCATTAGAAGCACAACTGAGATCACCTTCTGCTCAGACTGACTCATCATTGTTTTACCTTTTTAAAAAGGGAAATTGTAAGCGTAGTCATTAATGGTTTTAGAATCTCCCACAATGCACTGCTGCTTCTAAACATTAACATTTTCCTCTTTCTTACAGAAACATTCCCCAGAAATCATCATACTAGGGCACTGGTAAGGCTTTGGTGTCCCAGCCTTTGAAAGAATGTGAGTAGTAATCTAACACTGAAATGGTTAACACAAGAATGAGCCTAAAGTCAGAACGTGTCCTTGCACAGGGATTGTCCAAAAGTTTGGCATTGCTCATGAAAAAGAAAACAAAATTACTTAATGGGAAAATGACTTGAAAGAAAAGAAAGCAGCTCTAAAAACGGATGGATTTCAAATCCTTAAACCTCAGTAAGGACAGGCAAGGGGATGAAGGAGCCATGTGGAAACACTAAACATTTTGCTGAGAGCATGGCTGCTCAGGCCTGTTACCCCAACACTTTAGGAGGCTGAGGCGGGAGGATTGTTGCGTAAGCTCAGGAGTTCCAGAACACTTTCCTGAAACACTAGCACTGACAGAGTACATGTCCCACTTTCCTATCCTCCTCTCCCACCCCCAAAGTTACATCAAAATGAAAATAAATGTTAAACAAAAGGATCTACCAGTGCGATGAAATATAAGACGAAGTTCAGAAGGAAAACGTGGGAATGTCAACATTGTGTGCCTTTGAATGTGTAATGCACTATCAGCTCCCTTGTAAAGCTAAGGAATTGTTCTCTTGAAGTCCGACTCAGAATTCTGGCAGACCATGAAATTTGTTTTATTCAGATTTAAATATATATACAAATAGCTATATTGTTCAGTCTACTATTGTGATCAAAATATGTAGATTCACCCTTGAAGGGTCCAGTTTAAGAATGCAAGGACGAAGTAACAGCAAGATATTAGCAAGATTGAATCAGCCACTTAAAACTCAGGCCTGGTTGCTGTCACCTGTCTCTACCTATCCCCGTACTCCTGCTAACTCCCTGGCCAAAGCCTCCAACTCATCCTGACGCTGCTCGAGCATCATTTTTCCCAGGAGTCCCCCTGCATTCCCGAGAAGACTCTTTCTCTTCTCCCTGTCTCTACGTTACCTCTGCCTCTGCCATGCTTCTACATCCTCCCGTCATATGCTTCTGTGCCTCTCATTCCTCTGTGAGTTCCCTGAGGTCAGCAACTGCCTTCTCCCTTGTGAGCCCCGGCCCCCCCGAGACAGGCTGCCTGAGAGTAGGTGCTACATAAATGTCTGAATATTTGAAGAATTATCTAATACCACCTTCTGTAGTACTCCTCATCTAATCACCAAATAGCCTTGGAATACTCGTTACCATTTCGCCCAGAGGGCCCTTTCCCGGCATCAATGAAACATCCTCTCCCCCTTTATTGTCCCTTTATCCCCCAGATGAACAAACAAGTCTGTGCCTACCCAACTCTTGAGTTTTCAACAAAAGGTTTCCATTATGGCTCCATCCTCTGAAAGAGATTTCTTTTCTGGTCTACACTGTGAATCAACCCACTTCAGGATGTGCTTAGAGTCATTCAGTCATTACTTATTAAGCATATACGCAGTCTACACTGGGTACAAATTCTAGGGCACAAGCCTCCATCCAAGTGGAGAAGCCAACTCCCCAGTTTCTTCTCCTCCAGGTCAAAATCTCTGTGAGCCTCAGACTCCTGAGAACCATAAACTCCAGAATGACTAAGGCCAAAACATTTGGGTAAGAATTTTCAATGTACTCGTATTATACCCCAAAAATTCCTTAAGAGCTGCCTGTGGTGGCTGTAATCCCAGCAATTTAGAAGTCTAAAGTGGAACACTCACTTGAGGCCAGGAGTTTAAGACCAGCCTGAGCCAGAGCTAGACTCTGCCTCTAAAAAAAGGAAAAGAAAAGAAAAGGGAAAAATAGCCAGGTGCAGTGGCTCACACCTATAGTCCCAACTACTCAGGATGCTGGGTTGAATCCCAGAGTTCGAGGCTGCAGTGAGCTATGATTGCACCACTGCATTCCAGCCTGGGCAACAGAATGAGACTCTCTAAAATTTTTTTCAATTATTTTTTAAATTTCTAAAAAATATTCCTCTCTTCAGAATGGGTTAAAATAACCAGGATGACAATATCCTGGTTACCCAAGACAGCCATAACTTATACTGATTGTCCTGAGGTTATTATTCACAGCATCCTTTTGCATTCTCAAAAGTTTCCTGGTTTGGACAACTAAGTCTAAGGTTATCCTGACTATAACTCTGCCTTACTGAGAGTAGAGGAGACTTCACAGCCTCCATTAGCATTGCTACTCTGAGTCACCGCTTATACAGTATAAGATAAGAAAATCCATAACCACCCAGCCAGCTTTTCTTTTTTATACAACCTCCTCCTTAAAAAATAATAATCCAGTTTTTTTTTTTTTTGAAACAGTCTCAAGCTGTTGCCCTGAGTAGAATGCTGTGGCATCATAGCTCACAGCAACCTCCAACACCTGGGCTCAAGTGATCCTCTTGCCTCAGTTTTTCTACTTTTAGTAGAGACAGGGTCTTGCTTTTGCTCTGGCTGGTCTCCAACTCTTGAGCTCAAGCAATCCACCTGCCTCAGCCTCCCAGAGTACTAGGATTACAGGCACAAGCCACTGTGCCTGGCTTAATCCAGATTTTCGGTAAGAAAATTGTAGCAATTGCTGACATTTTTCTTATATTGAGAGGATGTACTTTTTGCCCTTGCTACAAAACC
The DNA here is from genome assembly GCF_000181295.1 of Otolemur garnettii. Lineage (NCBI taxonomy): Eukaryota > Metazoa > Chordata > Mammalia > Primates > Galagidae > Otolemur > Otolemur garnettii. Next base: position 35,659,800 of record NW_003852401.1, read on the forward strand.
AGCTGAACAACATAACCCAACTAGCTGCTTTGTTACAGACAGTGGGAAAACACAAGCAAAAGAGGTCATTTCAACTGAAAGGAATCTGTAGATGAGATAGCTATTATCTGTATTAATTATATCTCCAGTGACCTACTTTTTAGTAGAAAAAAATCTTTGCACCAAAAGCCAATCTGATATCTCTTCAAAGGCTGTAATTAAACATATAAAAGAAATTCTGTTGCTATGTGGGGAAGAAAAAGAGGTAAAGTAAGCCCTCTCTTTTTTTGTTCTACCAATTAGTGGAATGCCTTTGCTATCACGATAAGAGTTATTCCTCCAAGATACAAGGAAGCACAGCGTACAAGCTAAAGCTTAACTCTCATTGTACCCCAGTGAAGAAGACGTGTTTTAATGCCTTTTTTTGGAATGGTGGATAAGATGGTATGGCACAAAAATTATAGCAAGACAGTCCATTCGGGGTTATTTTTTTCTTGGAGATAAAGGGCCTATCCTTGCTTGAATCCTAGACTTTTAATATACTAGTTATCTGTATAACAAACAAGTTATACTTAACCTCTCAGTTTCTTCAGCCATAAAGCTGGTGGACTAAGACCACCCCCTTCATTATTTATGAGAATTAAAATTACTTTTACTTTTCAGCAGTATTCAAATATTATCATGATAAGTGATGTGGGTGATAACTGTGGAAATGACGAGAAAGAAGCACATGTAAGGGTCTGGAAGGCTCAGTGCCTTTGGAGGACAAGGTTAGAAACAGGAATTACAGCATCAGAGACCAGGAACTTGGTGGCATTTCTATTAATAATGGGTAGTTGAAAAATGGCACCTGTATTGGTTTCCTAGGTTCCTGTAACAATGCCACAAACTGGGTCACTCAGAACAATAGAAATGTGTTCTCTCCCAGAGGCTCTGAGGGAGGCTGGGTTCCCCACTCTCCTCCGAGCTTCAGAGGGGTGGGTAACAATCCCTGACCATCTGTGGTTTGTGGCAAGGTAACTCCAAGGTGCCTTTGCTGTCACGCAGTCACCCTTCCTCTGTGTCTGTATCCAGATTTTACTCTTCCTACAAGGATGCCCTACATGATGGGTGTGGGGCCCATTCAACTCCACCAGGACCACACCTTGACTAGCTTGCATCTACAAAGACCCTATTTCCAAATAAGGTCATATTCGCAGGTTCCAAATCCGCCAGGGGTTGGCAGGGGCTGTTCAACCCCATGCAGTGCTACTTGGGAATGCTGATCATATTCTCAATGCTCAGAGAAAAATGGTATGATACTTATTTGTAGGCTCGTCATAGAAAAGAAAAGAATAGGGGATTCCTATATGTTTTCTAAATCTAGCAAAAGTTATTTTAACCTCTAACAGGAAAGAAAAAGGCACTCTTTACTATTCCGCGTTTCCTACCCACCATCGAGACCTCACCCGGCAGGTTAAAGAACTTCCTCTTTACAACTTTTCCCCTCATATTTATTTTCCGTGTGAAGCGATTTCACTAACAAAATTTACTTTATTAGGAGTAAATGTGGGTCAACAATCAGATTATCAAGCTTCTGTGTCCATGCAACAGCATCAGTTAAATGTCTCCAATAACAACCCCAGAAGTTTGAACCCAGAGAACTCATTTGTTTAATCATTTGGCCAGTACATTGCTCAACTCTTTAATATCTAATTTGAAAGTCTTTTGAGGGGCATATATTCTCTAGTTCAACACAAACCCTCCCACACTCTACCCATTGTCCCTGTGGTCCTGTGCCAGGTCCATTCACACCCATGTGGTAGCTGCTAGAGCCCTGAGCATTTATGCTTGCCAGCCACAAACTCTACCCCCCATGGCCCTGAAATCAGCCCTCCTCCTCCAGCTAGAACTACAACCTTGTCTCATTTCACCCCAATTTTCTTACTTGTCATTTATTGGGCTAGCCATTTTCCTGTATTAATCAGTTTTTTTGAAATTCTTCTCAGTTCAGCCTTTGTCTCCCCCACAACTAGATTAAAAATAGCTTCATGTCTTATAACCTCCCACAACATCTAGCCCAGTGATTTTCAACCAGTGTGCCGCGGCACACTGGTGTATTGTGCGAAGACCTTAGGTGTGCTGCAAAAACTTTTTAAAGATCCTTTATTTTCAAAAGAAGTTCAAGGCACAGTATTTTTTTAACTCTTTTTTTTTTTTTTTGATCAACATAATGTAAGTGAGCCATGGAAGTTTACCTATAGGTACAAGCGTGCTGTAAGATAAAAAGGTTGAGAAACACTGCTCTAACCTAACAAAATCATCTGCATAGAACAGACCTTCAAATGCTTGGTGGCTAAAAAGGAAAGGGCCAGACAACGTCTTGCAATTGTTCTCACATTCCAGGGCTCAGCACATCACCACTCAACTTTAGAGGACCTCGTTCTGACCTTCTTTCACTTTCTCCCCACCCAAGGGATTCATATGGACCATGGCTATTTGACATCCATGTCCTCTCCCCAGTTCCATGGCCCTGTTCCAGGTCCCGGAAACTCTGGTAGCCTTGTTCCAGGTACTGGAGACTCTGGAACCCACTTTTAGGACTTGGGCTATTCCCCAATCCATCATCTTGGGTACAAACAATATGTTCGTGTGCCTCAAGAATAGCCAAGGGACAGGTGTTTGTGGGGGTGTGAAGACAGAACTTGGCTGCCCTAGCCAGGGCACATGTAAAGTCCTCTGCACTGTGGGTGGGAGGGGCCAGGGAGATGGGAACCCAGGCGGAGGCTTCTATATCTGTACTCCTGCCGGGCCCTGCAAATATTCAGCACGTCCCCTTGCTCTCTACCCACTCAGGGCAGAAGAGATAACCATCAATGGCAAAATTCTCTTGTTTACCCCTCTTACCCAGAACATGGGCCCCCACATCCCAGATATTTTGGTTTAGTATCTATTCTGTAAAGAATTGTCTGGCTTTGGTTATTTGATAAAAAGAATGGTTGACTAAACAGAAAAAAAACTTTCATTTTCAAACCCAGAGGTTTTAAGAAATGACGGAGGCTTTGCAAATATCTAAGATGGCACATATTATTAGCTAAATAAGTTAAAAGTCTTCGAGTTAGCCAGTGTTTGTGGGCAAATAAGATACGACAATCAGGGGTGGTGTCAATGTGGTCACATACATATCCATGTCCACCCTGAAATAACCGTCATTACTGTGCAGATGCAGGTTGCAAACACATGCATTACCATAAAACGCACTCAGGTTAGGCCCTCCAGTGTGAAATCAGTTTGACAATACTAATTAAAAGTGCATTTAAACTATCTTCAAAGTAGTCATTAAATCTCATTTTGTATGTCCTACAATCCCACCATGGTCTACATGGTGATGTCCAAAGAGAATCAAATGGGAAATGGAAATGAGATGGCCTTGGCAGTACTTTGCCAGGTCAGGTTGTACACAAAGAAGCAAAAGTTTATCTATTTTATTGACCTTTTCAAAAAACCAACTTTTGGATTTATTGATCTGTTCTATAATCCTTTTATTTTCAATTTCATTTAATTCT
>NW_003852401.1:35667587-35675943 GCF_000181295.1 Otolemur garnettii
GGATTGTGTATGAAAACACCACACTGTACCCCCAAAGTGCATCAATGTACACAGTTACCATTCAATAAAAAAAAAAAAAGAAGCAAAAGTAACTGCAGCTTACGTGTGCACATTGACATGGTCATCTCCATAGCCATTCACTGGAAATTTAGTCATACTGGTCTCAAGATCTGACCAGATTTTCCTTACCAGTTATGCTACTATGGATCCCACTCTTGCTTTAAATTCTGTATGGAAATGAAAATGCAGTTCTGATTTTCCTGATGAGAAATATTTTCAAGTACTCTGTTTAGTCTTCCCTTGCCATCACCCCCAAAACATACAGATGAATTTTTTCCCAGCAAAGGTTTGTGTCTCTTTGTTTTGAGAAAGGGTCTTGCTCTATTGCCCAGGTAACGTCATAGCTCACTGCAACCTCAAGCTCCTGGGCCCAAGAGATTCTCCTGCCTTGGCCTTCCAAAGTGCTGGGATTATATAGGCATATGCAATCTCATTTGGCTTCATTGTATGTTTAAAGGAAAACATTAGAATGTATGTTTAAAGGAAAACGTTAGAACTTATGTGCCTACATTTCAACAATCAACCAAAACCAAGAATCTTTGGCTAATGTTCATTGACACAGTTGATGTACATTCTCCAGATGTTCTTTTCCTCCTCTCCCTCATTCTTTTTCAAACTCAGAATCTTCAGTTTCTAGTCATCTACTAGTTTTTGACAATCCAAACTCTGTCCTACAGATAAGCAGGGTCTTTACTTTCTCTACCTGGATTGTGACATCTAGTCAACCACTGGCTGGCATAAACTCACCCTCTGCCTGCCCCAGCCTCCCCTTTCCTCTATGAAGCACACATGTAGCAGATGCAAAACTAGTCAGGAGATTAGAACAAGTGGGATCCGGAGGATCTCTTAAGGTCAGGAGTTCAAGACCATGAGACCAGCCTGGGCCACATGTCAAGATCCCATCTCTAAAAAAAATTTTTTAAATAAAATAATAAATACAAAACTTTTCCCACAATGTATAAGGAGCCTTGCTCTTAGAGCGTGTGCACTATAGAGGCCGTTTGACATGCCCACTAGATGCCCATGTGCCTATGTAAGGGCCTCTTCAGCCAAGCCAGAGAGAAATACACACAAAACTCCATTCTGGTAATAAGCAGACATGGATGCTATTAACAGGATACATCTCATACTCCATACTCCAATGAAAAAAAGGTCAGGCAGGGACCACTGGCTCACACATGTAATCTCAGCTCCTTGAAAGGCTGAAGCTCGAGTATCATTTGAAGCCAGTTGTTCAAAACCAACCTGGGTAACATAGTGAGATCCCATCTCTACAAAAAAAAAAAAAAAAAGAAAGAAAGAAAGAAAAGAAAAAAAGAAAGAAAGAAAAAAAAGCCAGGCATGGTAGTGTGCATCTGTAGTCCCAGCTACTCAGGAGGCTAAGGCAGAAGGATCACTTAAGCCCAGAGTTACAGGTTTCAGCAAACTATGATTATGTCAATGTACTCTAGCCTGGGCAACAAAGACCCTGTCTCTAAAATATACATATACTTATATATGTATATATATTATATTTAAAAACATTTTTAAAAGTTCAACACAAGCAACCAATTATTCACAAAAGTTCTAAGAACTATAAAATTATTCCCAAAAGTTCTAAAAATCTATAAAATCCCGATTCTAGAGGATTGTGTACTTGTTTGCTTATTTTGTTCTAGTGGGGAGTTGTTGGTAAAAAGTGAAAGAAATAAAAAGGCTTTAAGAGTTTGAGAAAGGAGCAGATCTGAGAAAAAGATCTAGAAATGAAAACAATGGGAGGGAAGATGTCCTGAGCAGTTTGAGGTTTTCATACTTTGGTTTCTGGCAACAAAGGATTTGTTGATGAACTTTATTAACTAGAATAAACTGGTGACTTTAATTATCTTCTTTGTTATGACACATAACTTATAACAATTACATTCTGCCCTTTTAAGAATTTCAAGATCATTCTTTCCAACCTGTCTTAAAAAGAATTCAAGATCACCTCATAAAGAATAGTTTGCTTGCATGCACACACACATACGTGTTCTTAAGTTTGAATTATAGTCATCAAAAGTTAATGGGGTTACTCCTGGGTTGGAGGGATACAGTGTTTGTTTTTATGCATTTATGCATAAGTAAGCAAAATTTTATCCCCATTTTGTTATGAACATGTCTATTAGTTGTCAAAGTTTAAGCCTAAGAGTTTTGCAAAAAATTTTTTCAAGTTGTAGAATCAGTTTTACTGTTATGAAGGGCAGAGATACAGTCTGTTCTGTTTCCTCTTTATTCTCATTGTGAGGACTTTGTACCCTGTTGGCTATTTTGATACTAAAGTCATCTAATATATATATATATAGTATAGTATAGTATGGTATAGTATATATATAGTGTGTATATACGTCACTGAAAAAACATTTAGATCCCTAAAATAATTGTGTCAATACATGCTCTGACAAGACTTTTAGCTAAAAGGTCTATGTTTGTAAAATAGAGAACTGTGCTACATTAAATTTCCTTCCTAAATCTTCAGAAAAACATGAGCATCCTGCTCCAAATTGTTCACAAACATGAAGTTTATTACCCTGTGCGGGAAGCCAAATTGGGATCTCATTTCTACTTCGATAATTAAAGATAAAATCTTGTACTTGAATTATATGTTCTTGTGGTTGATTTTTTCTTTTTTAAAATGCAAATGTAAACGTGATCCTTTTGCTGACTAGCAAAAATTAAAGTCAGATAGTAACAAAATGTTGGTAGATGGGTGGGGAAATTGAAATTTTCATGCATTGCTGATGGGAACAATAAATTAGTACTGATGCTGTGGAGATAACTTGGCCGTATTTTTAAAAATAAAAATATATGTATTATGGACTGGCTATGATATGATACTAAGAAATTATTAATTTTAGTAGGTATGATAATCATATTGTGGATATATAGGAGAATGATTGTTATTAGGTCAGTGATGGTATATTTAGGAGTGAAGTCTAACATTTTAAAAGGTTTAGTAAAAAATAAACACCTTCATACACATCTGTGTGTCCATCTCTAGACAGAAAGTATATATTCCAAAATTAAATAATTGTATAATTTAAATAAAAGGAAAGCAGATGATTATTGTAGGAGAAAATATTGTACAGCAATCCAAGGGCAAAGGGAGTGCACTCAATCTATGGCACAGCAGCATAGATGGGTATTAGAAAGCAGAATCAGGGGCAGTGCCTGTGGCTCAGTGGCTAGGGCGCTGGCCCCATATACTGAGGGTGGCGGGTTCAAACCCAGCCCCGACCAAACTGCAACAAAAAATAGCCGGGCACTGTGGCAGACACCTGTGGTCCCAGCTACTCCGGAGTCTAAGGCAAGAGAATCCCCTAAGCCCAGGAGTTGGAGGTTGCTGTGAGCTCTGTGACGCCACGGCACTCTACCAAGGGCAACAAAGTGAGGTTCTGTCTCCACCAAAAAAAAAAAAAGAAAAAAAGAAAGCAGTATCAGTAAAAAATAGACCCTTAAAGCAGGTTGTCAAGCAAGTCTTACCATAAACATTCATTTTGAAGCACACATATAATATGTTGTTTTATAGTTGCAATAGCTACAAAAGATTTGGAGACCAGACATTACGGCCAATCGTGGAAGGCAGATGCTGATGGGTGAAGTTGGGGACTCAGGGAGGAGGTAAGGGCCCATGGCACGGCTTGCAGAAGACAATCCAATCCTTGGCACTGCACCTGGTCAGGGTTTTATATTTATTTATTTGTAAAGGAATGAAATGCACTCATCATAAAACGGAATCACTCCAGGCCACCAAGACATCTCAACATGTCTCCACTCACATGTCAGCAAGACCCTTAGAACTGAGCCTTCCCCTTCGCAGCCCAGCCACTCACAGTTGTGCCCTCAGCTTTCCCCTCTTCTCTCTCCTAACCAACCCCAGGTTTCCCAAACCAAAAGCTTGCTTGGAAATTGCTTTCTGCCTTTCACTGATGTGCCCCCCATTCCAATCCCCAGTTCCCTTTTCTTTTTAATCACAATAACCAAGCTGGCTCTTCCAGGCACTGACCCTTTATAGCCCTTCATTTTGAAGTGAACTGTGGCCAATAGAGAAATAAACCCATGGGGTCTAGAGGTGCATCCATAGCGGCCCTGCCCTGGCTGATGCCAAGGAGCATGCAATCCATGCAGAAACTGAACAAATGAATGAGTGAATAAGTGAATGAGAAAGAAAAGAGAAGGGACAAGAAAGATAAAGTTTAGGAGAGAGAAAAAACAGACTCCACAGGAGTATGGTGACACATCCCCCAAATTTATTATCCCCATAAGCAATTCTGGCCCAGTGGGAAAATAACCAGACGTCTGAATACAGCAACAAATCATCTTGAAATTGAAGACAGACCACCTTGCTCTTTCCAAAGTTCTTATGTTTAGGGTGAGTACAAACATTTTGCTGAGCATTCTCACTCCATAATCACTCAAATATTTCATTAAAAACAAAATATTGGCTAGCAGGGAATATGAATGGTATACATTAGGGAATGTTTTTGGCAGGGGATGGGACTTTTTTTATTGTTGGGGATTCATTGAGGGTACACAGAACCAGGTTATGTTGATTGCTTTTGTTAGATAAGGACCCTCCTATATTTATGTCCCGCCCCCCAAAAGTGTACCACATCCCTTGACCTCCCCACCCCCACTTCCCTTTCTCAGCTCTCCCCATCCCCCACCCTCCACTGTGTTCTAGGACCTTAATTGTCCTCATATCAGAATTGAGTATATTGGATTCTTATTTCTCCATTCTTGTGACGCTTTTTTAAGAATAATGTGTTCCACATCCATCCAGGTTAATACAAAGGATGTAAAGTCTCTTATCTTTTTTGTGGCTGAATAGCATTCTGTGCTATGCATATGCCACAGCTTGTTAATCCATTCCTGGCTTGGTGGGCATTTAGGCTGTTTCCACATTTTGGTCTTTGTAAATTGAGCTGCAATAAACAGTCTAGTGCAAGTGTCTCCATGGTAAAGGGATTTTTTTTCTTCCGGGTAGATGCCCAGCAATGGGATTGCAGGATCAAATGGGAGTTGATAATGGGAGCTTGAGTTCTTTGAGGGTTCTCCATACTGCCTTCCAAAAACATTGCATTAGTTTGCAGTCCCACCAGCAGTGTAAAGGTGTTCCCTTGTCTCTACATCCATGCCAGCATCTGCAGCTTTGAGACTTTGTGACGAGGGCCATTCTCCCTGGTATTAGATGGTATCTCAGGGTGGTTTTGATTTGCATTTCTCTAATAATTAGGGATGATGAACATTTTTTTCACATGTTTGTTAGCCATTCATCTGTCTTCTTTAGAGAAGGTTCTATTCATCTCTTTTGCCCAGTGATCTAAGGGATTGTTGGCTCTTTTTATATTTATTAATTTGAGTTCTCTGGGTGGCGCCTGTGGCTCAAAGGAGTAGGGTGCCAGCCCCATAAACCAGTGGTGGTAAGTTCACACCTGGCCCTGGCCAAAAAAACTGCAAAAAAAAGAAAAAAAAAATTGAGTTCTCTGTAGATCCTAGTTATCAAGCTTTTGTCTGTATCAAAATGTGCAAATATCCTTTCCCAATGTGTAGGTTGTCTTTTTGCTTTGGTTTTTGCTGCCTTAGCGATACAGAAGCTTTTCAGTTTCATTAAGTCCCATTTATTTTTGGTGTTGTTGCAATTTCCATGGAAGTCTTCCTCATGAAGGTCTTCCCCAGGCTGATAGCTTCCCATGTTTTCCCCATACTATCTTTGAGGATTTTAATTGTATCATGCCTTAGATTAAGGTCTTTTATCCATCTTGAATCAATTTTTGTGAGTGGAGAAAGGTGCAGGTCCAGTTTCAGTCTTTTACATGTAGATATCCAGTTCTCCCAGCACCATTTATTGACTAGAAAGTCTTTCCCCCAGTGTACGTTCTTGTTTGGTTTCTCAAAGATTAGGTGGCTGTAAGCTGTTTCATCTCCTCGTTTTCTATTCGGTTCCAAATGTCTAAATCTCTATTTTTATGCCAATACCACGCTGTTTTGATCACTCTGGCCTTGTAGTGCAGCCTAAAGTCTGGTAGACTGATGCCCCCGGCTTTGTTTTTCTTACTAAGAATTGCCTTGGTTTTTTTGGTTCCATACGAAATGAAGAAATATTTTCTCCAAGTCTTAAAAGCACAATGTTGGCATTTTATTAGGAGTAGGCCGGAGAAAATCTGGATTAATGGTATAAGGAAGCAGGCTAAGTGTAAAAGTCTTCCTCCTCTAGTGAATGAGGGGTACAGCGCTTAATAGATGATTATTTCATGGGAGAAAATGGCACCATAGAAGGGTAAGTCACCTTTAGTTTTTATCACTAAACTAGACAATCGCTAATCAAGAATGAAGAAGAAAAAACACCTTTTCAAAAACCAGGGTGTCATTTGCGTAATAGTTTTACATTAGCAACATATAATCATACTTTTTGAAGAGGAAATCAGAACAGCCCTTTGGGATTTTCTTACCCAACCCCCTCATTTTGCCAATGAGCTCAGAACGGCTACATGCCTTTCCTCGGGCCACATGAACATTTAGAAACACAGCTGGGGACGGCCGCTAGCTCCACGTCTTCCGAGTGGCACCGCGTCTTTCCCTCTCAACTCTCCGTCCTCCGAAATCCATCCCAGTTTCCTAGCCTTCTGGGGCTTCTGTCATGATATTAAGTTTTTAAAATAATAAGACAATTGAGGATATTTAAATACAGATTGCAGGTTACATAATACCGTGGAAATGTTAGTAATATCTTTACGTATGATAGTGCTCTTCTGTGTATGTAGAAGAATGTTCTTAATAAAGAAGCATTCGGACTTGCCATCCAATGAAGTCTGCATCTAATTTTCACAGTGTTCAGAAAAAACAAGATAAGAAAGAAAGATACACAAGTAATTAGGAAGGGAGACAGACACCTAGATGGAAAGATAAACAGACAAGCAAATGCAGCAAAATGTTTACATTTATTGAATTATAAAGGAAGGGAACTGGCAAAGCAGGAGATATACTATCGCTTCGAATCTTTATTTTTAAAATGTTTCCTAATAAAAATGAGAAAATATAGATCTACTTTAAAAAGTTATTTTAAAGCATGTCATTTTAAGTAATAGATCTCTATCTGGACCCAGCTGCTCAGACATCTCACATGGCACAGCTAAGAAGCCCTTCCAGAGAAAGGAGATTTATGGGATTCTAGATAGTACGTCTAAACCTAAGGACAGCAAAAGAGTACCTAGAAAACATGTCTAGAGAGCTGAACAAACTAGATGAGGTTGTCCAATAGAGTACGTGAGGAGACCTGGGCCCAGGTTTCACTGCGCGCCTCTCTGCCCGTAGAAGGCTAGGGTGGGGGTAGAGACTGGGATCTATCTTCTACGTAAAGTCAGAAGAAGCCTATGAAAAAACAGATGGCGGCAGGTTCTCACCTACTGTGCATCATGTGAGGGTGTTCAGCACGTTCCCCAGGGGAAGGGCACAGCTACAACTTGAACTTTGTGTTAGAAACAAAAATAACATAACCTAAACACTTATACCCTCATATTAATCTGGAAAAAAAAATCAGATTACCTGCAAAGACGTGGAATCAGCCTAAGTGCTCATCAGCTGACGAGTGGATAAAGAAAATGTGGTATATATAAAACACGAAGTTCTACTCAGCCATAGAAAGGACTGGAATAATGCCTTTTGCAGCAAACTGGATGGAACTGGGAACGTTATCCCAAGCAAAGTACCCCAGGAACGGAACACACACATGTTCTCACTAGTAAGTGGGAGCTAAGTGGTGGGTAGCACGGTCATAAAGTGATGGAAAGGTCAATGGAAACCAAGAAGGGAGGGTGGAAGGGGGGTGAGGGAGAAGACACGCCTCTCAGGTACAAGGTCCCCTACTCGGTAACAGGCACGCGAAAAGCCCTGACTTCCACATTATTCAGTTCACCCATGTAACAAAAACACTTGTACCCCCTTAAGTTTTGAAATTGGAAAAAAAATACCCAGATTACAAACAAGAATGATCTTCCAAGGAGGACTGTCTATACCTTTGTTTACATCTATAGTCTAAAGAAGTAACTTCAAAGTATCTAACCCAGTGTTGTTTCTCCCCTAGGAAACACTATTACAGTGAAAATAGAAAAAAAAAATGTCCCTGAGCCCCAGGGCAGGACGAGGCTTAGCCTCCAGTCTTCTGTACTGCCTGGAGGTGTTGGCTCCCTTCCCTTGAGCCTGATGTAAAGCCTGCTGCTCTCACCACTTTGAGAGCAGAGGACACACCTCATTCTCTCTGGATTCTTTTTTTTTTTTTTTTTTT
>NW_003852401.1:35677235-35678883 GCF_000181295.1 Otolemur garnettii
GGAATCTTTTCCCCACTCAATGTTTTTAATCGGCTTGTCAAAGATCAGGTACCGGTAAGTAGTTGGTTTCATCTGTTGGCTCTCTATTCGAAATTATGAAAGAGAACTTTCTCTCTGGATTCTTAGCGGAAATTCCTTCAAGCCTCATTTCTTACGCCTCATTTCTCAATTGCCATCGACTAACTGTTTAGAGTCCAACTGCTCAGAATGGAGCCCAGCCTCCCAGAGGCAGTCGTCACGGGGCTTGGTCTGGGGCTTGGTTCTGAGCCCCACCTGCAGCGACCAGCATAGCTCCCAGGAGGGCTTTAGTTTGGAAGTGGCTGATTAGGCCACTTCCACGACAGCAAAATGATGCTGCTCTCAGCAGCTTACTGTGTCTAAAAGAAATGAAATGTCACCAGAAATACAACACAAGGCAGTGACTTGTACAAGTGTAAACCAAAGGCCTAGGCATCCCTTCCGGACCGAGGGCAAGTGCAGAAGGGCCAGGTGAACTATGTTCTGATACTCTGATGGGTGGAGATGAAAAAGGAGTGTGGTCCCAAGTAGAGGCACAGCTTACAAAAAGGGATGTAGGGAAGTGTGCATCGCAGAGTGAAGACGGCAGGCGCGTGAAGGAGTGAGAGCAAGCTTGTGTTCAGGGCAGACGCCCTTTAGGGCGGAGCTCGGGGAAGTGAAAGAAGTGGCTGATCCCAACGTCAACAATTTCATGGCCATTTCTCTCCATCGGATTTACATAAAAGAAAAAGCTAGTCAAGAAACAACCTTGTCAATGTACATCCCCCATCCAAATGACTTAATGACTAGAGCCACATAAACAGTCCTTCCATCCCCTTTCTTTGGGGACACAGTCATGGCTTAACAGGTTTTCATTTTCAGGTTTAGCTTTTTAAACTCTTCAGCCAACCCCTGCAAATGGAAAATGCCTCAACCAGGTGCTGCTAAGTAGATCCTCATTATAGGATATACATTATTGGGTTTTTTTAGCCCAGAAGATGATTCTCAAAACATTAGATCAGTAATCCTCACTCCTGGTGGCCACTGTGAATTAGTTTCTGAGCTTTAAAAAATATGTGATGTCATTGCTCACCCCTAGAAATTCCCATGATGATTCTATTATAGCCAAGCACTGTGGCAGGCACCTGTAGTCCCAGCTACTTGGGAGGCTGACGCAAGAGAATCGCTTAAGCCCAGGAGTGTGAGGGAGGTTGCTGTGAGCTATGACACCATGGCACTCTACCCAGGGCAAGTAGTGAGACTCTGTCTCAAGAAAAAATAAAAAAACCCTCTGAAGGTAAGTAACAAACTATACTCCACTTAAGAAAAGTGTACATAAGTCAAAACAGAAATAAAGTATTTAGATAAAAGCAGTAATTCGATAGTTCTTAATTGATTTTCCCCTCCCCAGTCTTAAAGAGAAGAAGTTTTTTTTTAATTGTTAGAGATTCATTGAGGGTACAAGAAACCAGGTTACACTGATTGCATTTTTAGGTAAAGTCCCTCTTATAATTGTGTTTTGTCCCCAAAAGGTGTGTCACACACCAAGACCCCCACCCCCTCCCTCCTTCCCTCTCTCTGCTCTTCCTTTCCCCCACCCCTCCCTCCTTCTTTCTCTCTCTGCTCTCCCCTTCCCCCACCCCCACTGTGT
>NW_003852401.1:35679694-35721191 GCF_000181295.1 Otolemur garnettii
CCTCCCTCCTTCTCTCTCTGCTCTCCCCTTTCCCCACCCCCACCATGTAGTAGGTCACTAATTGTCCTCATATGAGAATTGAGTACATAGGATTCATGCTTTTCCATTCTTGTGATGCTTTAGTAAGAATTATATGTTCCACTTCCATCCAGGGTAATACAAAGCCTATAAAGTCTCCATCTTTTTAATGGCTGAATAGTATTCCATGGTATACATATATCATAGCTTGTTAATCCATTAATGACTCTCAGCAATTTTATCACCCTTCCCTGTTCTGAGAGCTGCTGCAACAGTGGATTCAACTAGGTCCTTCACTACGAGCCAAAGCACCAAAATCTACAGAAAGACGCCTCACACAACGCCTCAATTCCTCGTGCCGTACCTTAAATGAGGAGTTGCTACCTTCCTGTTCTCCCCAAGGTAAGGAAGTGGTGGCAAAAATAAAAGAGTCCTTTATACCTTCACCCAAGCAAATGCTCCCTTAACATTTTTAAAAAAAATAGACCCATTCTGCCTGACTTCCTAAACCTAATTTTTCTAGCTGGCACCTAGCTAAATGACAACATAAGCCACATAATTCCCTCTTCAGAGAGCTCTCTTATCCATAATCACAATTCTCAAGTGTTCAAACAGTCCTCCCTTCCAGAACTTTGACTACAAACACTAATTTACAATTTTTTTTTTTTTTTTTTTTTTAAAGACAGAATCTCACTTTGTGCCCTGGGTAGAATGCTATGGCGTCATAGCTCACAGCAACCTCAAACTCCTGGACTCAAATGATCTCCTTGCCTCAGCCTCTGGAGTAGCTGGGATCCCAGGCACCTGCCACCACGCCTGGCTAGTTTTTCTGTTTTGTTTTGTTTTTTTAGTAGAGATGAGGTCTCGCTCTTGCTCAGGCAGGTTTAGAACTCCTGAGCTCAGGCAGTTCACCTGCCTCAGCCTCCCAGAGTGCTAGAATTAAAGGAATGAGCTGCAGAGCCCAGCCAACTTAGAAATTTTTAAGGGTTTTTACATGCAGATTGAAACAAGGCTTCAACAGTCTCATCAAGTTCCTATTAAAATGCTTGGCACTGTCCCCTCTAGGCCTCTTCGGGACCAATGCACAGAAGAGCCAGGCCAGGAAAACGGAGTATGTCAAGTTCATCTATCAAATCTGATCTCATCCATTTCACTCTGGCGGGTCAAAATACGTTACTGAGCCAGTCCAATTAATTTGTACCCTAGGAGGAACAAATCCCTCCAGAGGCCAAGCAAAGGGTAAAAAATTTCTAGAGAGGAGGAAAAGTGAGAATGAATCAGAAAACCAGCTATAAAATGCCACACAAATACTATCAATATTTCACAGTTTAAAAATTCTGTGTATCCATCAACAGGTGAATAGATAAGCAAAATGCGTTATATACATACAATGGAGTATTAATCAACCTTAAAGAGGAAGGAAATTCTGACATATGCGGCAACATGGATGAGTGAGATTACCAAATGAAACAGGCAGACACAGAGGGGCAAGTGTTATATGATTCCAGCTGTACAGGCTAGCTAGCTAAAATAGGCAAATTCACATGAGCTGGTGGGGGTGGGATGGGAGGCAAGAGGAAGGGAGAGTTAAGAGTATCGTGGGTTTAGTAAGCTTCTCTTTTCGAATGACGAAAAGAATGAAAATGGGCAGTGCTGGTTGCACATTATAAATGTATTTGACACCACTGAATTACGCCCTTAAAAATGGTTAACATGGTAAATTGTGTTACGTTAGCACAAAACGTAGGACGCTAGAAATGGACTGCATTTTCCTTCAGTAGGCTAACTATTAGTACATGAGCAAACATCAACACCACTCTTATTCTCTTAGCTATCAGGATTCTGCCAATCAAACGGGGCCTTCCACAAGGTCTTTGTTAGGAAGTCTTTCCTCTTTTACATCGTTTCACCTTCCCCCTTTTTTCAGATAAAGCCCAAACAACTTCAGCTCTGACTTTCTTGGAGGGTTTCATAAGCCTGACGAACTAGAAGCTTTTCAATACACAGCCAAGGTGCTAGTCCTGTGAATTACACATACATATTTAGAACTGTTTTTCTCTAATATTCCGTGAGTCTGAAGATGTTTCTGGAATAGCTGTTTACAGGATTTTGTGAGGAAACTTCATCAGTTGTAAAAAAATAAAATAAAATTATTTTATTTTTCTACATGGTTAACTACATGGATTCAGAAAACTCTGGAAGCACTTCAACACAACTCAACAACAGGAGCTCGAAATGGGCACCCTTGAGTGGCTGTGTGCTACTCAAGGTCTGAGGAT
Source organism: Otolemur garnettii (assembly GCF_000181295.1). Taxonomy (NCBI): domain Eukaryota; kingdom Metazoa; phylum Chordata; class Mammalia; order Primates; family Galagidae; genus Otolemur; species Otolemur garnettii. The sequence goes on from NW_003852401.1 coordinate 35,681,992, forward strand.
GCATTGTCCCTTCTGTCATGGAAATTATATGACTAGGCACCCACCATTTAAATAAAGTGGGGAGTAGTGTGTGACCAACCCTGTGTGAGTGGGACAGATCAGGGCTATGTAAGGTCTGGGGAGAAAAGAGTAGAGTCTGCACAGTCTTAACCAGGCCAGAGTGGAGGGATGAGGACTGAGAGCAAGGAGGGCATGTGAAGAACACAGAGGGACAGAATCCAAAAAGATGATCGCATATGGGCAGGGCAGGGCATAGGAGAAAGCAACCAAGCCGGGGGAGGGGATTTATTCCAGGAAGCAGAAAGTCACATGAAAAAGGGAGGCTGCCGCCTAATCAAGACGGTAAAGAGGGAGTGGTTTCAACAATCAAAAAGACTCTTCTCACACATGGCAAAAGTCCCATGTTCTAGAAAGCACCCATTAGCTATGAAATTCTGCTGGAAAACTTACCCTCCAAAATGTAATACTTATTTCACACTTCATTCAACCTGTATTTTTAAGCTTTTAAAAAATATCATAACCTAAAATGTTGAAAATTTAAGATCAAATAACTTTACATTGATAATTTTTGTTTTATTTTTTCAGAATGAATGCCAGTCCTCCCCTGGCTCCCCGGTATTTACTATGAAGTGTTGGGTCCCTCCCAATTCACTTTAAGGAACCTTTTCCCCTGAAGAGATCCTCTTCAGATCATGGGGCCTGCTGTAGGCCTTAACTCATTTTTTCCAACCTCAGTCAGAGTAAGGTCCCAAGATCAGATTTCTTGACTTGTGAAGCAAAAATGGGTACATGTTATCATAGAGCCAGCAACTTGAGAGTCTGTATAAAGCAATCAGCACTTGGGTTGTTCATACAAATGCAAGAATCAATGGCAGGGGATTAAGGTATCAAAGTCCTCACCTTGCACAACGCCACAAGTGTAGACCCAGGCAATAAAACCAAATGAGAGGAGATCCATTCAAGCTAGGGAACACCATCAGCTCCAGAATGGCACCTAATGTAGGTGCATTTTTCTCTCCAGAGTTCTTATGCTATATACCATCAGGTAGGAAATACCAAATCCTTTGCCTCAGGATGTGAGTCTGTTTCCATGGTGACAAGAGAGCGTGGATCTTTAAACTCCAGGACAAATGAAGGGAGAATTCACTACATCAAGCAATTTCTGGGTGTTTTCAAAGCTTAGGAAAAGAGCTAATGGCTGTAAGCCTTGCCAAACACAGATTTGTTTCAGTTTTAAGTACGGAGGAAGTCAATGATGGGGAAATCTGAGAGAACTGCATACCGAACCAATATTGACCCAGGATCAAGTATAAAATATACCTGATTCTCAAAGGGGCTTATCTTGTCAGATGAAATTATATTGGCTTCAGCTTGGAAGGCACGAACACTGTAATGGCCATGCGTTCAACCAGAACATAGCAATAGGAGACATTGGTTTTTTAAACAAGATTTTTTTTCCTTATCAGCTCAACTGAAGTGTTGCTTTCTTAAATACCAAGGATGGTTAATCTCATGTTTTCAAATAGTTACAATAAACTCTTGAATCTAAGCGAATAACTTTTTTTTTAAGTCTATAATCCTTTCTTTTATGGACTACCTATTAGACAACTTTCTATGGAGTGCAACTTGGGGTGTCACAGCATTACAAGTTCATTCATTAGAGCTTATCTAGAAAGCCCAGCACTCTGGGCTTTGTTGATGAAACTTGGCAAGAAGTTGGATGGCTAAGGATTACGAAAAGTCCTGTCAGGTACCAGTATTTTCACAAAAAGATGTCAATCCCATCCCTCAGCTCATCTGGCCTATTGGATCTTTAAGACGGGAATCTCCCCTTATTCAACAATGGAAAAGTCTCATGGCACAACACGTCCCGAGATACCTTCCATCAAATCCTTATCAAATTCTCTTTGTGAGTCTACAGAGAATTGTGTGAAGGGCACACAATTTACACCTTCCTCCACATTCGTGGTTCTCAATCCTGGCCACATTTTAGAACCATCTGAAGAACTTAAAATAGAAGTCTCCAGAAATTCCGACTCAACTAGGACAAGGTGGGGTCCAGGCAGGATTCTTTACAAAAGCTTCCCTGGAAATTCTGACGTGTGGCTCATGGTAATAGCCGACAGCACCCAGAGGCTATCACGATGGTTAGGTCTAACGAACTCACTTTTTAAAAGCATTTATTACACAAATTCCACATGAACCCATTTTTCCTTATTTAAAAAGTGAAAACAGTAAGTTAAATCATGCTTTAGCCACCTGCCCCACGTCTAGTCCAGTGGTGTTCCTCCAGAACTCAGCCTGTTCCTTTACATCCATATGTATTCGCAGACACATTAGTGACTACACACGTATGTGGACATACAAACACATTTCATTTTTCAAAATAACTTTTTTTTTTTGAGACAGAGCCTCAAGGGCGACAGCTCACAGCAACCTCCAACTCCTGGGTGTAAGCGATTCTCTTGCCTCAGCCTCCAAAGTAGCTGGGACCACAGGCACCCGCCACAACGCCCAGCTATTTTTTGGTTGTAGTTGTCATTGTCGTTTGGCAGGCCTGGGCTGGATTCGAACCTGCCAGCTTTGGTGTATGTGCCTGGCGCCTTAGCCGCTTGAGCTACAGGGGCCGAACCTCAAAATAACTGTCAATGTGTATCGTGCCACACATATTGTTCTGCTGCTGTTTTCACTGAATCTGCCTTTGAGCTCCTTCCAGGCAGTATTTCTCTGCCACATTATTTTTAGCTGCCACACAGTATGGACATGCCACGGTCGTGTTTGAAAGCCATTTCTCTGAATCTCTGCTGTCCAATATGGCAGCTGCTAGCTAACTATGGCTTACTGACTACTTGAATGGGACTGAGGTGAGATGTGCTGGAAGTGTAAACTACACACCAGATTTTGAATACTTCACGCTAAAAAGAAAATGTAAAGTATCTCATTAATAATAGTATGTTATTGCAGGTAGAAGCAATAATGTGTCAGATCAAATAAAATACAATATTAAAATCAGTTTCATCTGTTTCTTTTACTTTTTAATGCAATGATTAGAAAATATAAAATTACTTATGTGGCTTACAGTATATTCCTTTTGAATGGCTGTGCTCTAAAGCATGGTCATGTAGATTACTTAGAGCTCATCTGAAATTACAAAAAGGTGCTTACTTATTCTGGATATTATTATACATCGATGCTTCTCAACAGGGGGCCATTTTGCTCCTCAGAGGACATTTGGCAAAGTCTGGAAACATTTTTGCCACGGTGTGGGGGTGTCACTGACACTGAGGGGGTACAGACCAGGGATGTTGCTAAAGATCCTTCAATGCCCAGGTCAGTGTCCCAAAACAAAGGATCATCCAGCCCAAAATATTAATAGTGCTGAGGCTGAGAAATCCAGTTAGGCACTGATGGGGCTCGGAGGACAGTAACTCAGAACAAGGCCTCAGAAAGGAATGTTTTTCTCTGACCTTCTCCTATGCTCCTGCCTCACAGGTTCATTCTTCCCGGAGGCTAACCATAGAAACCAGAATCCTTCCCCAACGTGAGTCAGAAAAGGCAGAACTTTTTCTAAAAGCCAGTCCTAAAACTTAAAACTATTCTGTGTAAAAATTGGCCATAAAGAAAACCTCTGATCCACCTTGTTAAATCATAGCTCATATGACTCCCAGTTCAGAGAGGGCCCTGCCCCACGTGTAGAAAGAAGGGATGCTGCTGAGAGAGGCCGAGGGGGATCTGGACAGGCCCAGCTGGGTTTCCCCTGTCACACTGTTAGCACTAAATCATACACTTTTTGTCCAATCATATTTCTATGTGGCTTTCCATCCCTTGTTGAGTCAAAGTGTAAAAATGAACAATATCCCTTGTATCTCTGAGTCTTGATTCTGAAGGCAGCTGTACCTACATGTTAAATATATTTGTGTATCTTTTCTCCTATTAATCAATCTGTCTCATGTCAATGATTTTTCAGCAAACCTTTAGGGGACAGGAGCCTTGCTCCCTCCAGCATGAATCCTTGTCCACGGGGGAAGTGCTTCTCAAAGGCAGATATTAAGCTATGGCCTTCATAGATACCAAACTGCCCTCCAGAGTGGATACGCTGACCTCCTTTCCCCTGAGCAGGACATGAGAATATTTAAATTAATCTTTAAAGAACAAATAAACCAATCCAGCCTGGAAAAGTTTGAAAAGTTCCAAAATCTTCACTAAATATTCTAAGCTCTTACTATTACCAATGGAAATGACAATACAACTCAAAGTCCTAGAGTTTTATGTACTATTTGGAGACTTAATCGAGCCCCATTCCTTAATAAATTGTCTTCTATAATCCCAAAACCTAATTCACCTTAGGTCTTAGCATCGTTAATTTATAACTAACTGACTGGCATATCTCTCTGTTTTTTAACTGTGTCCAAGATTTGAATCTTGGGACAACGAGTTTCAACAGTCTCAAACATTGTGCTAATTTGTAAAAATGTATTTATTTGCATGTGCCTTATACTCAGGACTCTAAAGCCCTTCCTGTTTTCCCAGAAAATACTGCCCTTGGAATGACCTTCGTGTGTATTAACTGACAACGCAAATCAGGTGCCCAGGCCAGGTGTCTATTCTCAAACATACTATATATTTATTAGAGATAATACTGCCAAATGAATTAGCAAGTAGAAAAGACCTAAATCTGTTAGGCAAATCCAGAGGTCAAACTTATATGAAATTCATTGCTTAACTGTATTTGCATTTTACCCAGTTTTTTGTAGGAAGCACGATTATTGACCTTCTCTAATTTTTAATTTCCATATTTACAAAAATGCAAATTTTCAGTAACATGGTTCGTGTTCCAAGTGTTTTGCATGACTTGTCAATGTAAGGTACTCTATAGCCATAAAGCTCTTTAGGTAAATCCCCTTATCAGGCTCCTCTGCTATGAATTCCCAATAAAGAACTCATTTTACCTTTCACTCCAGAGTGAATGTGAATCCTGAATTCATTCTCAGCATGAATGAGAGAACGCACAAAATGAGACAAGTGCCAGAGACAACTACTGTTAGTTCTAACTCGTCACTATGTCCTCATACAAGTTTTTAAAAATATGTGTCGTGCACCACTTTCCAGAGTAACAGTATTCCATATGGCCAGCAAAAGTTGGTGCTTGATAACTTCACCACCATTTCTTGCTCTAAACTGATATTTTATTGAGGTTCCTATTTTCAGTCTAAAAGATTCTACATAATAAAAGAAAGGGGGGCAGGGAGGAGGAATAGGAAGAAAGAGGAGAGACTGGATTATAAATTCCCTAAGGACAGAGAGTTGTTTCCAGCTGCCAGAACAGGTCCCAGCACATCTAGCATGTGTCAAATACTGCTTAAAGAAGGTAGGATGAAGAAAAATAGTGACCCAGGTTTAAAAAAGTGTTCAGGTTAGACCACAATTTTGATTGAGAAGTAAAAATGAGGACCTAACATCCATGGATTGGCTGGTAGGGGTGGGAAAGCCCCTCTCAGCAGTCACCCTGAGGAGGAGAAGCTGACTGAGCCTCCTGGGGTGCACCCGGTGGGGTAGGAATGGTGAAGTCGCTCAGGATCTCCAGGCCCTCCCTGAGTCTGTTCTGCTCACCATTCACAGAGCTGAGAAGCAGGCTGCCCACCAGGGCTGCTTTCAGCAAACTCCCTTCCGCTGGCCTGGTGGAGGTTTGATGTCTGATTTAGACATCAAAGTTATGTTTCAGAAACCCCTAACAGGATTCAACTTGGGAACAGAATGTCCTAGCACTTCTGAGATCAATAAGGGTCTCTGGTACTTGATATTTTCAGGTGAAACTCCAAATTAGACGTGTTTGCCAATGTCCAGACAGGAAGAGCTTTCTATTCAGCCCAGTTGTGATGAAAAACCTAGTGCCCAATGTACCTTCTCTTGTTGTTCTGTTAAAACACACAAATCTCACATTTTTCCAAGTTTTGGAGTCAGTCCTACTTCTTGGCATTTCTCTTTCCTTCTCTCTTTTTGTCATACAATGGAAGGAAATATATACATAGTAGTTTAACCTAATAGGACACTGATTCCAAATAGGCTCCCAAAGGTATTTTAGAAGGGACAGCTTTGTTTCAATATTAATAAACCAATCTGTGGCCTGTGATGAAATTTTCAAAAAATATTTATATCAGAATCTCAACCCATGATTAGAAACTGACATTAACCAGTAACAAATAAAAAATTAGTTTGAATTAGCCAAGGTAATCAAGTCTATCAAAGGCATTAAATATTTTAAAGCAATAATTAGCCTAAAGTTATCCCATGCCTTGAAAGCCTTGCAAAACCTTGCTGCCTGTGTGTCTCCAAGGTACTCTGTACATTTTAAAATGAGGTCAGGCCAGATCCAATTAACATGCTCCTGAATGCTTCGGGGTCAAAATCTAATGAGCTGTAGCAATAATTTACTAAAGGTTCCATTGTGGCTTCATGGAGATAATACTGCGGGTGGATAAGCATGGGTCTATAGGACCAGGTGATCAGGAATTTCAGAAATAAGCCATCAATAACAAGCCAACAACACACTGCTGTGATAAATAACAATAAGTAAATCCTCAGTGGTATTATCTTAGTAAAGTAAGGTCACTTTCATACCTAGCTTGAAAAGTATTTTATCTATCTTTGAATTCTTCCAGGGAATACTCTGTTGGTTCTTCTGTGTAAAGGACTTTGAATCCCAGAAGAGGTAAGCGTTGAGAGTGAAAATCTAGGTTTCAGTTTTTCCTGGCATACAAATGACCTGTGCTCATGGGATTAAATAGAAATAAGATGTTCTGTTTCTCCAGAGCATGTGCAGGCTCCATGATGGAGCAGGAAGAAGGGAAGGCAAAGGATGAACAATAGAACGACAGAGATTTTGCATCAAAACCCGTGAGCCGGGTCTAGGGTGCTGAAAAGCAGGTCAAAACCCATCACAAAGTTCAAAGACAGTAGCCAAAAACAGACTTTTATACCACCTAAGCATGACCTTTTTTTTTTTTTTAAACCTCTGTCTGCTTCTCTGTGGTTATTAGACCAGAGATTTGGGGGATACGTTAGAGTTAAGGCAGCACACGGGAGCTTAGTAAAAGAGTAACCATTGTACTATCTAGATGTTTTTATTGGTATCTGTGTTACATATCCCATAACATCACCTTGTAAACCTCAATTATGAACAATAATATCATATTTGTTTTTTTTAAAAAGGACCTGCAGGAGTAAGTTGCCACCAAATATAAACAAGGGCATGGCATTGACACTAATCTCCATGACAGGGGAAAAGCTAGTCTCGGCAATAGTACAATTAAGGTGAACCTTAAAGATATTTAAAGAGTAAAGAGAAAGGCCAAGCCAAGTCTAGAGAAATCATGAGTTTCAGTAGTTTGCTTCTGAATTAAAGAAATTGTTTGGTAACTCCAAGTGAAATGAAGGGCTTCCCTCCCCAACCCCCCACCGGCCCCCAGTTTGCCATGGGTCTAGTGAGGTGGTTAAACATATGCAGTAATATACACCTAAAGATGACTAGTGGAAGAAAAACTATTTGTACAACTTGGAATTCACATAGAGTATGTACTATTTCTTCTCATATTTTAAATGTGTAGGAATATCCTAGCACTCCAGGAGGCCAATGGGGGTGGATTGCCTGAACTCAGAAGTTCTAGACCAGAACTGAGGAAGCAAGACCCTGTCTCTAAAAATAGAAAAACTAGCCAGGCATCAGTAGTAGTCCCAGCTACTCAGGAGGCTATCGTGGTGGGCATCAGCTATTCAGGAGGCTAAGGCGAGAGGATCTCTCGAGCCCAGGAGTTTGAGGTTGCTGTGATCTATGACACCATGGCACTCTACCAAGGACAACAGAGTCAGACTCCATCTCAAAAAAAAAAAAAAAGTATAAGAATATAAGGATTAAGGTACATATATTTTCTTCTCACTTTAAAATGGGTGAAAACATAAGAATTCTCATAGACTTTCCCTGCCAGGAATAGTCATCAATTTTTGAGAGTCTTATTACTGATTAAGAGGAGTCATCCCATCAGACAAGCTCTGAAATCTCAGTAGCTTATCTACACTCAGTCGCAGGCAGGCAGGTGGCCCTTCTCCATGCCAAAGCTGTGCTACCAGTAATACATAGCCTCCAAGACTGGTACAACAAAGGAAGAGAAAAAACTCTCACCTGCCTTGTCCCAGAAAGGACTCTTTCCTCAGGGTCAAAGGTTCTAAAATAACTGCAAGGGAGATGGGAAAACATAGGGGGCACACAGATGATCTGGTGAGCGCTAAACGCTGCATATCACACACTCCCCACTTTCTAAAGATGAGTAAATCAGTCAGAAATACACCCCATTGGGGTGAAGTAAATTAGCTTGCTAAGAGAGCTTTTCTAGAGGGTAGTTCAAAATCCCTAAGCTTAGCTGGAGACACAAATTAATGACCTCACACCGCATCTGCTTACTCAGTGTTCAGCATGGGACCTTGGCCAAGATACAGGAGCAGAAAATTGCTGCTGAGGTCCTGTTTGATTTCAAAGGTGCTAGAATCCAAGTTTCTTGACATCAAGTTCAATGTCATGAAAACTAGATATTGTTTTCTTCTAAAATGCAGGGCTCCTATTGAGGTATCAAAGTTGCCTACACCTTCCACATGAAAAAAAATTTACTTCCTGGTTTAACTTTAGAGTAGCAATTATTTCCCCTTGTAAATTAAAATCACCTGGAGATATTTAAAAACAATGCTGTCTGTGACCCACTGGGGTGAATTGTTTAGGAATAGGCTCAAAAATTTTGTTTTTAAGCAAGTGTCGATTTTGTTTTTAAGCAATTGTCTGGATAATTCTCAGAGGCAGCTAAGGTTAGAAGCTCTATTTCAGAAGTAAATCCACCTCATCTCCTAAAGATTATCACTTTCTATTAGTTTTAAGTCCAAGAGGCTTTAAGAAGAATTAGTGCCTGGGATCCACCCTAGGCATTCTGTTTTGAGTGACTGGGTTGATGTACTCTGGACACTGGGATAAAGTTCTTCTTGTGATTTTAATGTGAATCCAAGTACAAGAACTGTCATTTTATGTTAACACAGTCATGCCTAAGCCTCCTTATCAGGCATGACCAAAATTGGGGAAGGGGATACCAGCACTAAGGGTACTGTCCGTGGTGCTGAAAAATGGGTCGCAATAAATTTTGTATTAGTAACCACGTCGAGCATTTGTTATTGTTTAAAGCAAGAAAATATAAACTCTACTTTTGCACACTTTAATTTTGAGGGGAGGTATGCGTCTACTGCTAAGCGCAGAACTATTTTCCCATAGATTTTCAGTTCCTTAAGGCTTGACAAGGAATAGAGATGGAGAGGTGTGGTGAGGGGGCACAAGGATAAAAGAAAGATGCTGAAAGAGAATGCTTTGCTGTTCATCCAGAGATCAGACAGGGCAAAAACCATAGTTACAAATGGTGCTCTTGGAAAATCCACAGTTTTTAAACTTTTAGCTGACAATCATGTATTGCATTTTTTTTGAAGTTCAAATTACCAGAATTTTAAAAAATACCATCTACTTTGCATCTTATCTAAAATTTAAAAGCATAAATGTTCATAGTTTTATTTTAGTTTAAGATAAAATTGACATTGAGAAAGAGCCTGTTCTCACAGAATAACATCTTCAACTTATACTATTTTACAATACCACCACTGAAGATTTCTAGATGTGTAAGGGTAGCTTTATAACATATTAACAGGGCGTTATATCCCAATGGTTAGCCATGGCCTAGAGCAGCGGTTCTCAACCTGTGGGTCAGGACCCACAGGAATTGTATTAAAGGGCCTCGGCATTAGGAAGGTTGAGAGCCTCTGACCTAGAGTTTAATGATTCCCCCCTTTCCCTCCACCTTACATCACTATCACAATTCAGTTATCCTCTCAGTAATTTCTTATTTCTCCATTGTCTAAAAACTTATGCTCATTCCCTCAAACTTTCATGGAGATGCTGTAGACAAGTGTTCCGGGACTCCATCCTGTAATAACTTGTTAACAAAATGGTTGAATGAATGCCATAAACCTTTCTAAATTTATGACTCTTCTAAGAAACAACAAATGTTTTCAAGAGTAAATGGCACTATAAAAATATGAGCCTGATCTCCTAACCTGAAAATGTCAAACATCTGAACTCCACCTTCTCAGCAAATAGCTCAGAAACTTATGCATCTTTCTTGCTAAACTCTAGCATTTCCCATGAGGCAGAGGTATGTGCATGCACAGAAATCTAATAAATCACACAGAAACATCCTTTGAAACAGACATCTCCCAATTCCTCTGCAAGAAATGGGAAATTAAGGGCTTCAGCCTAGACACTGAAGTCACTTGCTAAAATGTACTTTCACAGGCTGTTTGAAAAATTAGTGGTGGGAGGGAAATCCCTCACAGTAAGATAAAATTACTCAAGAACTCATTTTATTTATAACCAGGCGGTATGAGCTTGGACACCTGAATTTCCTCCTTTGGGAGAAAAGAAGAGTAAGTATCTTCCCCATACTTTCTTAAACACATCATATTTCAAAGCAAATTCCAGATAAATCTCATTTCTGCCTAAACGAAAGTTCAGAGCTTTGCCAGTTTAGTTAGTGTAAAATAGAGTTCAGCTCTCCGACCTTGGTTTATCCTTCATCTATACAGACTTTTAATGAGGGTGTCTCATAGACGTAAACCTTCAATGGACTCAGGTCAAGGGGCTAAGAAAACCTAATAAATCTGGCCATCCTACAATCATGGGGCATCTCCTTTCTAGGACTGTCATCAGTGAAGCAAGGTTTCTTTGTGCCAAAGGGGCCTGCCTTCAGGACCCAGTCTACAATCAACACAATTAGAATCTTTTTAGCATATTAAACCTCTATTCCTTACCTATAGATTAAACTCGCTGCGAACTTTCCTATTTACAGACCACTTTCACAGAGAGCTCTGTACAATCTACAGCTAGGAAAACAGAAAGATCTGAAGGAGGTCCTTTGGAATGCTCTTCCTACTATCAAAGCTCCAGGGGGCTGTTTTGATAGTAAACTGATAACTTCCTTAGGCTCTGGCAGATCCCAGCACCCCAAATGGTTGGCTCTGCAGTAAACTTGTTTACCCATCAAATGGTCTCAAAGTTTATTCTCCAAGGCGTCATGTTTTTTATGGAAGTAAACAAAGAAATCATAAACACTCCTCCTGTCTCCCAGGCAAGAGTCTGTAGTACTGTAGTGTAAAGACACCACCACAACCTGCACACAATAGGCCAAGGTCATGGCCAAAGCGACAGTCATGGCCACAAGATCATGTCTTGCTTGGGTCTTATCTAAGATCACTGGGCCTGCCCAGCATAGGTGGCTCTGTGGTTTCAGTCTCTCATATAATTCTAGAAAACTCTTATGTCTAGGGCCAATGACAGTTTCGTGTTGCTTGAAAAACTTGTTTAGAACTCGCTCTACATTGTGCTTCAAATATGACTCAACTGTTGGAATAGGTACGATGGGGAAAAATACCAGTCTACTACTTGAAAAGAACATGTTTAGTCACACATTGCCATGATCTTGAGACACAGATAAGCAAGAGCTGTCTTAAGACTTATAAAATTTTCATGGTTGAATAAGAAAATATTTTTACACAAAGATAACCAGAGACCCTGTTTAAAAAGAAATGTCTGGCCTTTCAACATTTATCTCACTTAAATCCTTATCTTCAAATAATATTTCCCATGTTATAGTTTAGTTGAAACTTTCAAGCACCTCATTTCTGCATAATTTTGTCTGTTTGAAAAAATAAGCTTTAAACCCAAAGAGGATTGATTCACTACCGGAAAAGGGAATGGACCAGTTGGGTGAGAGGGACAGAGACTTTAGGTCCACCTAAAATGTTCCAGGGAAACCAGAGTTCTGTAGTCTCCAATAATGATAAAGCCTTTGGGCTGATTTGTATCCAAACTGCTGCCTTGTGGACTAGAGAACGCTGGGCTATGATGTCTGCAGCAGCTACTGAGCCACTGCCTCTGCCACATCTGCTGAGCCATCCAGCCCTGGGGTGCGGTGGGTGAAATGCAAGAGGTAGAATAAGGATATCTTCCCCAGAATCTCCGAGAACCCAAACATCAACAGTTCCACCCTTTGCCACTCCTACACAGGTGAAATACCAGACCATGTGGCTGACCCTCATGAAGTGTGAACAAATTCGTGGTCTTCATTCTGAGGTTGGTCTTAACTGAATGCAAAGGAGTAGAGGTGATGCCAGCTGTCTTCAGATAAGAACGCATGGCCAACACAAACTACTCACTGGCTCTCACCAGCCCAATTCCCTCCCACACCCAAATACTACTGGGACTGGAAGCTCTTGGGGACAGGGGTGGGGGAGAGGGGTTGTTGTCTCTAGTCCTGCCCTCCTCCAACAACAACAAGGACAAAGATTTGGAACCAGAGACCAGCTGCTTATCCACGCTCATACTCGTTCTGGTTTCATGATCACTCACTGGTGACCTTGGGGACACATTCTTTCAGTTTCCCAAGAGTCAAGTTTCTCTAGTTTTGCAAAGGGACCTTAGCTTTGCAAATTCAAAGGAAATCTTGATACTTAGTATATGCAAGTCCTTGGTCTTGGGCTTTTCAAAGACCTATTGTGCCTCCCTCCCTGTTCAGGTTGCTTTCCACAGCAGGAAATGCCAACTAGATCCCCCTCCCAGTTCTCTCCCAGACACAGACATTTCAAATGACTGATCTCACTAAGAAATGCAAAAACCAGCCTGGATTTTATGGCTCCTTTGGGTCTGCTGGCTCGTTTCTTTAAGTCAGTGGCAACTACTAATTTGTTCAATTGTAAAGTGCTTGAACAGAAATGATTGCTAAGAGTGGCCGTTTTGCACTTTCCTGCTGTGCTACAATCCCCTTGCTAGGTGTTTTTCTCTCTGTCCTTCTCCACGTTCCTCTGAGGGGCACGCTTCAATCCGGTCATTTATTCAGTCTGAGTCTATTAAGCATCTATAATAAAGCAGGCCTTTTGAAATTTTCGCCTTCCTCTGGCAATTTTAGGCATGCTGGAAATAATATGGGTCGATTTGTGGCTTCCTTCCCCTCTTGTTTAACATGAAGCATATGAGGGAGACCACTTGTCCTGGTTTATGCCTGTTGTTGGAGCACAGCTCTTAACAGTGCCCCCTTTCCTCAGACTATCCCAGTCTGAACAATACACTATACGGTCACCCTGAGGATAACTAAATCTATCAACAATGCTCGTAGAATTTATGTACCAGAGTGTCTTTATGAGGTGGGGAGACCTCTGTTTAAACCTTAGTTATGTGCCAAGCCTGAGACGAGCTACGGGAGGCAGTCATGAACTTGCAGCCACCTTTTTTAGGAAACATGCTTGGAATCAGTTTTTTTCAGAGGCAGCCTGCCAGAGAGGTTGCGAGCATAGACCCCATAGCCAGACCTCCCCACACTGTCATTCTCCTAGCTGTGTACATGTAGGCAAGTCATTCTAACCACTCTGCACCTCACGACCACATATGTATTTAATCAAATGAAGGTAATATTGGCGCCCACATCATATGGTTATCGTGAAGACAACATGAATCAATGTATCTGACACATTTCAAGTGCTATGAAGTGTTTTCTGCCACAAATAATTGCCCTGGATTCAGATCCTAGTCCCAGACAATGACGTATTACCTGAAAGGAGGGCCATTTTTAAATAAAATTTGGTACAAAAGACTTTGGTTTGGGTATTGCCGCAAAGCAACACAATCAGATCCTCTCTTTTAGCAAATAAATGTTTGATAAACAAGGCAGGTCACTAAAGTTGAACCTCAAGTGACAGAAAGCTCTTATTCCCACAGTTTGGCTCGATTACAGAATCCTTACCACCCACGTCACTCAAACACCCAGGAGAAACAGCCTGGCATCTCACATTCCTGTGGACCCTTGTTATAACCTTCCATCACCCGACTTTATCTGTGGGTGACTCTCCTCTGCCACCATAAATAAATTCAAGAATGACAGAGGAAAAGGCACATGAGAAATCTGGAAACTCAGACCTTGAGGTCACCTGGAACCATCCACCTGTGAAAGCTGCAATTGTAACATCTCACTCTCTGATCACAACTTCAGATCAACCCAGCTCCCTGAAGCTCACAAACACCTGGGGTTCCTTGAAGCCCCCATTATTCCTCAAATCATTTTCCCTGCTGGCTTCATTTTCTACATGGCCTGGGTCACTTGCTCTCTCATTTTAATTCCCTTGCAGCAAACACTTTACTTTGATCTCTTAGTGTTTGTCCACCCAAGTCACCAAAGCTTCCAACCCTGGATTGATCCTACTTGGCATGAGAAAGCCCCAGTGAAGCTGCAAATTACATGAGATTTGTGCTGCTACTCAGTGACAGCTACAGAGGTGTCCAGCCTGAGGTCCACGGGCTGCACGCAGGTGATTTCAGGACTACTTTGCTTATCTGTGCTGCTCGATATTGTGAAAAGTATGCTTGCAGCCCTTTTCTTTTTGCTCATCAGCTTTCATTAGCATTTGTGTAGTGGCTCAAGACAACTCTTACTCTTCCAATGTGCAGCAGAAAAAAGGTTGGACACCCCAGCACAATTTTAGCAAGCCCTCAGTGCTGTGCGTTCCCTCAAGTCCTGTCAGTTTCTAACGTACTAAACTCCCACCTTCAACGTTACCTTCAACAACTTTACCCACCTCTCCCCTCCCCCACCAGCTGCTACGCCAGGCATGTACACCCGGGTTGAGAGGCGATGTCCATAGCAGAGTCCAATCCCCGTAACCACTGTCCACTTGCCTCTCCTGAGATCTTGTTCACTATCTGAACTTGCAGTTTGCCATCACTCAATCCCAATTTGCACATCCGTTTTGCATAAGCTGTTGTATCTACCTAGACTTCTTTTCCTTCTTTCCAGTGCACCAGAGAAAACCCTGTTTGTTTCCTCATCACAACCGCCATGAGATTTAACCATTTGCACCCCCCCATCACTTGACACCACCTCTCCATTTGAGCCGTTCAGGTGTTACACAGTGTATCTGCAGTTGCCTACTATCTGTCTATATATCCATATTTGCCAGAAGACACTGGGCTCAGTCAAGTCAGGGGCCTTGCTCATCTTTGATTCTCAGAATACTGGGCAGCCTGCACTGGTTGTGTTGATGAAAACCCTACTCTCTGACTGGCAGGGCTGGGTTTCAAACCTCTATCCAGACATGTTAAATCAGGATCCCCACTGATGACTGCATAGGAAATTTTTGGTCAAATTGTACATAAAAGGGGCTGCTCAATGCCTGCCCATGCAGCATTCACTGGTGCAAAGCTCAGGAGTCCTGGGTTACACACAAGAACATCTCTTAACTCCCCCAAACAAACAAAGAGACAACATAGCCTTTGTTTGGTGAATCTGCTCAGGAAAACCAACAAGGAAGAGAAGAAAGCATTACATTTCCATCCTAGGTCCTTAGAGCTCCAGCTCAGAAGGCAGATTAATAGCAGGCAGCTGGGGAATGTGGGAAAGCTTGAGCAACCTAAAATTCCAGTTCAAGGTTTCTGGGCTCCTCCTAGTCCAGATTCCAAAACAAATGACTTTTCTGTTAAGTTCGTAAGATTCCAGTAAACCTTTGTTTGGGATTTTAATTGTTTTTTATCTTCTCATTAGTTGAGAGGTTGGGAATTTTTTTTTTAATCTTTTCAAATGAGTTCTATTTGATCTACTTCTGAGTGTGGGTGTGAGAGAAGCTGAACGGCCTCATTACTGTATCTGGGGTTTCCAAGGTTGTGGTGAGATCCCCACTCCCTCCTCTCCATGCCTCCTATCCTCCAACTCACATTCCCTGCAGAAATATTCCTTGATCAGCCCCTACACTAGTGTTTCTGTGCATACCAGCCACTTGTTAAAAATGCAGTTTCTGACTCAGTGGGTCTAGGGTGAGGTCTGAGCATCGGCATTGCTAACAAGCTCCCAGGTGATCCCCGGGCTGCGGGTCTGAGGCCCACTAATTGAGTGGCAAGGTTCTACCTCTCCACTAGTGGACTCCAAATGTGCCACGTCGGGGCTTCACTGACCAGTAGGAAGTAGTAGAATTGCATATGTTAATTTTATAAAAAATATAAAATCCCAACAAACACAGCTATCTCTACTTGGTCCATCTGTGAGATGAACCTGCCCTCAGGTTGCACAAAAGGAATCCTGAGAAGGTTGGAAATAAAACTGTCCAACTCAGGTGAATAGACAGTGACAGAGGCACTTGCTCATTGCCTTCAGCTTGCTGCAGGGTGCTGAAATGTGTGTCACAGAATTTGCAGAATGTATTAGTTTCAACCAAACTAACCCTCACAAAGGACACAAGAGGCTTAAGCAATGCCAACTGCTAAAGATAACATGAAGAATCTACATCTGCCGACCACAGTTGGCCTAGAAATTCAAAATCATAATGAAGATTTGGAATATGGCTATAAAATCAGTAATGATGAACTTGATAGTATATTGCATCTGGAAATAGGAGGATACAGCTATAACTTTAATAATTCCTACTTTGAGGAGTACATATGCAAAGATTATTTCACTGATGGGGAGCACAATCACAGTTCAGAGACCACGGCTCTATACTACTAGCTTGGCTTTTTTTGCACCAGAGAATAAACATCCTGGCATCCTTGGATCAACCCCCCAGCTCCCTTTGTCTCCCTTTGTCAGTGATCTTTCCACCACTGATCCTTCTACCACCACTCCAACCAATGTTTCCAATGAAGTGGGAGTAGAAAGAACCCAAACTCAAATGCCTGCAAGGGGCTGGGAGAGGTCATAAAATGCTGAAGAGAAAAGAGTGTGTTTAAGATCAGAAAATGCCACCCCCAAAATGACTGAAGGAAACCGGAATATTCCATCCTGAAATATGCCAGTTTGTCAGAAGGATTATTTTGAGCTGCTTATTTTGAGAAACTACAGACATAGGGGACATTCTGAAAACACAGCATAAGTTTTCCTTTTGTAAGGGAAATTCACAACTATAAGGGAAATCTCCTTTTCTAAGGGTGTCTCCTCCTTTGCACCAGGAAGAGAAGGATGACTCACTGGAGTTTTTTCCTCAAAGAAAAAGGCACTGAATGAAAGCTGTGTAACAAGCCCTGCCCTTATTTAACATGCTTTTTCTCATAATCTCCTCATAACTGAACTTCCCCCATCACCTTCTGACCACCTCTCTGACCATTACTCCAATGGCAGGATCCCAGCCTCCTGGCCTCTCACTCTGAACATCGTCTGTCTTCCCAGTGTATCTCTCAAGATGTGGAGCACAAAGTGGAATTCCTCATCTGAAGCGTGGTGTGACTAGCATAGAACAGGATCATCACCTCCTTTTTCTCAAATAATATGCCTCTATTGATATAGCCTGTAATGTCTATCCACTAACCCCCATAAGTCTTTTTACTGGTGCTTGTCCTCTGCTATATCTTCTTCATTTATAATTCTAGGTTTCTTTCTTGAACTAGGAGAGAATTTTAGACTTTACATTATTAGACTTAACATATTACTCTTTTTTTTCTTTTTCAGACAGAATCTCACTATGTCGCCCTCTATAGAGTGCCATGGCATCATGGCTCACAGCAACCTCAAACTTTTGGGTTGAACCAATTCACTTGTCTCAGCCTCCCAAGTATCTAGGACTACAGCCGCCTGTCATCACACCCAGCTATTTTTAAAGATAGGGTCTTGCTCTTGCTTAGGCTGGTCTTGAACTCCTGAGCTCAAAGAGCCCATCTCAGCCTCCCAAAGGGCTAGGATTACAGGCGTGAGCCACCACGCCCGGTCTTAACTTATTATTCTTCCGTATTACCTTCTTCCTATGCCTACAGTGTAGCCTTATTGTTTTTGCCTTCCCCAAATCTATTTGCTCTTTTTTTTTTGTAACAGCATCTCTATTTCTTTCACGTGCAGTCTTAGTGGTACTAATAATCAAAATGATTTGCCTCCTTTTGACTTAGAGATTAACTACTACCCAAGGAAGAACCGTCACTCTCTCCTCTCAAACCAGGGACACAAGAATCGGAACCAACTAGAATAGATGCATCATTAATTCCTGCTATCCAGAATCCCAGTGCATCTTTTCTCACACATAGTTTGTTCAAATTTTCTTTCAATTCCATGAGATCCCCAGCACTAATTTCCTATTGCTGCTGTAACAAGTTGTCACAAATTTAGTGGTTTAAACTAATTAAGGGTCTGGCAACCAAAATAGTCTTAGAGATGTCTTGAAAAATAGTATGAATGGCCAAAGCAGCACATGAAAAAGTGCTTGTTATCATTAATCATTAGGGAATACAAATAAAACGCAGTGAGTTATCACTTCACACACACTAGAATGGCTAAACTTAAAAAAAAAATAATAACAACAAGTGCTGGGGAGGATACGGAGAAATTGGGAGTCTTGTCCATTGCTGGTGGTAATATCAATGCAGAAAACAGGTTGTTGGTTCCTCAGAAAGTTGAATTACCACGTGACCCAGCAATTCTACTCCTTAGTATATACCCAAAATAACTGGAAACAGATACTAAAATTAGTAAGTGCACACACATGCCCACAGCATTATTCATAATATCCAAAAGGTAGAAATAGCTCAAATGTCTATGGGTGGGTGAACGGCTAACATTATTGTGGTATTTACATGCAAGGGAATATTATTCAGCCATAAAAAAGGAATCAAGTGTTGATAAGGGCTACAACATGGATGAACTTTAAAATATACATTAAGTGAAAGGAGCCAGCCACAAAGGGTCACGTACTGTATGATTCCATTCATAATAAATGTCCAGAATAGATGTACCCAGAGAGGCAGAACATAGATTAGTAGTTGGGAAGAAGGGGTAGGGAGCAACTGCTTAATATGTATGAAGCTTCAAGTCCTAAAAGGAAAGGGTTGGCAGGGCTCTGTTCCTTCTGGAGGCCCTAATGGGGGGGGGGGGAGTCTTCATTCCTTGCCTTTCCCACCTTCTCTCCTTGGCTGGTGACCCCTCCTTTCACCTTCAAAGCCAGGAGTACCTTGAAATCCCGGTGAGATGTCTGCTTCAGTCATTCTGCTTCTCTGACTCTGCCCCTCCTGTGTCCCTCTTATAGTGACCTCTGTGATGACACTGGCTCCACTTGGATAACTGAGGACACTCTCCCCACTTCAAGATCCCAATCCCATCTGCAAAGTTCCTTTGCCCATGTAAGGTTCAGAGATTCAGCTGTGGGCATCTGAGGAAGGTGCCCTCCATCTACCATACCCCCATGTCCCTTCCATGAACTCTTCTGCTTAACTCAGAGAGAGTTTGTTGCTCATCCCCACAGAACCTTAGCTAATACAAGCCTTTCTATTTTTTATCAGTGTATTCTGAATGAATGGGAACATGAAAGTAATAAGCAGGACTTGGTGATGTCTTGACCATAACTGAGAATGACCAAGGAAATCTGTAGGAATTTCCTGGTGAGCACAATGCTTTCCCCAGGAACAAGGAAGCCATGTGAGCAGATGCTTAGTAAATTTCTAGGGCTGAATGAATAAAAAGGGTGAGAAGAGATAGAAAGCTTAAAGCTTTTAATCAGAGAAAATAGAGCAGGGATAAGACTGACAGACAGTAGGGAGAACACAGAATAATGAACCACCCATAAAAATCCAAGTTACAAGGCTGTTAGCACACGTAACACAGAAGTTGCTAACCACCTTCTGTGTCGGGCAACACCCTCCTACTGTTAAGCCTGAATCTGAGCTTGACAGAGGTCTCCTCAGCCCCAGGACGTCCTTCTGATGTTCCGGATAGAATTAGCAGCTTTTTATGTTCCAGAAATACATACAGAGTGCTTCCTGTGTTGCTCTGAACTACTCCAGTCACAGAAAATTAGTCAAAAGAGGGAACATGCTTTCTCCATGGTCTAAAAGTGCCTGCTACCCAACAGGGGTTCACACCCTACATTGAGAAAAGCCGAGAGACACTGCAGCTAAAAAGGAGATTTGTTTGTTTTAAACATTAGAATCCAAAGACCGTCTTCATTTTTATTTCATTTCATATAGACTTTCCGATATATTTTTAAAAATCAAGCTTGAAACCACAGCGCCTGCTGGTGCCCTACTAAAATCTATTTAGCTCAGTTAACTCTTAGGACCAGTTTATTAAATCCAGGCATCGGTTTTCACAGGTGCATTTTTGGTGATCCCTGCTGACCTCATGATCAAATAAATAATCACCTGAAGGTACTGGCTAACTAGCCAAGAAGCCAGGCCACTTCATTTCCCTGAGTCTCTTAAGGGTCAGGCTGTTTGTCTGCTTTAAACAAACTGCTAGTATTGCCAATTCACTTAACTTTGACATAGGAATTTTATTCAAGCAAAACAGAGTGGAGCTGGCTTCTCTATTAGGAAGACAGGCTTCCTGGAAGAGCAAAGAACACTCTTTGTTCCCTCTATCAGCTTGGAGTTCAGGCATCACTTAGGTTTCATGCTCAAAAGCCACAGCATGAGTCAGCCTGCCTTGACAGGTGTCTGTTTGTTGAAAGGAGAGGAGGTTGTTTGTTCGGCCAGGGTAGAGGAAACACCGCATATGGCCTTTTTCCTCTCCCCTCGGGTTATGACCTTTAGTCAGTACACAGCAGGTAAACTGTAGGTTACCGACAGCAATGCTGGTGGCCGGAACTGTGGCACCACATTCCCATATGGACGGCCTAGGCTGGATTTTAATTATGACCATCCAGGGTTTTAACCTTCAGCAACAAGACATTCACTTCCTGAAATGATGCTCTATACACTGTGTCTTTTACACTCAAGAAAACACTAAGAGTAAACTCAGTGCCTCGTCTCCCCCACCCCCAAACAATGAGACCAATATGTCTGTCTTAAACTCAACGAAAATCCTCATCATTTTCCTAACCTTTATAGTCAATTCCTAAGCAATTTCTTTCTGTAAAGTTTCTAGGCTTAGGCTTTCTACTGAAAGAAACTGGTGTGTCCACAGTGTTGAGGGAGCACAGGTGAGATTCACAGCAACCCCAACAGGCCTGACCTAAGGATAGACGTGGTGAGCACTTCCCATGTTCTACGTGCTGCAAAACTCTCCATCCTCTTTGCTCCTCGGCTGGAAAAATGGCTTGGGATGGCCACGACAGCCCTGATTTTATCCTGGTCCAAAAGTCAGCTCCCAGCCACGTGACCCAGTGTCTGCTCCAAAAGGAGGGACAGATGTAACACTGTACAAGGTGAAGGAAATAACCTTTTTAAAGGCCCAAGGAAAAAGCAAAGGTAAGGCCTCGGTCGCCCACATTAAAAACAATAAGATCATGCACAAAGCCATTAGGAAGACGCCATTCCTTACCAATACAAACGCCCCACGACCATGTATTTTCAGAGAACTAAGGCATTCTAGAACTGAAGCCGATCTTAACATCCAAGTAAGAATGACAAGTCTCACCCATTAGACATATTTTTAAACATTAAAAATTGTTGTTAACACAGGCTAGGAACGGAGAGAAGGTGCCAGGCCTGGCTTTGAGACAACAGATTGCACGGTTTTCCCTAGGAATAAAGAAACATAGGTCATAACCTGGATAGAACCAGTAAACCTAAAGCCATCTGATAGGGACAGACAGCAAAGGGCTCGTCACCTTGCTCTAAAGTGATGAGCCTCATCCTCCAGGAAGGCAGACGTTGCACTGAAAGGCTCCATTTTCAGGACGTTCGCCCACTGTTTCCGAGGAGAATTGGGCTGATCACACACGTTCTATAGCGGGTGCTTCATCTCCTGCATTCATTCCTCCTTAACATCAAGCCTGTCTGGTTGAATTGAACCTCCCTCCAGGCTCTTAGGTCTTTGAGTATCTGGTGTGAAATTACAGGAAGAATAACTAGATTAAAAGAAAGAATAGATTTCTTTCTCATTCTCTTTCTTTCAAATCTAGGTATGCCGGAGGGGCAAACTATCCAAGCCTTAGAAACAAATGTCCCTGGATTCAAGTTCTGGCTCCTTTATTCCTAGCTACATGATCTTGGAGGACTCCCAGCAGCCCCCATTTTCTCATGAAGATAATTAGCAATCCTGCTTCTGCCTTAGTTTGCTGGAGGGAGAAGGTATAATTTATGTCAAAGAGAACAGAGAGTGTATGAAACATGGTAGCACAGTGCCTCACTCTCTTTGATTGAACGCATCTCTCAGGGTAGGCTAGATTATTCTTGTATCTGCTAAACCCACTCCCTTGCTCAAAAACCTTTGCTAGCTCCCCATCCTGACAGGATAATTTCAGACTTCCTTGTCTAGAATTCAAGGTCTCCTGATCTGACTTCCATTTGGGTTTCCCACGACTCCCCTCACGCTCTTAGTGGTCTAGCTTTCTGGGAACCACTGGAGCTTCTTGTTCATGTGCAGTACTTTCCTCTCTCAGCCTGGGATGCTTGGATTCATTCCTCAGCATTTATGGCAGAGGTTGTAAACCACTACCAGTGTGATTGTGTGGGTGTAAGTGTATGTGTTAACCCTTTATGAGATCTTAATTTGGTTTTATCTGTTGTCAAAAATGGGAGATTTCACTGAAAAAAAGTAAATTTCTAGGTTCTCATGAAATATAAGATCTGGCCACTTTGGGCCTGCCTTTCCAGGTGGCAATACTAGGAAAGAAGCCTTCCCTCCCCATTTGCCCCAGTCACCACCACTCCCTATAGCACTGTACAAGCCAGATTTACTGGTGAGGTTACCCCCTGCTTGCCCCTCTGACGGTATTTGAGTTTGTAGCCTCTAGTCTAAATCTTACCCATCTTCAACCTTTCATAAATTCTTCTTTGATTCTTTTGTGTTAGCAATAACTTTTCTGCTTTTTTAGCTCCATTTGTTACTATATGTGTCACTGGTAAAGTAAGAATTAAAGCAAAAAGTATTATGCTTTTTCTTTATTGCCCTGTCTGAAGTATAAGCCTTTGGACACAGAACCTGTAACTGGCCTCTGCCTGGCTTAGCACCAGATACCAGCAGGCATTTGATTAACACTTTTAATTGAACAAAATGCAGGGATCTAATCATGAAAACGTCAGAGCTGACCAGGCACACAGACTTCTCTGCCTGGGCTGGGCTAAGTCTCAATGATCCATCATTCCTAGAAGAAGGTATTACAGGAATTGGGTGGGGAGGAGCGGAAGAGACACTCAAGAGGGAGAGGGAATTGCATTCACAATTCCAATGCCCAATTTCAAATTTTGTCCTAGATTCATTCGCAGAACAAAACAATTCTTCCTTCCACTCTGTAATGAGACACACATTCTAATTCTATATTTGGTTAGCACTTTATTTTGTTCTGTACTGCCACAGACATTATAGAATCACACAAAACCAGAAGTAGCAAAGTGGCATTATTACCCCCAATTACAGAGGGGAAAGCTAAAGCTGTACTTTGCGGGACCAAAATACCCTCCTTAATGGTCCTAACTTTTGAAGGCTGAAAGCCATGCAAAGGCCTCCCTCGGGCAACTTGCTGTCGGTGTCTGAGCTGGACAGCAGTGTGTCAATCTGCACCATCCACACTCTGATCAGGGCTGTCACAACACATCCTGCAAAGAATCATAATCACCTTCTTTTGTACAAATTCTCTTTTTCAACTGTTGAACTACACATTGGCAATGCAGAAAAAGGCTGAAAAAAAGACAAAGCCAGGTCAAATAATCCACATGGTTTTAACAGCTTGCTTTAAAGTATTCTTTTCATTCTTCCCACCTAGTGAGTCTACGAGAAGGTCTGATAAGGCTAAAGCCACCTTCGTGTATTGCACAGCTGTTCACCACTTAGAAAGCGGCTTGGAGACCTGCCTCCTTTCTACCAAATGCATCAGAATCTAAAAAGCCAGTTCTCCAGCAAAGGCCTCATTTATTGGATTCCCTACAGCACAGGGAGGGGATGTGATTGGGCAGGGAAGGGCAGGATTACATCGTAGTGTAAACTAAACAAATGGGAAAAAAGTTGCAAGGATAACGATGTAATTCAGCAATAACATATCGGAGCCAAAAAAAAGTCTTGAGTCTAGAGCTAGAAATTTAGAGGCTGGGGTAGGCCCATTCCTTGAGTCTAGGTTCATGTTTTTCCAGATAGTCAGCGTGTCTATCTAGAGACTGTATCTGTCCTGCCGAAAAAGACAGAGGCAGAGTGTCTGATGTACCTGAGTACCCCTCAGCCTGCCCACATTGGCTCAGCACATGAAGGAAAGGTAGGTCTCCATGGACCAGCCCACTGTTCTGATCTCCAGCTGGTGGCCCCACATAGAATAAGAACTAAAAACAAATCAAAACGTGTTTTCCACCCAAAGTCCCAAGTCTTTGTGGGTAGTGTGCCCACTCCCTCACCCTCCTCCTTTTTAAGCTGCTTAGATCGGATCTGCCAGATTCTTGAGTTCTTAAGAACTTGAGCTGCACTCTTGAGGGCTGAGGCAGGCGGTTCACTTGAGCCCAGAAGTTTGAAGTTGCTATGAGCAGGCAACTCCAGCCCGGGCAACAGAGTGAGACTCTGTTTTAAAAATAAATAAATAGGGCAGCACCTGTGGCACAAAGAAGTAGGGCACCGGCCCCATATGCCGGAGGTGGCGGGTTCAAACCCAGCCCCAGCCAAAAACTGCAAAAAAAAATAATAAAAATAAATAAATAAAGAGAACTTGAGCTGAAGTGACCCTTAAAGTTATAGAGCTAGTCAGTCCTGGTGAAGTATCCTTTTACCTAGTTCCTCTCGATTTAAAAATGGGTCCCCTGCACAATCTGAAAATGTATTAGGTTGGCTGATATCTATAAAAGGTGAAAGATATCAAAGGACCCA
The DNA here is from genome assembly GCF_000181295.1 of Otolemur garnettii. Taxonomy (NCBI): domain Eukaryota; kingdom Metazoa; phylum Chordata; class Mammalia; order Primates; family Galagidae; genus Otolemur; species Otolemur garnettii. Next base: position 35,706,807 of record NW_003852401.1, read on the forward strand.
CCAAGGGTAATGAGAAACCCTCTCCCAAGTTACTGCTGAGTTTGTAACTAACACTCTTTCTTAGAGTGGAAGACGTTAGGCGTGGCCCAGCCCTACCGAGGTTTGCTCAGGTTTCTCCCCAATGACTGTGCCTTCCCACATGCGCTGGGAAAGCAGCCTGCGCTCAGCACATCCCTGCCCACTGCAAACAACTCTGTTTTTGTTTCAAGCAAGGAGATACCCATGTGTTATGAGAACACCGTGGGCCCTTGGGAACAGGAAATAAGCAACCAGCATTTTGTGTATCAATGTGAGGAATTAAACTAAGCCTTTCGTGTTGTCTGCCTCTGCCTGAAATGCCATTTCTCAGAATTCCCACCTTTCTCCAAGGCCCAGCTGTAGTTTCACCTTTGAAGAACCCACCTCTGACATGTCCAGATGATCTTTAACATCCTCACTTGGCGCCTGCCCTGCCATGTAGCTATGCGCCACGTCCCGTGCTCAGGCTGGACTGTTGGCCACGGTTGCCCTGCCTTTCATATTTGCATTATCCATGCCCCTTGGAACAGTCCATCCACTAGTACACAGCTGATGCTTAATGAATATTTGTTAAATTAATATTTGGATTTATCCCTTGGCTTAGCTCATCAAGAACTTGGGAGGCCAAGTGAATGAATTACAGATGGAAATGTGCTTGCTCTACCAAATAGGCCAATACAGCCTCATGAGCACAGAGGATGACTCTCCATGCCAAATGCCTGTGTCACATCCTCACCCTATTTGAAGGAGAAGTACCATTTATCAAGGGCTGTGCTGAGCGAGTGCAATGCACACACAGCCCATCCTGCAGAAGAGGAAACCAGTGGCTGGGACCCTGAAGTCGCACAGTTAGGAAGCAGCGGCAGTGGGCTTTAGCCCCAAAGCCCTGGCTGTATTAGTCCAGCCCATCATATCACTCCCTTCCGAACCGTTGCTCCCAAAGCAAAATGCTGATTGTGTGACTATCAAACATCACGCTTCTCATTTCCTTTTTGCTTCCCCGCTACTCTCAACTAACCACACTATCACTTGACAGGCATGTGAATGTGATAAAGTCAATCTGGACCGCACCACTGACAGGAAATGAATTTTACTGTGGCAAAATTCAAATTGCAACCATTCTACCAAGACAGAGATAGGAAGAAAGCACTCAGGCCTGCTAGGCATGTTTTCAAAAGACAAGCACCTCTTCATAGACCGGGATGATTTTTTTTTTTTAAGCAAAGACAAGATACGAGTCCTTTGGAAGATTGCCCAAACCCTGGGCTACACTTATCTCCCAGGAGGAGGAGGGAAATGGCACGCTGGGGCCCCCTCAGACACACAGCGAAGGAGCAGTTATCTCCCCATAAAGCCTGGAAGGCCACAAATGTACTTCCAAGTGCACTGCATATAAAACACGCCCAGTATCCCAAGGGCTTCCAGACATAACAATGCAAGGCCACTTCATGTCCTCTGCATTATGACAAGCTTCTCTTGGAAGGCCAGCTACACCTAAGCTCAGCAGCTACAGACAGTGTCATTATAGACACGAATGTCATTCTCTGCATCAAGCATAAACATAAATGTCAGGATCAATAAAAAGATACAATTGCTGAGTGGCTGAAATTAAGCCATGTTCATTAAGCTGATTATAACAACCTTCAAAGGTTAGTAGCATTTTACAAGAACTTCTTTGTTTCTAGCCAGAGACTGTTGCATATAATATGATATTGCACACTTGATAGTTAAGTGTTTTTCCCTAGGATTAGAAATAGAGATCTGACTGAGCAATCATAAAAACTCCCTTTTAAGATTCTTGCCGTCTCCCATGCCTCTGCCCCCTGGGATCCCATAAGGAATGCTACTGATGCTGTAATGTGACATGCTGTAGATTAAATGTCTGTTGGGGGTATACTTCAGGTGGTAACATCAAACGAAAGGAATAGGATTCAGAGAGTACAACAATCCCAGATAGTCTCAAAAAGAGAACAAAGAAGTTCAGGCATTTTCCTACCTTACTTCAAGTCTTGGAGGTCCAGCCTAGTTGAATTTATTGAGGGACAATGATCTAGCCATTGATAGCATTCCAACACACAGTATTCCTTAGAACCTAATCCGGTGGTTCTCAACCTTTCTAATGCTGCAATGTATTTTCATTGTTAAAAAGGGGTCACGACCCACAGGTTGAGAACTGCTGAGTCTGACCAATCAGAACTGCTCTGACAAACCAAGCCTCTTGCCCACATTTCATTTCCCTCTAAAGGTGTCACACTTATACCATGTAAACCCTTTTGGCCTCACAGCCTGAACTTCTCTGGAAAACTAACAATGTGAGCCGAAATGGCTATAACTAAGTGGCCTGGAATAAACACCGTATAACTTCAGAGATAAAACTGAGTTTGGGGGGAAAAATATCTCAACACTTCCTCAATAACGTTTAAGAAACTTGACGGTTTCTGCCTCAATTCAAAAAATTCTTTTTTCTGACCCATCTCCCTCCATAAGTGCTCCAAACACTTGCTTGAAGTTCCCGCCTCAGCTCTCCTCTCGGGAGACTCTTTTCCAGGAAGACAGAAAAATCAGATATTTGACGAAAGTCTCCCTATAAACTTACTCTCATAAATGTTTCTATTATAAGCTTGTTCTTCAATGTATGGAACCTCTTTCCTTTTGCCTGTACTGAAACCTAGCGGATATATATTTAGCCCAGTTAGGCATTTTGAGTTTTTGACCCAAATTGATGAGCTTGGGCAAAGCACTCTAATATTTTTAGGGGCTCTACCACTTAAAAAGTTTGGAATTGATCAAGTATACTCAGGACTAAACAATCTTTGTATCCCCATACCTGGGAAAGAATAGGCACATCAGATAAATGTCTGTTTACTAAATAAATAAATAGCCTACTCATCATTCCAGAGCCAGCTCAAACTTGGCTCCCAGGAAGACCGGTGGTGATTTCCTAACTCCCATGCATCACGTCATACATTTATCTCTGGTGGGATTTGACCTCCACAGAGCTGTTTTTGGATTCTCCTTTGTATCTCTTATATCACCTGGCATGTTACCTCACAGACAGGAACTCCTGCTCAATCAGGCATCAGAATAAACATAAAATGTACATTTTCCTCAAATCTAGGAAAGAAAACCATCTGCTGGAGTATATGTGGAGATTCCCACTGCTCCTGAAACTCAAATAATAAGCAAGGAACTGGGATCAAACCAGTCTTCCTAGAGTTCTTTCTAATTCATGACCGAGCTATGAACAGAAGGCAGAATATCAACTGGGCTCTAGGTAAGGAGCCATGAGGGCCTTGTCCTTCTGGCTGTCCACACTCTGGACATCTGCTGTAATGAGCTGTCTTTGGGAGCCCCTGTTTAAGTGAACAGCATCATGGTGATACTAAGACAACCAGTTCATTCCATACCAGGAATCCTTCATTAATCATCTGTTAAGCACCTGCTCGTGTCTAAATAATAACCATTTAAGATGGGGATGGGAACAAGAGTAACACTGCTGTGAGGACAACTACATGTGACTATTAAGCAACAGATGAAATATAAAAATAGTGAGCACACCAAGTACTACGAGCATTCAAAGAGGGAAATGACTCTTCTGGAGCAACTCAGGAAAATTTTCAGAGTTCATTGATATTAGAGCTCAGCTTTGCAAAGTGAATGGGATTTTTACCACATGCAAAGTAAGGAAATGGTTTCTAGACAGTGAAAACAACCTTGGCAATATAGCAACCTGGAACAACCATTGCTATTAACATGTCAGTTTGAATTTATTCATCAAGTTATTAGGTCTTTGGTAAAATGAAGGCCCTGGAAATATAATAAAAAGACCACAGAAAAGAGAAGTTTTAAATAGGGAAAGGAGAAAGGTGAAGCCCTTCTGTGGGACACTGAGCATTCTCTGAGAGCCTGTGGGCCACTCACACTTCATGCAAAGTGTGCTAAGTGAGGGCTGAATCCGCCCAGTGGATTTGCTCGGAGACGTAACCTTTTTCTCATTTCCACAAAGGCACTTTAAAGGCTACGTGGCTTTGCTAGTAAACAAAATTTGATAGTTACTCAGAGAATAGAGCTGAGCGGGGACAAATGCCACCAGTTTTGTAATTTAGATAAGCATGTGCCCACTGAGGGAGCCTCCTGGGGTCTGCTTCCAGGACAGCTTGGCCAAGGACAGATGTGTGTGCTTGGGCTGGACCACACACATGTGGGCAGGTGCCCTCCCACCTCCCTCAGCCTAAGGCATCACCCCTGGCAAGCTGTCCCTCCCATCTTCCATCATAGCAAGCTGCATCTCTCTCGCAGGACATGGTAGCGAGTGACAGGACTAATAAAAAATTTATAAAACTAGCAAAACAAAAAGTTGTAGCTGTAGAGTTAGTATTTGCATCGGAAAGTATCTCAATTTTAAAAGCAAAGTAATAATGCATTACCTCCTGTTTCAATTAAAAGCCAGCTATCAGCACGTTAAAGAGCTTGATTTAGCCATTCTACAATGTATACATGCTTCAAAACATGTCATGCATCATAAACATACACAATTTTTATTTAGTCAACTAAAAATAAATTAACAAAGGCCTGCTGTAATCAGTCATCAATGTCCTTGTCTGGGAGCCTTTTCATAACTCTTCAGTTAAAAATGTATCGGAAGACCAGATTTGATTATGATGCCCAAATTCTGAGTAAAAGGGGAAAGAAAAGCTAAGATACACCCCTCTTCCTCCTCATCATGAAAACTTACTGGTTGCAATTACAAGCCTATTTCCTATCCTGACAATAGGTCTCAAGTATTCTTAGCAACAAAGAGCTTTCATTAGTAAAACCAATTTAACCTTCTTTCACACTAAAATTGGAAAGCAGTTGATTTTTCCCTTTAACTGCAACCTGGAATATACAGGTAGATGTGCAAATTCTCCTTGGCACAACTGGGATACGTGTAATCTCCGATTTTTCCTCCACAGGCCCCAAATACACAAACTTCCTAATGCTTGTCACATGGTACCCCAGGGCTGGTGAAACAATTCAGTCAGTACCCCTTAAGAAATTCAGGAAAAATCTGGGCACAGTTCCTCACACCTGTAATCCAACACTCTTGGAGGCAAAAGGGGTGGATAGCCTGAGCTCAGGTGTTCTAGACCAGCCTGAGCGAGAGCAAGACCCCATTGTCTACTAAAAAATGGAAAAATTAGCCAGGCATTGTGGCATGGTGCCTGTAGTCCCAGCTACTTGGGAGGCTGGGGCAAGGAGACAAGGGGATCTCTGGAGCCCAACATTTTAAGGTTTCTGTGAGCTAGGATGCCACAGAACTCTACCCAGGGTGCAGAGTGATAACTGTTTCAAAAAAAAAAAAAAAAAAAGGAAGGAAGGAAAGAAAGGAAAGAAAAAAAAGGAAGGAAAGAAGGAAGGATGAAGAAAAAAGAAAGAAAGAAAGAAAAAAATTCAGGATAGCCCAGAAAGCAGAGATGAGGAACCAGAGTGTGAAAAACAAACTATAAGTAATGAAAAGATCTAGGGTTCTCTGGGAAAGACAAGTCAAAGGAAGAATCTTTTCACTCAAGCTTAACTAGGCATCAACGCCCATGTTCACAAATACAACCCTCATGTACGCTAATGGAATACATCTTATTTTAATAAAGCTCTCTGATTTTACATGTTTTAGAAATGAAGAATTCTAAAATTTTCAAAATGAGAAAATAATATGTATTTGTGTAACATCAATTCTATTCTATATCTACCTGACATAGAAAGAAACATCATTTGCAGGGGAGGGTGGTAGCTCTGCTAAAAGAGGAAATGGGATGAAAATGAAGTGAGTTTAGGAAAAGCAATAAAATAACTTCCTAATTACTAATTAAACCATAGTAGACCAAAGCAGCCTGCAGGATCTCTAGCCACCTTGCTGTCTAGGACAACACGCTTCTGAGCAGCGGCCGGCAGGTGTCTGCCTGCCTGATGGAAGCCTACTGGGGCCCGCCTGCTGGTTGGAAGGACTCCGTTGATTAGATGATATTGATCGCCTCTTAAGCCCTCCTGTCTTGATAACAAGGTTTCACTTCAATGTTTTCCAGGGTCACCAATGTGTCTGCTTTTCCCAGTGACTCATCTATCAGGGGGTTGCAAAGTGAGGACCAATTATAGACAGTCCCTGGGTTATAAACAAGATAGGTTCTGTAGGTTTTTTCTTAAGTTGAGTTTCTATGTAAGTTACAACAGACAAATTTGCCTATCATCCATAATAGTCTCTATTTGTAAGTGTGAGTTGTTCATCGGCCAGATGTTTGTAACTCAGGGTCTGCCCGTAAACCTAACCTGCATACAGACACTCTTCAGTCCTGCACCACGGTTTAGAATTATTTGATTCTGGGCATCTTTCAACAGGCCTCACACTCTCAGACTGGCCTCAGTCAACATAAGTTCTCACTGTCCTCACATATATACCTTTCTTGGTTGGTCCTGTTTATAATTGAAATTGGCCTCTCCTCCCATTAACAATTCTGCCTGAATGAATGAGCAAATGCTACATTCGATCACTATCTGCCATGAAACTTGAATCATGCTCACAGCATCGATATTTCACTGAGGTTCAAGTTTCCATCCATCTTTTAAAAAGATTAAAATCACCATCCATACCAATTCTCTACAACCCCTCCACGCTATAGACCCAATTTTTTCCCAAGGTAAACAAAACAATTAGTAATAACTCATTCACCATTCCCTGACCCAACATTAAATGCAATTACCGATGTGTTTCAATAAATGGTGGGAAGGAAGTTTGATCGGTAGCAGGAGTGGAGCGTGCACCCCAGAGACCTCAGAGCAACTCCACTGTAGCCACCAGCCTGGTTACCGTCACACATTGGCAGGAGCGGCAGCTGCTACAGCCAGCCCCAGTCACCATCACCACAGCCTACCCTAGCAGTCGCAGTCACGGCAACTGTGAATAATGAGGCCAAGACCCAACAACCATGTGCAGGCCCCACCCTCAGCACTGCCAACACAAAGCCTGGAACCACCATTGGTGGCCCCAGGGCCTCACATCAGGTTGGGCACCTGCTGGTGGGGCAAGATCACCACAAAGAAGGTTTCTGGAACAGTAAAATGATTCAATGTAAGAACTGGATATGGTTTCATCAACAGGAATGACACAAAAGATGATGCATTTGAATACCAGACTGCCATAAAGAAGAGCGACCCCAGGAAGGACCTACACAGCATAGCACATGGAGAATCCGTGGGGTCAGATGTTGTTGAAGGAGAAAAGGTTACAAGGCAGCAGATTCCCTGGTAGAATCCCAGTTTAAGGAAGTAAATACACAGCAGCCTGTAAACATTATAGGTGCTATCCACATCGGAGGGGGCCTCCACACGCTCACCAACAGAATGACCAGAATAGCAAGAGCTGGGAAAAGAATGAAGGTTCGGAGAATGCTCCTGAAGGCCAGGCCCTATAAAGTGGGCTCTACCGCAGACGAAGGTTTCCACCTTACTACATGCGGAGACCTGATGGGCACTGACCACAGGATTCCAACCCTCCCCTCAGGGAGACGTGAGGGAGGTGCTGACAACCGGGGTGCAGGAGAACAAGGTAGACCGGTAGGACAGAATATGTATCAAGGTTGTAGATCATGATTCTGCAGGGGGGGCCCTCCTCGCCACAGACAGCCCAGGAGGGGACAGCAGTGAAGAGGAGAAAGACAATCAAGGTAACCAGACCCAAGGTCAGCAGCCGCCTCAACGCAAGTACCATGGCAACCTCCCTGCTCTGGAGACTGAGCAGGGCAGGGCTGAGTGAATACCGGCTCCCCATCTCCACCATCATCTGGTTTAGTCATCCCACAAGGAGAAATGAATATGCAATTCCTGTAATAAGAAAGTAACAAAAGATAGGAGCTGAAGACCTCAAGCACTGGCTTTTTGCCAATTGACAAGATAACTGGAACTATCTGCCTTATCTAAGCAGCATGCGGTTTTATTATTTTAATCTAAAGACGTCTTTCTTGGTAATAAACACTTTTTTTACTAAAAAGCCTGGTTTTTCTCAATGCACTTCTAAAGGTTTTTAAATGGTTTCATATCTGGTCAAGTTGAGATTTTTAAGAATTTCATTTTTAATTTGGAAGAAAAGTTTACAACTTGATTGTTTCAAAAAGTCAAACTGCAAACACCTGTTAATAAAGGTCTTAATTAATTAATGGTGTGAAAGGGAACCCCATGATTACTGAACGGACCGATTCTGTGCCTTGTGTAGACGTTATTCTGTGCAGGAGGACGTCACACATTAGCCCTCCCAGCCCACCCCTGGGTTGTAACTGTGGAGCCGTTTCATTCTCTGCAGACCATGGAGGCTCCTCTCCAGCACCGAGCACAGCTTGTCTGCACTTCACCTTCAAGATAACCATGTGCCTCGTGTGCTTCCTCTTTCCTTTCTTCTCTTTTATCAACTTGGTATTTATGGCTTCTCCCTTCATACCAGATCTACACCCAGAATTTTCCAAATTTAAGAAACTATCAGGGCCGGCCTCATGGGCCTGTGATCTGTGTGGTCACACAGGGCCTCTTACCTTGAACGGCCCTCTGCTGGGTTTCATGCTCTGCTGTTGGCAACTTGAAATTCTCCATGATTTTTGTGTAAGGACTCTACATCTTCATTTGCCCTGGCCCCGCAAAGAATGTAGCCATCCTGAACGTATGTAATCTGCCACCCAACTTATAAATATCTTGCATGTCTAAATTACATATCCTGGCTGACAACTCCGTGTTGCCTTCTTTAAAGTAGGGCAAACATCCAGTTGTGCCAGGCTTTTGACAAATCAGTGGTTCTCAAAGTTCAGCTCACAAAGATCTTCATGCATTTGGCCAGTTTGTACTGACAACTGCTACGTGGGTGTGCTCAGATTCTTCTTCGTGAGCAATTACGTTAATGGTAAAACCAGGCAGCACTTCCTACTGCTTCAAAAGCAATGCCCTTCCTCCTTGCCACTGCAACAGTTTCCGAGTGTGAATAGAGAGCGTGTCTGGGGTATGAAATGTTTTGTTTTGTTTTGTTTTTGAGACAGAGCCTCAAGCTGTCCCCCTGGGTAGAGTGCCGTGGCATTACAGCTCACAGCAACCTCCAACTCCTGGGCTCAAGCGAGTCTCCTGCCTCCGCCTCCCAAGTAGCTGGGACCACAGGCGCCTGCCACAATGCCCAGCTATTTTTTGGTTGCAGCCGTCATTGTTGTTTGGCGAGTCCGGGCTGGGGATTCGAACCCGCCACCTTCGGTGTACGTGGCTGGCGCCTTAGCCGGTTGAGCTATAGGCGCCGAGCCGGGTATGAAATGTTTTGATCTGATGACTGTAAATCTCTAAGAACAGCACATGCAGACCCCAAACCACACCTACTTGTGTTGTCAGGATTGAGCACCAGGTACCAACTATCCTGGGGACGCAGAAAGAGACAGAGCTTTAGCCTGGGCCTGTGATTCCTAAACTGAGAAGATGATTCCTTCGGGCCAGGATACACAAAGCCATAGAAAAAAGTCTAGAGGTTCACTACCACTCATTGTAGTTAATCTGAAACATGATTTTTAATATGCAAATAAATATGTTACAGCATAATGTAAAATCCCCACTAACTTTTTGCAAGTATAAGACTTCTAAGCTATCTCCTGCTGAGACACCATTGCTTGATTTTATGCCCAAATGCCCAGGCCTGCTGCTTCATTCTCCTCTTCTGTTAAGGATGCGCTGGTAAAAAAGTGTGCCCCACAGACGAATATGAAAAGGCCTTATAGGTGGACAGTCCTGTGCTTTATATTCAGAGGAAAGCAATTATCTGGTGGAGATGAGGCTTCCCAGCACACTATAAAAATGTCAGAATGTTATAGGTTGAGGCTGACCCTCTCTTATTTTGGCAAAGTCCTAAGTGAGGGTGTGAAATCAGCACAACAGGGTGGGATGCAGGTTTGATCCTTACACACACTGTCACTAATGTCACGCTGGGTGAACCTGCACACAGGGACAAGAGGACAGGCTGACCACTCTCTCAAGTCTACATTCCCACAGCCACTGTCTGAAAACACAGCAAGGTCAACCCCACCTGGCTTTGCCTCTCCTCCCAAAGCACCTGGGAATCTTGCTAGTCCACCTTTTGGTTCTTACCAAGGAAGTAGAATGACATGGCAGCAAAGTCACATCATCCAGAGCCCAAAGCTCCATGTGCTGGATAAAGAAACATGGGGCATATCCACAGTGGAATACTGTTCAGTCTGAAAAAGAGGCGGCTGGTTGTGGCGGCTCACACCTATAATCCTAGCACTCTGGGAGGCCAAGGCAAGTGGAGTTCAAGACCAGCCTAAGCAAGAGTGAGACCCCATCTCTACTAACAATAGAAAAACCAGCTGGGGGTCATGGTAGTGCCTAAAGTCCCAGATACTTGGGAGGCTGAAGCAAGAAGCTCTCTTGAGCCTAAGAGTTTGAGGTTGCTGTGAGCTGTGATACCACCACACTCTACCAAGGTGAAAAAAGTGAGACTGTCTCAAAAAAAAAAAAGAGGAGGAGGAAATCCCATCATTTGTGACAACATGAATGAGCCTAAAGGACATGATATTAAATGAAAGACATCAGACAGTTGGATAGCATGTGCTCCGATTTATATGTAGAGCATAGAGAAGTCAAACTCATAGATGCAGAGAACAGACAGTGGGGACCAGAGGCTGTGTGGGTCAGGAGGAAAGGGGAGACATGGTTCAAAGGACTCAAAATTCCAGCTAGACAGGAGGAATAAGTTCAAGATACCTGTTGTGCATCATGGCGCCTACAGCTAATAACATATATAGTACGCTTAAACATTGTGAAGACAGTAGATCTTAAGGGTCCTCACCACAAAACAAGCGTAAGCATATGAGATAATGAACGTGTTAAAGAGTTTGATTTACCACAGTGTATGCATGATGTGTATAACAAAGCATTATGTTGTATACTATAAATATACACAACTTTTACCTGTCAATTAAAAATGTTTTTAGACTCAGGAGGTGCCTGTGGCTCAGTGAGTAGGGCGCCAGTCCCATATACCGAGGGTCGCAGGTTCAAACCCTGCCCCAGCCAAACTGCAACAAAAAAATTGTGGGGTGTTATGGCAAGTGCCTGTAGTCCCAGCTACTTGGGAGGCTGAGGCAAGAGAATCACCTAAGCCCAAGCTGGGGTTGCTGTGAGCTGTGACTCCACTGCGCTCTACCAAGGGCAATACAGTAAGACAGAGTCTCACTAGAAAAAAAAAGTTTTTAGACTCATCTGTGTGTTTTCCCTATGCTGCAAGGAAAATACAACTTCCTGGGTGGCACCTACAGCTCAGCGAGTAGGGTGCTGGCCCCATATACCAAGGGTGGCGAGTTCGAATCTGGTCCCAGCCAAACTGCAACAACAACAACAAAAAATACCTAGATGTCATGGCAGGCGCCTGTAGTCCCAGCTACTTGGGAGGCTGGGGTAAGAGAATCGCTTAAGCCCAAGAGCTGGAGGTTGCTGTGAGCTGTGATGCCACATCACTCTACTGAGGGCGACAAAGTGAGACTTTGTCTCTAAAAAAAAAAAAAAGAAAGAAAGAAAGAAAAAGAAAATACAACTTCCTTATCTCAAAGACAAAGCGTCACAGAGAGAGTCTGAACAATGAGGCCTTGCTAAGTTTCCCTTGGTTTATTACCATTACAGCGCACTCTTTGTCCAACCCTATCTCTCCCCAGCAGCCCACTCTTCATCAAATCTAGCACAGAGATACACAGAAACTACTTCTTTGGGTCTTCAGTTCCTTATGAAGGTTCCCGTACCACATATAACTTTTACAAAATAAACGGGCTTTTTCATTAATCTCTCTTTTGGCATAAGGGCCTCAGCCCTGAACCCAGGATAAGTAGGGAAAAAAAGGTATTTTTCCTTCCCCCTACACCAGATTTTAAAAGATATAGGTCCTTCCCCTTCCCTGAAAACAACTTTTCATTTCACAAATTCTGCAACTAGTGATAAGACTTAAAAAATAAGAATGGTTGACTTCAGTTCACACAGAGCCATCAACACACAGCGGTGAAGCCACCACGCCGGGGAGCACAAGCAGCCCAGTCCTGGGACAGCGCACTGCCGTATCTAACAGGGAAAATGAGGGCAAGGTGGGGTGATGACTCCCAGGGAACTTCACCTGGGCCCGTTCAAAGAGCAAGGTCAGCCCCACGAGTGGTTTGCTCCGACTCACCAATAGTTCTCTTCTTTCCACTTTGAGGCTTAATAAGACCTGGTCATGTCCCACTGGACTAAAAGAGACCTTCATAGACAAGACTGACTGTCGGAATTTTCTTCTATTTATCTCTTTTTCTCAAGAAGCATCTAAGTGTGTTCTCTCCACGTGATAATCACTGACTGCTGTGTGAGGGCCGATCTGACCCTGTGACCCACACAGCGTCTGGCACAAAGAAATGCTCAACAGGCATTTGTGGAATTTTCTAGAGGCCAAGATCCCTGTTGCCTGCTGACATGTCTTATCCATCTTTGTATCACAGAGAAGGCTCAAAGGATTCATGAATGTGGCCTTGAGATCCGCTCTTTGTTGCCTTACCCTTTACCAAGGATGAAATATGGGCTAACAAAGAACCATCCAATGAGAAAGGAGGCCAAGACTAGAGATTGGAAACTGCATTTGTAGTAAAAGAGCTTTGGTTCTACTTGTGATTTTTTTTTTTTTTTTTTGAGACAGAGTCTCACTCTGTTGCCCCAGCCTAGAGTGCAGTGATGTCAGCCTCGTTCACAGGAACTTAGAACTCCTAGGTTCAAGCGATCCTCCTATCTCAGCCTCCCAAGTAGCTAGGACTACAGTGGCCTGCCACAACACCCAGCTAGTTTTTCTATTTTTAGTAGAGACAGGGTCTCACTCTTGCTCAAGCTGGTGTCAAACTCCTGAGTTCAAGGGATCCTCCCACCGTGGCCTCCCAGAGTGCTGGGGTTACAGGGATGAGCCACCATACCTGAACTACCAGCTCTGATTTTTCACTAATGAGCAGGCTTTTCCTTTTGGTCTCAGCTACCTCAGCTTGAAATAATGAAGTTGAATAATGATTTCTCAATTCCTTTCAGGTTCTAAGATCCTATTGTAAGGGGCATTATTTTTCTCCTCTAAGAAAACAACTAGACAAAAAATTAGCCACTGGCAAAGAGCCTCTCTTGATAAGACATCTCCCTTTCCTGCTAATGGAGGAGAAAAATTTAAACAATGAAGTAATTCAGGAAATGTTTACCAGGGCAAGATGAACTGGATTCCTAGGTGGGCAGCTGTGAAATGAAACAGAAATCATTGTCAGGGTTTGATTATCCTCCTAAAAGGAAGAAAACTGTTCTGTCCTTTAAGGCCTTGACCCAGGAGAAATTACCAGCAATGAAAAATTATTGTTTTTTCTAAAAAGGTAAAAGTTACTCTTACCAACGCATTCTCAGAAGGTTAATTTTCTAGTTACTAGGATAACAAACTTCATTCTTACTCCATCTTTCTCATCTTTTAAGTGTATTTACAAATCTCTTGAAAGTCAAGCAAAAACCATTAAATTAGTTATTTTTTGAATCAGATAATGAATATTACCCTTTGATTATACAAAACCAGAATCTCACCCTCTTGGATTCCTTCTTCATTCATAGCCTCCTCTTTTCAGGAGGTAAATGACCATTATCATGAAAACAAGTAAATGCTATGGGTCATGCACCCTGGTGTACTCACTGCGTCTCATCAAAGGCTCAAAATAATTCTTTCATGAATGCCGCCATCAACTGGGTTGCAAAAGATTTAATTAGTTGGCGTTCATGGGGGACCAGTTTTCTGGTTAGATGTTGTAAAAGGAAAAGCTGCTGAATGACTCAAAATCCTCAACTTCCCCAACCCTTTTATTATGGACTGTGTCCCTCTCAAAATTCATATGTTGAGCCCCGACCCTCAGTGCAATGGTACTATGGGCAAGGCCTTCAGGAGATGACTAGGTTTAGATAAGATACCCCCACGATGAGCACGAGAGCTGCTTCTCTATACCACGTGAGACCATAGCAAGAAGACAGAGAAGGGTCCTCATCAGAACCTTGACACCTGAACCTCAGACTTTCCAGTCTCTGAAACTATGAGAAATCAAAGTCTGTTACTTAAGCGACACAGTCTATGGTATTTTGTTATGGCAGCCCAAGTTGATGAAGACAGCTTCCTACCTGGTAAATAATGATTTATACAAGATGATTTGAGATCCTTCATGACTTCAGCAGCCTTCAACAATAGTGAAAGGGGCTCGGCGCCTATAGCTCAACCGGCTAAGGCGCCAGCCACATACACCTAAGGTGGCGGGTTTGAATCCCCAGCCCAGACCCGCCAAA
>NW_003852401.1:35721421-35729478 GCF_000181295.1 Otolemur garnettii
AGGACAGACCGCCACAGAACTAGAGTAAGACAATTTCAAGTTACTCATTGGCTCATAGAGACAAGAGATATCAAATGTCGTGCCGAGAAGGCATGCCTAAGAAAACAGAGTAAGTGATTTTGCTGATGACACCTAAAAACAGAAACCACCCCAACTCAGTAGGCAGGGAGAGTGGCTCCTTGGTGCCACTATTTGAGGCAGACGATTTTAAGTTAGCACGCATGGGGGGGGGGGGTGGCCGGCAAGTTGCTGGGAGGGCCTGCTGACTCAGACCCATTTAGATGTGTCTTGTGCAGATGAGCACCAACTGTAACTCACCCACCTGAAGGTTGGTATGAAGAAAGGCTGTGGCAACCAGGTTTCCCAGGGGCCAATTCTAAAGCCCGTCCACAAACTTCTGTGACTGTTGATTGTCTCTCTTCAATGCCTGCTTGCTGCTCAGTATTTATTTCTTAGAACTGTCATAACACAATACCATAGATTTGGTGGCTTAAATAACAAATTTATTTCTCAAGGCTGCAAAGTCCAAGATCAAGGTGCTGGCCCTTTCTGTTCTTGGTAAGGACCTGATTCCTGGCTTGCAGGCAGGGACTTTTTCACTGTCTGAGATGAAGCAGAAATAAGGGAAAGTCTTGAGTCCTTCAGGGTAAGTTTGGGCACTCAGCTATCCTTGACAAGTGAACGGGCAACCTGATGAGCAGGAAAGAAGCCAGGATGCTAAGATGGCATCTTAACATATGTTCTAGAGTTGTCCTTCAGAAATTCCCATTGGGTAGAAAATGCTAATAAAGGGGAACTGGAGAATTAAACTATGATCACCATTCTTTGTTCTAAGTTTCTCACAGAAGGGGCAAGAAAGAGTCACACTCAGCTCAACATCCCTTTCAGCTAATCAAAGAATCTCTGAATCCACCTATGACCTACAAGCACCGACTTCAGGGTATCCTACCTTTTCAAGCTAGGTCAATGTATTCCCTCTATGTACTGATTTTTTTTTTTTTTTCTGTAACTTCTGCTGTTCTAAAATGTACCCTTGCCTTTAAAAATCCTTATTTGCACATCATCAAGTCTTCAGTGTCAGCTGCCTGTTCTCCATGCATGACGCCATACAATAAGAATGTCTCTTTCTCCCTCTCAGTGGCTAGCATTGCTGTACAGAGTGAGCAGACCCTAGTTCAGTATGGTAACATACCCTCACATGGGGGAACAGGAGAGAAGAAGGGAGAAAACTCATTGGTACCTCTTCTTCAAGGGCACTAAACCAAATGGACTAGGGCCCTATCTTCAAGACCTCCTGAAGGTCCCATCTCCTCATACCATCCTATTGGGGGATAAGGCTTCAACGTAAGAATCATGAAAGGACATATTCAGTCCATAACTTTCCTCCCTACCCATCTCAAAATTTATGCTTTCTCCCCTTGCAAAAGGGGTGAGGCTTTCATAAAGTACCTCAGGACAGAAAGGTCATGGGGGTGCCATGGAGGTCATGGGGGTGCCACCTTAGTGGGCACATAAGGCAGAGCACTGAACCAAGAAGGATCATTCTTAAGCCTTAAGATCTAATGGAATTTGCCTTGCTAGATCTTGAACTTGCTTAGAACATGTGACCCTATTCTTTCTGATTTCTCCCTTTTGGAATAGGAATATCTATTATACCTGTCCCATCATTGTATTTCAGAAGCAGATAACGTGTCTGGTTTCACAGGTTATGAATTTTCCTCGGTATGAATCATACCTTAAATTTTCTTCGGTATGAATCATATCCTAATTCATACCTTAAATCTCCTCCATAGCCAGACACAGAAAGACAAGTCCTGTGTGATTTCATTTATATGTGGAAATATAAGTGAAATAATAAATAAACTAAAATGGCTCAAACTCAGAAACAGAGGTGGAATGGGTAGTTGTCAAGGGCTGGGGGAAGAAAAAGAAAGTGGTGAGTTTATGGTGAAAGGATACAAAATCAGTTATGCAAGATAAATAAGTTCTGGAGATCTTCATTACAGCACAATGCCTGTAAGTAACACTACTACAACATACACTTAAAATGTGCTAAGAGGGTAGGTTTTATGTTAAATATTATCATCTCTAACAGTAATAATAAAGGGGGTGGGAGGAAACTTTGGGAGGTGAGGGCCATCAACTTATGGCCTTGATGGTGGTGATGGTTGCGTGGGGGTATACGAATCCCCAAACTCATCAAGTTGTAGACACTGAATATGGACAGCTTTCTACACGTCTATCATTCCACAATGAAGTGGATTTTTAAAAAGACGCATTCATTCATGAGCTGCCTTTGTAGAACATGAACTAATTTAGGCAAGTCCCACCATAATTGGAACATGCTGATGATTTTCCACTCAGTGGCGCCCGTCACTTCATCTTCTCTTCCTTGCCAAAGTTTTAATCCTGCTGGAAATGAGAGGAATATGGTCATTAAGGACGAGTTGTTTCTCCTGCAGCGTAAGGGAAGCAACAGCAGCTGGAAGAGTCATCTGTGAACTGATAGACGTCTTGTTTAGAAATAAAAGTGTAGTAGAGCGTGCTAGGCTTAGCTACAGTAACAAATCTCTAGATCGCGCTGACTAACACAACGAAAATGCACTTTTCACTTATGAATATAAGGTTAAATGTACATGTTTGTGGATAGGCAGTTTTCTCCCAAATGGTGACTCAGAGCATAAGTCACTATTTCCATTTCTCTTGTAGTTCTCAGAGCATAAGGCACCATTTCTCTTGTGGCTCTGCCCTCTCTACCTAAAAGATGACTACACAGGATAGACAGGATTGGGAATGGGAGACTTATTACAGGCAAAACCCAGAAATGGTGCACATGGCTTCCACCCACATTCCAATGCCTTGACATATGTCCCTTCCATCTCATTGTCTCTGTCCCACTGGCTCAGCCTAAACCACCCTGGGTCCTCTGTTCTTGAGGTGTCTGGGTAAAAGTCCCACGAAAGTCAGTGCTTTCAGTGGGTTGTGTCAATGTGAGGCACCGTGCAGAGGCATTTTGACACTGTGTCACATTCAAATAAACATGAGGAGGCAAATATGTACTTGATTCTGATTCCCTCTCAGTCTTCACAAAATACCAAAAGGGAGATACATTTTTTATTTTCAGAATGTATCCTCAAAATGTTCTATCACTGTCCCTCCCAGTATCTTCCACCCGGAGAGCAAATATCCCCTGAAGCTCTCCAGGCTCTCTCAGATAGTTCTCCCCGGCAGACGGTGCCATAACTTTCCTGTCTTTCCTTCCCCCACTACAGTCCTGTATTTTCCATGAACTTGCCTCCCTCGCTTCATTAGCGTTCTCTCCGCATCATCCACTGCCTGGAGACTCCCTAGGAAGAGCCTACAGCCAACCCAGTGAGAAAGAATCTTTTCCTCAAAGAAATCATCAGAGGTGGGAGATTGCAAATACGCCCACAGTCATAATTTACTGCAAATGCCAAATGTATTTAAAGCAGCAGAAGCCAGCTTGCCTCCTGGAGGGTTATAAACTTGGAAAGACCAGGGGGGTTTAAAAGTCTCCTTTAACTGAAAAATCCACTTGTGTTTGTCAGTCTTACTTTTCTCTATACCCGCAGTTCTTGGCACAGAGAACGTGCTTGATTGCCTGTGGAAAAAAAGCAACTGGTTTAGATGCTGAAACGTATGCACCAGCTGCACCGTCACAGAAGCTGGACACAGGAAGAAATGGGAGCGGCCCCCGATTCGATCCGTCTCCAAATTAACTATCAACTTCTTAGAGGAGAAAAGACTCTCCCAGCGCCTCTCAGAAATTATCCCAAACTGGGATGTCAGTAGACAATGCTTTTAAAGCCACTAAAGAGAAATTGATTTTAAGAGACATTTACTTACAGTGTAGAATGTCTGACACACCTTCCTTCTGCTTCAATTTAGGGTAAGTGTCCCCTATGCGGCAAGGTTCTGCTCAGGCCCCATCACCTCCAGGAAAACTTTCTCAAGCCCCAGTCCTTAGGAAGCAGCCCTTTACTGCTCTCCTCCCTCCAGACTCTCAGCAAGTGCTTCCTGCCGCTGCAGATCACACCACCACACTGGCATCCCCCCTCCAAGGAGATGTGACCCTCCATCAGAGCAGAAATGTGAAGCAGGAGCTGAACCCAGATCTTCCCCTAACCCAAGTCAAAGGCTTTTTGTCTTTTTATCAATCTACACAGTTCTGTACTTAGAACACCCCACCTCGGTGCTCAGAAATGACCCCTATACATACATGTTTAAATAATGAGTGAAGAACTCCATGGTACCCAAGGCTTCACTTTGCATGCACACAGAAGCCGGCACACAGTAAGCTCTCAGATATTTGAAGGAATAATTGATTTTTTAAAAATCCACTAAAGCACAGTCATTTTCTGAAAATCCTTCCCTCATATATACACACTATCTTGACACCACATTGCCTTGGATTCTTAAAGGACCATTTCATCACTGAATTATCTTAGAATACATTCTCCATGCTACGTAAGCAGACAGGAGACAAGTAACCTTCTGGTAAATGACTTAAGAAATAAAGGTGCTTCTCATCATAGACTCCTAGAATTCCAGTGATGATCTATCACGGTGGTCTCATTTTAGGGTAGCTCTCAAGGGTTTAGAGCTGTGCTGTCCACTGCATCCAGCAGGTACATGAAGCTACTGATCACCTAAAGTATGAATAGTCTGATTTGAGATGTGCCGTAAGTATAAATACAGACCCGATTTCAAATATTGAATATGAAAAGATGAATATAAGGTATCTCACTGATAAATTTTATTATTGATTACATATTAACCTATTATATTTAAATAATAGGTTTAATAAAATATAAAATTAATTTTGCCTGTAGTTTTACTTTCTAAAAATATCACTACTTGAAAATTTAAATTATGTGTGTAGCTCAATATTTGCAGTTAACATTCTATTTCCATTGGACAGGCCTGGTTCAGAATAAATGAGTTGCCCAAAGTCCCAGTGAACTGTAATGGAAGATCAAGGAACATTTTGCCTACACACAGATTTTTTCCCGCTGCCCACACAGTGGACAGGGTCTCACTCTGTCACCAAGGCTGAAAGGCAGTGGCCTGATCACAGTTTACTGAAATCTCAGACTCCTGGGCTCAAGTACTACCCCTGCCTCAGCTGACCTAAGCCAAGTCTACAGGCATGTGCCACCATGCTGGGTTTATTATTAGTATTTAGTAGAAACTGGATCTTACTGTGCTGCCCAGGCTGTTCTCAAATTCCTGGGCTTATGCATTCCTCCTGCCTCAATCGCCCAAAACACTGGGATTACAGAAGTGAGCCACCACACCTGGCCTACAGTGAGTTCTTTGCCAAGGGCAGCAAGGAAGAACAGAAGAGTAAGAAATCCCTGGAACTCTTCTCCACACCTAGTTGGGTGTGACTTTGGGCAGTTCATTTAATCTTTATCTCCGTTTCCTCATCAGTAAAATGGATAAAGTCTACACCTACCTCAATAACTTGTAAGGATGAAATGAATTAGTAGATATCCAGTTCTTAGAATGGCATCTGGAATACAGTCAATGCTGTAAGTTTATTCCTATTAATATTGTTAAATGGTCATTTATTTTAAAATAGAGGATCAAGATGGCTGACTAGATGTGGGTAGTATGTGCCTTCTCTACAAAGGAGAACCAGAATGAATAGTAAGTAGATACATTTTGAATATACCGTAAGAGATAATGCTAGGATTCTCCAGAGGAGTAGTGAGAAGCGCCAAAAGTAAGGAGAGGGTTGAAGGCAGCTTGCCTAGCTGGAACTGGCTGGGAGCCTGGAGAAGCTCCTGGATGTGGCAACAGTAAGAGAGAAAACCCCAGGACATCACACTCTAAAATAGGGTTTTACAATCTTGGTTAGAAGAGAACCCCTCAACTCACACAGGCCTGAGAGACATCTAACAGAGGAAGCTACCTGGAGATTGCGCAGAGATACTGCTCCAGAGAGGGAACCCACACAGAATATTATAGGCATGCAAGCCTAGCTGGTCAGCATTCTGAGAGCCCAGATTCCAGGGATCTGTAGAGGCGGCTCCTGCCACTGCACTGCTTCAAGGAGCGGGAGCAGAGACCAGGCACTTCCATGTAACCCTGGGATGGCCCCCACCTGCTTGCTGCTGGCTGCTGTTGACATTAAAATGTAAACATATCACACTTCCCACAGCTTCTTGCCCATGCTGCTTGCCTGGAAATGGTCCTGCCCTCCCAGGTCACAGACCCAAAGTACCATTTTGAGGGTTTAACACAGCACTGTGCCCCACACTTGGGTGAAGTTCTGGCTGATGCCGTTGTAGCTGCTGCCCCCAGAAAGGGACAAAGAAGGGGAGCTTTCCAACACTAACCTAAGACAATGCCCATTGCCCTGTAAGGGACTGCTAGAGACTGAGACTTGGGTGGGCTGCACTCCCCACAGCTTCTTGCCGATGCTGCCTGCCTGAACAGGGCCCTGCCCTCTCTGCTCACAGGCCTAAGGCACCATTATGAGAGTTTAACATTGAGCTGTGCTCTCAGGCCTAAAAACAGGCACATTCAGCCCACTGCTGCTACCACTGGGCCTGAACACTGGCTCAGTTGATATCTAAGACCCCAGCAAGACTTTGTCATAGCTTCAACCATAACCTAAGCAACTAAGGAAACACAGACACTGCCACTGACCCGGTGTAGAAATCATACTAAGATTACACACTTCCACAGGCATCCAAAATCAAAGTGAAAATGTCCTACTCAACCAACAGCATAGATTCATCTTTAGAACAAATTCTCCTCTATAAAAGTAATATTTAGAAATTGGAAGAAGTGACTAATTTCTACACTAGAAGTGCAGATATCAATGGGAAAAAACAGGAAACATGAAAAGAAAATACGAAACCAAAGAACCACAACATTTGTCCAGCAACTGATCTAATCAAAAAGAATTTCTCAAGATGCTAAAGAATTAAAAATGTTGATTTAAAAGAAGCACATGAGATGCAAGAGAAATCTGAAAACCAATACAAAGTAATCCAATTCAGGATGTGAATAAGAAATTTATCAAGATACCATTTTTTAAAAAACACAGAAATTCTGCAGCTGAAAAACTCATTAAAGGATGTGCAAAATAGATTTGGAAATTTCAGCAATTTTTTTTTTTTTTTTGAGACAGAGCCTCAAGCTGTCACCCAGGGTAGAGTGCCGTAGCGTCACAGCTCACAGCAACCTCCAACTCCTGAGCTCAAGCGAGTCTCCTGCCTCCACCTCCCAAGTAGCTGGGATTACAGGCACCCGCCACAATGCCCGGCTATTTTTTTTTCTTGGTTGTAGCCGTCATTGTTGTTTTGCAGGCCCAGGATGCATTTGAACCTGCCAGCTCAGGTGTATGTGGCTGGCACCTTAGCCACTTGAGCCACAGGCACTGAGCCAATTTCAGCAATTTTGAAATTTTGACTAGACCAAGCAGAAAAACAATCTTAGAACTTGAAGACAGGTCTTTTGAAATACTTTAGTCAAACTAAAATAGTAAAAAAAAAAAAAAAAGAAAGAATAAAAACCTTTCAAGACATCTAGGATGACAAAAAGCAACAAAATTACAAATTATGGGTTTTCCTGAGATAGATGAGATATACAAAAAGTTTTTCTTTGTTTTGTTTTGAGACAGAGTCTCACTATGTCACCCTCAGTAGTGTGTCATGATGTCACAGCTCACAGCAACCTCAAACTCTGGGCTTAAGGATTCTCTTGCCTCAGCCTCCCAAGTAGCTGAGACTACAGGCATTTGCCATAACACCCAGCTATTTTTTTGTTATTGTTGTTTAGCTGGCCCTAGCCAGGTTAGAACCCACCAGCCCCAGTGTATGTGTCTGGCACCCTAACCCTTGAGTACATGTACCGAGCCAAAAAGTTTAGAAAACCTTTTTAAGGAGACCACTGATAAAAAAATTCCCAAGTCTAGCAAGAGAGTTAGACATCCAGATACAAGAGTCACAGTGATCTCCAGGCAAATACATGGCAAAAAAAATTTCATTGTGGCATATTATTTTTTTTTTTTTTTTTTTTTT
>NW_003852401.1:35730129-35734491 GCF_000181295.1 Otolemur garnettii
AAAAAAAAAAAAAAAAAAAAAAAACCTAGTGTGTGGGCACATGCTTGTAGTCCTACCTACTCAAGAAACTGAAGCAGGAAATTCGTTTGATCCTAGAAATGTGAGGTTGCTGTGAACTATCATGATGCCACTACATTCTAGCCTGGGCAATAGAGCAAGACTATCTCTAAAATCAAAAACTAAAATAAAATTTAAAAAACATAGGAGTATGTTAAATCAAGGAGGTGAGAAATCTCTGTAAGAAAAACTATAAAACACTGATGATACAAATTGTAGATGACACAACTGGAAGAACATCTTATGCTCATGGATCTGAAGAATTAATATCGTTAAAACGATCATACTGCCCAAAGCAACCTATTGGTTCAATGCATTCCCTATCAAAATACCATCATTTTTCATACAATTAGGAAAAAAAATCGAAAAAGTTCAAAAAAGAGCTGAAATAGCCAAAGTTATCTTGAGCAAAAAGAGCAAAGCTACAGGTGTCACATTGCTGATTCCAAATTGTACAACATGTCTACAGTAACTAAAACAACACTGTACTAGTATAAAAACAGAAGCATAGATCAATGGAACAGAATAAAGAATTTAGAAATAAGGCCATGTAGCTGTAGCCAATTGAGCTTTGACAAAATTGACAAGAACACATACTGGGGGAAAAGGATACCTTTTTAAATAAATGGTACTGGGAAAACCAGGTTTCCATATACATAAGAATAAAACTGGACTGTTCTCTTAAGATATATAAAAATCAATTCAAAAGAGATTTGACATAAAGGTAAGACTTCAAAATGTAAAACTACTAGAAGAAAATCAGGAGAAACTCTTCTGAACATTGGCCCAAGTAAAGAATTCACGGCTAAGACCTCAAAACCATAGGCAACAAAAATGATAAATGGGACACAATCAAATTACAAAGCTTTTTGCACAGCAAAAGAAATAAAAAAGATGAGCAGATAATCTCTGGAGCAGGAGAAACTATTTGCAAACTATACATCTGAGAGGAGACTAAGATGCAGAATTTACAAAGAAGTCAAACAACTCAGCAACAAAAACTAAATGAAAGAAAAGAAAGCTAAGAACATGAACGAAGGTTTTTCAAAAGAAGACATACAAATAGCCAAGTATATGAAGAAATGTTCAACACCACTCAGAGAAAGGCAAATTCACACCACAAGGAGATATCATCTTTGATCGGGATCAAAATGGCTATTATTTAAAAGAGAAAAAATAAAAAATAACAGATGTTGGCAAGGATGCAGAGAAAAAGGGAACTCGTCTACCCTGCTGATGGGAACATAAATTTGTATAAGCTCAATGGAAAACAGTAGAGAGATATCTCAAAGAACTAAAAAAAGCTACCATCCAATATAGCAATCCCACTACTAGGTATCTACTCAAAGGAAAAGAAGTCAACATATGAAAAAGACAGCTGCACTCATATTTGTTGCAGCACTATACACAATGGCAAAAATACAGGATCAATTCAATGTCCATTAATGGAGTGCATAGGTTAAAGAAAATGTGGTATTACACACAATGTAATACTATTCAGCCATTAAAAAGAATGAAACCATGTCTTTGCAGCAACATGGATGAAATTGGAGACCACTAAGTGAAACGCTTGGCAAGATTTAGGGTAGGGGAGGTGGATGATGGGAGGTTGCTTGGTGGGTCCAAGGAGTGTTACATCTGTAAAAAATAAACTAAAGCTAGAAAATTTTTAGCTAAAGACAAATAGTGGTATCCATGAGTCATTTTTATGTTAATAGATGTTTTTATAATCAGACGTACCCGTCAGACTCTCAATTCACTTTCATCCCTGACACGCCTGTTTTGATGTGCTGAGATTATTGCACAGGTGAAGTCTCTTTTTTTTTTTTTTTTGAGACAGAGCCTCAAGCTGTCCCCCTGGGTAGAGTGCCGTGGCATTACAGCTCACAGCAACCTCCAACTCCTGGGCTCAAGCGAGTCTCCTGCCTCCGCCTCCCAAGTAGCTGGGACCACAGGCGCCCGCCACAACGCCCGGCTATTTTTTGGTTGCAGCCGTCATTGTTGTTTGGCGGGTCCGGGCTGGGGATTCGAACCCGCCACCTTAGGTGTACGTGGCTGGCGCCTCAGCCGGTTGAGCTATAGGCGCCGAGCCGAAGTCTCTTGTTACATGAAAATTCAAACAGTATTAGAGAACAAAGGTATATGAAGAAATCTTTTCCTGCCACTTGACACCAAGGAAGACAGCAACTAGATACTGTTTCCTCAGCTACATGGGAGGCATAAGCTACACACAGTCAGTGTCTGCTCTGAATGATCAAGGTAACTAATGCTTCCACTACAGTTGAAGAGTTAACACGGAAACCCAGGGCTGGATGGAAAGACTGCTGAATCCAGCCTCATTTTACTGATAAGGAGTCTCTGTGACTTTCTGACTGGCTGAAGTTCACACTGCACGTTAGAAGTGACACTGTGACATGTCCTGAAGATTTCTGGCAACTCATCCATGAGGCTTTGGACAGTACCCAGCTTTTTCAGGTAGTTGAAAGTTTAAAAGTATTAAAAGGAAAAGCAACTAATTAAACAGACGACATGGTAAGTATAATAAGGAATGTTCAGAATGCTGGAAAAAATACAAATTAGAAACACTATTTCTAATTATAGCTCTAGCAGCTATCAAGGCATAATTAACACACTTTTAGTGTCCTAAGTATCATAATAGTTAAAAACAAATACCCTTCTGTTTTGGTCAACATGATGCTCCTTAAAGAGAAAGATGACTCTGAACGGAAATTCCGGAAGCTCAGGAGGAACACGTTAACTAAATAAATGAAGATAGTTTCCCTGGATGATAAATTTCTAGTGATTTTCTAGTTTGCACCAAGACATAATTACATTGCAAATGGAATTGGTTTAATTACTCTAATGGAAAATTCAAATTGCCTTGTAAGTGCTAATTTCAAATTATCTGGTGTGTGTGCACACATGTGTACAAGCACACAGACACACACAGAGAGTGAATGGGCTTCACTGATCACGCCTAATTGACAGACACCTTTAGTGTCTAATCTTATCCTTATGTGTTTATGTCGGATAATCCAGTCTCTCCTCCATTTCGTACGCCTAATATAGACACAAATTAAATTATTAAGCAAAGGAGAAAAAGACTTCCTCATTACCCTAAATGAATGGCAATTTGACAATGGTCAGGAAAAGTTTGGTTTCTTCATGCCTGAGCAAACAACAGACCATCTGCAATTCCACATGAGGAAATAAATAGAAAGAAGATATTAAAAAGGGTGACTCTGAACTTTTAGATGAAAAGAAGCAGGATTTAAACAGAAAGTAAGCTTTGCTTTGAAGGCGCTGGCTTATGGGGTTTTCTGTAGGCTTATAGGTTGTGACCAGGGCTGTATATTTCATCACTCTATTTCATCTTGTTCTTTAATTCATTCTTAAATAGCTTGAAATGTTCAGTGAAAGGGAATAAACATGTGTAAAGAATATTACACTGATGTGTTCAGACACAGTATATCCAAAGCAGAATATAGACAGCATTAAGAAATGAAATTATCTTTCTCATCACTTGAATCTCAGATCTAATATTTTCTTCTTTAAAGTTAAGGGACAACCTGGGCACTGTGGCTCATGCCTGTAATCCTAGCACTCTGGGAGGCTGAGGGTAGATGGCTTAAGCTCAGGAGTTTGAAACCAGCCTCCTCAGTCAGAGCAAGACCCTGTCTCTACAACAAATAGAAAAAGCAGGTGGGTCTCATGGCAGACGCCTGTAGTTCCAGCTACTCTGGAGGCTGAGACAAGAGGATCATTTAAGCCCAAGAGTTTGAGATACCTGTGAGCTATGATGACGCCATGGATATCTAGAGTGACAAGTGAGACTGTCTCAAAACAAACAAACAAAAAAAAAAGTTAAGGGACAATAAACGAATTGGAAACATTGACTGTGTAACACCTTTAAAAAAAAAAAAACCCTTAGCAGGTGTAGAACTCCTTCAACACAAATTAGATAGTGAGGAACCAGCTGTCATTGCAGGTCGGTGTGGGTACAGAATCCAATCATAAACTAGGCGATTAAAAGTTTTTTAAAAATTTATAAAAACTAGAAGAAATAAGTAATGCTTTGGGTTACAAGAAAATATATGGGCTTAAAGAATTGTCCTAACTCTTGAGCCAAGATTGTAAATGTCTTCCTGATTGAGTTGAATTTTGCAAACTCCATAAGGGTGAAGGAATAAGACTAAGAAGCCCAAGAGCCCATTGATCCACAAATGGATCAATCAATTGTGGTATATGTACACCATGGAATACTATGCAGCCATTAAGAAAGATGGAGACTTTACCTCCTTCATG
>NW_003852401.1:35744353-35746130 GCF_000181295.1 Otolemur garnettii
AAAAAAAAAAAAAAGAATTAGCAGTATGAATGTGATTATTTCATTACATTTAGAAACTAGTGAAGTGTTTAAGATTTATTTAATCTTTAACTTTAGGTTTATGAGATCTATTAGAGTCCAACTGCTCAGCTTTGCTTGCCGGCTTTTTCAATGGTTTGAAATATTCGAAAATACTTAGGTTTTTAAATGGTGAGATTAGATTTTATAATTCTTAAAGGAAATCTAATAATTTAATTAACCAAATTAACATGTGAAATTAACTTAGTAATAAACCAAAAACTAATCAAAGAATTAAGATCCACTTAATTTCTCATACCAAAGAAAAGATTTACAAAAAATTAAACATTAATGGTTTAGAAAAATTAAGTTTTTACATTTAATATTAACCTTTAATAAATTTAATATCAATTAAGGCAAGCAGCTACAAATGTTTATTTGCTCACAGAAAGTCCCTATCAAATATCTGAAAACTCAGTTGCAGGGGAAAAAGTGAATATGTCGTATATTGTTATGATATTGATGACAGAGGGAGAATGAGGGATATGAACAGATCATGGTCCCCTAACTGGCCAGTAACATCATCCTATACCATTTCTCCCCATATTGAAGCCTTATTTTATTTTTCTGTCTTAGAATTATAAATGATTTTGAAAGAACTGCCAGATATATATAGTTGAGTATTAAAAAGCTAAGGCAAAACAGAGTATATAATATTTATTAGTTAGAATACCAGGTTAGCTTCTATTTAAAATGCATACAGGCCAGGCATGGTGGCTCACAACTGTAATCCCAACAACACTCTGGGAGGCTAAAGTGGGTAGATCACCTGAGCTTAGGAGTTCAAGACCAGCTTGAGCAAAAGCAAAACCCTGTCTCTACTAAAAACAGAAAAACTAGCTGGGCATTGGGGCTGGAGCCCATAGTCCCAGCTGCTCAGGAGGCTGAGGCAAAAGGATCACTTGAGCCCAAAAGTTTGAGGCTGCTGTGAGGTATGATGCCTTAGCACTCTACCCAGGGTGACAGAATGATACTAATTCAAAAAAATAAAAATAAAATAAAAAGCATCCAGTGATTTATAGCCTAGGACTAATATGGGAACTTCATAGTTTCAGAGACACAGGCCTTTCCTATCATGTTGCTTTGGGGGTTTTTTTGTTTGTTTGTTTGTTTGTTTGTTTGAATCATTTGCTTTTGGCCTTCCACATCCTACTTCCATCCATGGTACAATATGGCTGCTACAGCTCCTACCATCAAGTCAGCATCTTTCCCCAGGTGGAAAGAAAGGCCCCTTTCTTTTTAACGTCACAGCAAGAAATTACCTGTATCACTTAGTTTATATCTCATGGGCTACAACTTTGGCACATGGCCATGTGTAACAGCAAGGAAAGCTGAGAAATATAGTCTCTAGTGGGTATCCATGTGCCCAGATAAAATTTCTTATATTTCAGGAGAAGGAGATAACAGCTATTCAGTAGCCTGCTAGCAATCCCTGCCACAAAATCTGCCACTTTTTATGTGAAAGAAAAATAGAGAATGTTCTCATCTCTGCATAAAGAAAATATGAAAACTTAAGAAATATTATAGGATGCATACAATAAATCATTGGCCCCAGAACATTGGCCCACAATCCAACATCAGTATGTAATAAGTTTTCATTAGCCCAAAAGTGAAAAAAATTTTTTTTTTTTGAGACAGAGACTCAAGCTGTCCCCCTGGGTAGAGTGCCATGGCATTACAGCTCACAGCAACCTCCACCTCCTGGGCTCAAGCGAGTCTC
>NW_003852401.1:35746784-35756622 GCF_000181295.1 Otolemur garnettii
CGGGTCCGGGCTGGGGATTCGAACCCGCCACCTTAGGTGTACGTGGCTGGCGCCTTAGCCGGTTGAGCTATAGGCGCCGAGCCGGTATGTGCTATTTTTAAGAAGAAATGTAGATGGTGCAATGGGAGAATGTTCTGAGGGACTTGACTTGGAGAGTCAGCAAAGACTTCCAGGAGGAAGAAATATTTAATATGTATTCTGAAAATGAGTAGCAGTTAGCTAGAAGACTAGAAAGGCAGAGTGTTGTAGGCAGACAGATCAATGTGTGTGGAGGCCTAAGAAGGATGCGTTTGGCCCACTGCGGGTTCTAAAGGAAGGGCCTGTGGCTAGAACTAGGTAATCACAGGGAATAAAGGCAGAGGTGCCATTAGGAGACATATAGAGGGTCTCAAACCATATGTAGACTTTCAAATCTGTCACTGAAGCATAGAAAGGTTTTGAGCAAGAAAACAACCATTCAGTCTACATTTTTACAAGGTCACTCTGGCTAAGGAGTGGTAGATGTTGAACTAATCCAGACAAGAGACAGGGGAAAGAAGAATGGCAAAGGTGATGGCAAGAAGTGGGTACTGCAGAGATTTGCCCCCTTAGGGTAGATTTTGGTGAAATGTTTGGCTCCAGAAGACACAAGCAGGCTGTGATTAAGACCCAAGGCTCTGGATACAGACTGCCTGGATTCAAACCCTGGCTCCACCCTGGCCAGTGAAACTTGCCTCATAGTTTTATGTAGCATGGAGAGGAAAATACTAACTATATCTCAAACACGGTGAGGATGATTCATGTAAAGTACTTAGAGTAATGATTGGATGTATACGTGTCACTGTTTTATTATTGCCATTTCCATTATTAGTGTTAGGTGAATTAGGAAAAGACTCTGGATTCTGGTATGAGTAAATTATTTCACAATGAAGCAATGGAAAAGAATCTCAACTACAGTTGTGGTTACATTTCAAAATCTTACCATGTACTATAACTAGGAAAAGTGCTTATGGAAATAAAAGAAATACATTTTCCAAATCTCATTTCATTCCTAAGACCCAGGCTTAATTTTAGTATCTTGATACTACTAATCAAGGCATATGCACATATTCAAAATGAGTAATTAGTCAAGATAGTGGATACTGAAAAAAAATAATCAATTCCGGATTTTCTAACTTTCCTTTAAGGCCCAGCCCAGCTATCTGTTCCTTTTATAAACCTCCCTAGGCCATCCCAAACAACTGGAGACCTCTAGCTACCATAGAAATTCTCTGTACTACTCAGTTGGTATCTCGTGTGAGCCACAATAAAGTATATATATATTTGTTCAACCAGTATTTGAGCTAAGCTCTGTTTAGTACTGTTGAGTTCTAAGTTGAGCAAAATCCTCATAGAGTTCAACAACTCATGTGAAAACTCTTCCTTAAATCATTAGTTGGCCAGATGTGACCAATCCAGTTATTCAGACCTTGGGACAAATAATGGCATATTTTGGAACTCCCATGCATTGACTGGTCTTATTTTTTAATCTTCTTTATATATAACAGCTCACCATTCCATGAAGCAACTCTTTTCAAAATTTCATATAAGACCACTTAAAATAGAACCTAGTGGGCTGATGGCAATATACAGAACTTAAATTAATTTCATGAAATCAAATACTTCATTAACAACTAGAGCAGTTCTGTTTTGTTTTAAATTTATACTATCTGGTTAGAGAAAAGAGAAAATTAATGTACTTATATATTTGATTCCAGACTTATATCCACATAACTTAACATTTTTGACATTTAGATGCCTTTGCATTGATATTTATATTTGCTATGGTGGTATACCAGTTTGGACAATTAAGTTCACAAACTCATCCTAGAAGAAATCCTACATACCCTATTGCTGAATATCACTATGGTCACCAGTTGGCAAGGTGGGGGGGGGGTACTTCAAGGTGACTGTAGTGATATGTAGCATTTTTTCCAGGATGAGTTCATGAACTTAATTGTCTGACTTGGTATGCTTTCCTGAAAGGCTGTTTCCAAGCCAACAGCATGGCTGATAATCAATGTTGCCTCAGAAACTAAGAAATTCAGCATGAAGACTCAGAATGAATTTCAGATCTCTGCCAATCAGCTACTTGTCACCAAGACCTGTGACATCTGCCCAATCTCTTCAGTTCTCTAGACCTTCTCCACCTTATTCCTACAATGAAGATTTGCACTTGTGTTTCTCAAGCAGAAAAGGGACCAATTTTTTAAAAATTTTTTTCTATAAGTTGAAGACTGATAAATTTATGAAAAATAAAAATAATCTTTGATGCGACAGCAATGTTAAATTGCTATACAGGTTTCTCGATGCTCACTCTCAATTTCTGTACTGGTCTTGGGTCCACAGACCCATACAGGTCGACAGCTGCATTTGGAGCGGCACTGACTTGGATTGCTATGACTTACCACTATGAAGATGAGATGATGATTCTGAAAATGATCCATTACTTTCATTTACTTAATTTTGGTTAGTAATATAATTAGTTTATATTTTTCGATACACAGTAGCTAAGCAACAGAAACAAAAGTTCTGGAGATGAGTTACTCAAAAAGGAGAGTTTTAATTTTGGCAGATTCAAGAGAGAAGTGGCATGGGTACTCCATCTGATGATAATTAACAAATGCTCATCAATATGGGACACACCTTTCAGGCAAAACAATAACAAATAAATTATACTTTTTCTCTCTGTAGTTAAAAAAAATTTTTTTAAAATTTATCAATTTTTTAAAAAGCAAACTTGACAACTTCAATATCATCCCTTAGCTGCTTGAGCTATAGGCACCAAGCTATGGTCTACTTTTATAACTAAGTAATAATGGGACTCTGAATAATCCTAAGTGCTTATTTTTTCTACCCACAATTTTAACATGTATGTATTAAAAAACATTTGCTATTTTATGTCACTTCTGATTGGCCAAGTATCATTCTGGCTTGTCAGTGCTCATGAATACCATTCAGCAATTATTACAATATTGCACCAGCCACAATATTGATTCAAGTGCCAGGATACAGGAACAAGACAGGAACAGTCCCACTCTTATAGAGCTTGCAGTCGAGTGGAAATAGACAAACAAGCAGGTAAGAATCTGAGGTTAATTTCAAGATAAAACTATAAAGAAACAAAATCACAGAACAGACTTGAGCAGCTAAGAGTGCATTGTGCAAGGATGACTTCAGGTAGCCTGATCGGGAAGGCCTCATAGAGAGATGAACTTTTGAGCTAAGATGTAAAGATAAGAAACAGGCCCAAACCTGGAATGAGAGAGAGAACAGAAAAGATTGTTACAGGCAGATGAAAGAGCAAGCTCAAAAGACCCAATGGTAAGAAAAAGGCTGATGTGTTCAAAGGATAGAAAGTCGGTGAGTGTGGCTTCAGTCCAGTGAACCCAGGGAAGGATAGTACATGCATTCTGAGAAGGAGGTGGGTGTTTGGGATGCATTTCAAGGGTAACGTATGACACTGAAGGTGAGAGAGATAAAGATATGGTCTAAGTTTTAAAATGGACCAGAAAAGGGCAAATATGGACAGTGGGGAATGAGGAGGACATTACAATAATGCCAGAGGATCACAGCTTCCAATATGGGAAGACTTGGTGAGATTTGGGAAATGTTTAACACCAGAGACAATGCTAGCATATGGGTTGCAGGAGTTTCCTTGAATAATAGGATACATGTATGGAAGGCTCAGATCCCAATAGAATCAAAGCATGATTTAAAAAAATTCAAGAAATCGTAGTAATACAAAATATGCCTAAATCATTAAAGACATCTGCCTCCTTTTCATGATCCCCTTATCTGAAAGTTTATGTTTAGATTTTATTTACCAATCCATTTAGAAGAAGCTATACTTCTTTCTTCCTTTATGGAAAGTCTTATATTTTTGTTGGAGAACTTTGTCATTTGGGACTGCCCAGAATCGGAGTGTCCATCATTTGCAGGAAGAATTCCAAGAAAGGCAGGAGGTAGCCCATCACCTTCCCTACGGTGGAGCCCTAAGGCTGGCACAATTTTATTTAACAAGCACTGAAAAATAGCCCTGACATGTGCCAAGCAGGATTCTACACACTAAAAATAATGACTCATATAGGGTCCTGATTCCCACTTAGCAGACGAGAAAACTAATACACATTCAAGGACGCATTTACCTCGTCCATGAAACAGCCTAAAGTTTAAACCCAGCAAGTCTGGCTCTATAGAACATGCTTCTAACCACCACAGCATTCTGCCTCTCCCCAGCAACCTGGTATAGTCAGCCTGAGATTTTGAAAAGTGACACGGGGTGCAGGAGATTGTCACCCCTGACTTGCAGCCCTCCCTTGGAGGTAAAGTGTCCTGCAGCATCAGCAACTGTGAGGGCAGTGGAGTCCCCTGGCTGTGTCCTTGGCAGCCCGACCTGATGCTAGTGTTTGCTGTGTCCAGAGTCTCTTGGATCCTGCCCTTTTGAAGAGCCTGCTCTCCAATGCCCAGCAATTCCGTTTCCTGCTTCCCCTCCAATAAATGATTCTTCTGCTCACATAGTCAATACCTAGAACCCCAGCCAGCATGGCTAATTTACCCATCAGCAGAGCGCCAATCATACATGATGAAAGCCAGGGTCCCTGCAGAGGCTCTGGAGTTCCTTCCACCAGGAGAGCCTCAGGTTCCTGCTAGTCACCTCCTCTGACAGTATTTCAGCCACAGCTGCCTGACACAGAGGGATCCCAGCCTGGCCACCCCTAGTCCAGCCATGTCTGTGATGCACATTCCCTGGCCAGAACTCATCGATCCAGGAGGGTACCCTGATCTCCTGCTAGGTGTGAGGCTGTGAAGTCAAGTCCCATGGCTGGCTGTGCCCTGGAGAAGGGACCCCACTGCAACTGCCCTGACACTTTCTCTTTCCCAATTTTCATTATTCAAATCTTCTAATTCCATGAGATGCCTTAGTGAGAATCCTTCCAAGAAAGTGTCCTCTTTGAATTTCAACTTCCGTCTTTAAGAATATCTGACTTTGCTACAACAATTCACTGAAAACCCCTCTCTCTGACTTCTCAATATCACTACCATTCTCCCACAGCCCTACAGATGGGAGTTATTAAAATATTCCTGCCTTGTGATTAAGGTGCCCTGGGAAAAGCACACAAATGATGATACAGACTAAAAGGTATCTTTTTAAAAGAAAAAAGACTCTTTAAAGGTTAAGACAACTTCATTTCTTTTTGCCAAACTCCATTGTCACATGTTTCCATTTTTTATCACAGTTCACAGTTTTAAACTCATTAAAGCCTTAAAATTTTCACCCTCTAACAACATGATTTAGAAACTTGGTTCTTTAGGTACTTAGAGATTGTTCTGGTAAGTGATTTGAATTAGTGGACTTGGCATCTTTGTTTCAAGTGGTTTAAACATCTTAAAAGAAAAGGTGCAGTTCTCCCCTTGGAGAAACGGCTGTTTTCATCCCCGGCTGGGGAAGGATGGGTACAAGATGAGCTTAGAGCATACTGTTATACCATTAAGTAAGGAAGAGTTCAACAAAAATGATGGGGACATGTCACAGTGACACAGGAGCCAGCTTGAAGAGATCTCATTGCACATATCTGATACAGTTTGAGGAGTAATGAAGTAAAAAGCATTGGAGGAAGAAACAAAGAATTCATGAGTCTGTATAGATAATAAACAAACAGGGGCAAATGTAACCTTGCAGCAGAATGTCAAGTGCAACTGGCAAGTATGGAGAGTGTGCTAGAGTTGCAGCCACCATGTTCTAGACTGGGTAGGGCAGGAATCTTCAGCTGCTTACTAAATCCAGAGGGACATTTTGATAAGCAGGGTATTTGAATGGGCTTAAGAAGTATCTCTCCACACAATTATGAAACAGACAACGTCTTGACTAGGCGATCAAATTTAACATCACTGGCACAGGGCAAATGGACATGGTGTACCTCCAGATGCCACCCCCTGAGAAGGACACAGTGGTACCTACCTAGCGCCCTAGTCAAGAAAGCATAGTTGGAACCCCAAGCCATAAGGAAATCAGATAAATCCCAAATGAGGAACATTCTGTTCATAAAGGGGAAAGGGGACTACAGTCTTCAAAAATTCAATGTCACAAAGGCAATAAAAGCCAGTGGAAAGATTCCAGATTAAGGAAACTAAAAGAACACGAGAACCAAATGGGGACCCTGAGCCTACTCTGGCCTCTATACTGGAGGGAGAGGAAATGCCGCTAATGATATTTTGGGTTGACTGACAAAACTGGGATAAGAGTAACAGATGGGACCCAACCTAATTGCAGCAAGGCTAAATTTACTTACATTTCATAAGTGAACTTTGCTTATACATTTATACGAGATTATCTATATTTTTAGAAAAAACACGTTAAGTATTAGGAGTAAAGGCTATGATGTATACACTTACCCATAAATACTTCCCCCAAACTGAAGAGAACACAGAGATGGAAAATGGGGTAAGAAATTCAACAATAGGTGAACACAATGCACCTGTGTTGTTCGTATTATTCTTACTCTTGCAAATTTTTTATACATGTGAAACTGTTTCCAAAGAAAAGGTTTCATTTTGTTTTTTAAAGAATTGGGAAAGGAGATTAACTTCAAAGGGGCACAGGGAACTTTCAGGGATAATGGAACTATTCTAGATGATGATTCTGCCTGTGCCTGCACAACTGCTAATATTTTCCAAAATGCAAAGTGTACACTTTGAGTAGGATGTGTAGAAGAGGGGCTGGGTAGTTTCTTTTGCCTCCTGCAAGGCCTCCAGGGAGGGCTGTGTTGAGGATGCAACAGATACCTTACTTCTGGTGGGGTTGGTTTATTCCAGCCAGGATGGACATAAGCCACAGATAAAGCTCACAGTCCCCCTTTCTGAAGTATATTATGAAAAAAAAAAAAAACAACAAACACATATTTACATTAACATCTCTTTTATAGAGAACATAATACTCATACAACTGCTTAAGATAAAACACAACAACTCAATGATATCTACCCCTTAGAGAGCCTTCATATTATCCCAGCCACCAAGAACACCATCTACTGTCCTCATTCCCCCAGGTAGGTTGGGAGAGTTTGGGCATCTCTTACCCAAGCCCAAGCCCTGGCACATGGATGGTCTTAGCATCCTACCTTCCCCATCTTTCCAGGCTCTACCCAGATGATGCCTCCTCAAGAAGACACCTAAAGGGGGTAAAGACACTCTGACTGCACCATCTCTTCGTTTCTGTGGAGCTTTTATGTCTGCCTTCCTCGTAACAATTATTTGTGAACAACTCCAACTCAACCCTTGGAAATGAATCCCTGTACTAAGGACTGTGCCCAGCTTTGAAAGTCTATGGAATTGAACTAAGCAAAGATGAGGGAAAATGGACACGTTTACCATTTCACCCCTTTGCCAG
Source organism: Otolemur garnettii (assembly GCF_000181295.1). Lineage (NCBI taxonomy): Eukaryota > Metazoa > Chordata > Mammalia > Primates > Galagidae > Otolemur > Otolemur garnettii. Next base: position 35,754,193 of record NW_003852401.1, read on the forward strand.
TGACAATGTTGTCACTTTCTACCACAAAACCCACACCATTTGCACCACTTCCTCAAATGGACTTCCTGCCTAGGAACATGATACAGTGGGATTGTTATAACCAATTCAATAAAACTGTGGGGGGGGGGGTGCCAGATGTTCAACTCCTTGGTAGAAGCAGAAAGAGGGATTTCAAAATCAGTGTATGTTTAAGAAAACACTAAGGGAAACTCAAAGCAAAACACTCCTGTTAAAGCACTACCAGGGCAATTGGGACAAACTACTATGCAACCTAGAACTGGTGAACTAAAATGGAAAACAATGCCTCACGGGGGCCTGAAAATACTCAAAAATAGAACAATGACAGCTAATACTTACTGAATGCTCATTGCCAGACAAAGCCCAGAGAAGTTATGTCCACAGCTAAGAAACAGTATGGCCAGGGTTTGAACCCAGGAAGTCTTGCCTAAGAATCTACGTTTTTAACCTTTACATCAGTGTTATGGGTTGAATTATGTCCTCTCACCAAAATCAATATGTTGATGTTCCAACCATCAGTACTTCAGAATGTAACCATATTAGAGATAAAACCTTTAAAGAGGTAATTAAGACAAAATAAGGCCCTTCGAGTGGGACCCTAAACCAACAGCAGCTGTCTGCAAGTGAAGGAAAAAGGCGTTAGAAGACAACAACCCTGCCAGCACCTTAATCTTGAACTCTGAGCTTCCACAACGGTGAAAAAAGAAATTTCCATTGTTTCAGCCTCCCAGTCTGTGGTATTTTGTTATAGCAGTCCTGGCAAATTAATACAGCCAGCCAAAGGTAAATACCAATTCCCCTTCTTTCCAGAGAGTTCCAAGGTAAGGTCTGAATCCAAAATTCAGCCAGCAGAGTTGCTGGAGACAGTCAAACCAATTAACAACCAACACTTCTCCAAGCCTCATTCACCACTAAAATCAATAGCAACAACAAAAAGAAATCTCATTTTCCTCCATTTAATTGCTATTGTCCGACGCTTTCTTCCTACACTGACTAGTCCTCAGTGTTCTGATCAGAACTCATTTTCACCCTACTCCCATCTAAAGAACTGATAAGGAATATCGTTCTACTAAATTCAACTGTCTCCTTTACTCTCTCCATCTCCCTCTGAGGAGAAGGCATCATTATGACATTTTGCAATTACTACCTTTAACCAGACAACGGCTTTTATCTTTCCCTACTGGACACAGACTCATGCATTTATTAAGCACCAACAGGACACTACCTTTGGAAACATTCTCAAATCATTTTGTTGCAAAAACATGCTTCACTGTGAAAGAGCCTGGAGCTTTTCAAATCCTTCCATGCTTCAACAGAATCCCAAACTCCCATGTGCAGAGTGGAGTTTTCAACGGAGTTACCTAAGCAGTGGATGGTCTAATCCACCCATTAAAGAGACTTGGGTGAATTTTTTTCCCCAAACTGCCCGACCTCACACAAAACAGCACGCATCCTTCCCTGATTCCTATGTCATTGCCCCTTTCTTCATCTTGAGAAGAAGAAATGGAACCTGAGCCCCCCTCCTGTACATACTGAATGAAATCACAGGGTTTTAAGCCATCCTTGGCATTCTGGATAGCTCCATGGGATGTGTATTTTTCACAGGAAAGTTGTCACAAAGAGGATGTGCTAGTCACAGCTCAGCTCTGCAAGCTGGAAGTGTGAGTCTTGGGAGATCAGGCTGTGCCTTGAGGGTGTAGGAAGAGAGCTGGGGCAGGGCCCTGGGGAGATAAAGAGGACACTCCAGTCACTTGAATTAAATGATGACTTTCGGGGTGGAACAGTTTGCAGACAAACATTCTCCCCTACTTTAAATGCAAATGTAAGTATTTTACAACAAATAGGCTCATTACCAGTACAGTGAGGCTCAGCTTATTGTGTACTTTTTCTTTCTTTCTTTCTTTTTTTTTTTTTAAGAGACAGAGTCTCACTTTGTCGCCCTGGGTATAGTGCCTTGGCGTCACAGCTCACAGCAACCTTCAGCCCTTGGGTTTAGGGGATTCTCTTGCCTCACCCTCTGGAAGAGCTGGGATTACAGGTGCCCGCCACAACGGCTGGCTATATTTTGTAGCAGTTTGACCCGGGCCGGGTTCGAACCCACCCTCCTCGGTATATGGGCCGGCGCCCTACTCACTGTGCCACAGGCACCGCCCTACTGTGTACTTTTTCATAGGAAGAGCCAGCATTTCAGCATTTGCCAAGCTCCTGGCATAGATACTATACTTCATTCACTGACACAAATCAAGGGTATTATCAAGATGAAATAGGGTTCAGCAAATCTCTTGAAAAGAAAAAGTACGCAAGCAACTAACAACAGGCCAAACTCCTCCTATTCCTGGGGCCTGGGGCAAGAGTACAAAGGCAGGCAGCATAGTTTGCCCTGTAAAGTGAAGTATCAAGCAAGCCCCTCCC
>NW_003852401.1:35756642-35762281 GCF_000181295.1 Otolemur garnettii
CGCCCCGTGACAAAAGTGCTTTAAAGCAGCCGGATCAGCCAGGTACTACTTAGAATTCCCAGACCTCTCAGAGTTAGGGGCCAGAAGAGAAAGATCAGCCCTGGGAACGGACAGACCTTTGGCCTTCCTTGCCAAGAAACCCATGGGAGGCAGGTGTAAGGGGTCACAGGGTCAGAAGGGCAGATAATGGCGTGGGCTTCACCCTCACGACTGACTTGGTATCCCTTGCTTTTTCTCTACTGGGGCAAAATTGTCAGTTTTCTGGGCCTCCGTTTTTAACTCTCTAGAATGGGACGTCACCTGCCCCCGTCACGGTGTGGGGACGCCCATGAGAACCCAGCAGGATCGGGCACGTGCTTAGTGCACTTCGTCTAGACCTGAAGGCTTACTGCTCAGAGCCAGAGCTTAACCAAGACGTGAGCCCCCAGCTCCCCACCAGTGAGCTCTAGCTGGGCGCTCTGGGGGCTGGGTTGTGGACCGGGCTTTGGGGAGAGGGGCGCACTGGAACACGCAGGGCACGGCGCACAAGAGTCAAGCGTAACCCGTCCTAACTTCGTTTTGGAATAGGGGGAGGGGGTGCCGTTGCAAGTCACTCGCTGGATTTGCCAAAGACAGGCTGCTAAGGCCGCGAGTTGGGGCCTCCGAGAGCCCCAGGCGGCGCGAGGGGTTGGGAGGAAACTCCCGGATCGCCGGGGACGGGAGACGCAGCCACTCACCCAGCAGCAGCAACTTGAGCTCCCGGCGCGCGTCCTTTTTGTCCCGACGAAGCTGCCGCTCGATCTCGGCGCTGATGCGCTGCGACTCCTTCTCCTCCGCGGACAGGCAGCAGCAGCCGGCCATCGCTCGCCCAGCACCCGACGGAGAGCCCGAGACTCCGCCGGGCCAATACGCGTCGGACGCTGGGTTTGGAGAGGAAAGACGGGACGGATCTGAGGTTCACAGTAAGAGGACTGGACCTCTGAGTTTCACTCTCCTTCGAGGATCGGCGAATACTGAGAGCTGGGAACGTTGAAGGGCAGCCCAGATCCAGGCTCGTCCAGCACCGCACTGGGTCGGGGGAGGAGGGAGTTGCTGCCCCGGGAAGATGCGCGCTCCTCTTGGCACAGAAGCGGGACCTCTAGTCACGGGGCGCGCAGAAAGTTGGGTCCTCAAAACCCGCAGGTGCCCGGGGGAGAGGTGCGGGTGCAGGCCTGGTGGGTCGGAAGTAAAGGACCTGGTTGGCCCTTGCCTGGAAAGTTACGAAAACTTCAGCAATGACCCAGTGGAAGGGTTTCTGCTGGCTCTTGTGGCTCTAAGTGGCTGGAGGAGGCGGAGCGTCTCGAACCTGCAGCCCTGGCGTCTGCCCAAGTTGGGCGCCCCAAGCCAAAGGCGCTTAGGAGCGATAGGAGGCGCGGAGCCAGGGGCCCTGGAGTCTCCGGGAGCACCCCGACAGCTACCTGCCTGGCCGTGGCGTCCTGGAGCGGGGAGGGCCGCCTGCTGAGGGGGCAACGAATCGCACACTCTGGCCGCCGAGCCCTTCTCCCTCCCAGATCCCGGTTCTGACCAACGAGTTGAGTTTCGCAAACTCACAGCCTGAATGGAGGCGGCAGCGGCCACGGCCGTAGTTGGCTGCAAGAGGAGTGAGGCTGAGCCCAGCGTCTGCCGCAGGACACAAAGCGCTAGGGGCGAGGCTGAAGTCTCCACCCGCCCTCAAGTTGCGGCTTGAACACCAGCCTCTCCACTACAAGTACCCGAATTTCCTAGACGGGCTCCTCCCGCTTCCCAGATGCCCCAGCTCTGCGGTTATCTGCAAAGTGCCGCTGGGCCTGAGCCTGCTGGCCTCTGGGTCCAGTTATAAAAGAAGTTCAAAATCGGGGGCGGGGGGGGGGTGTAAATAACACTTCCTTCCCAGCCCTTCCTAAGTCTCCGGGGTGGGGTAGGTAGGGAAGTGGAGAATGGAAAGCAGCTGGTTGCTTTGCATTTTATGATGGGAAAGGGCTGACACGTTCCCAGCTGCACCTGTCAAGTTCTCCGCCTCAGTCCTGAAGCCTGACAGCCGCCTTGCCATTGTGTCTGCGCCGGCACGTTGACCTGGCTCTTGGAACGTCGGGATCATGTTTGAGCAGCACAAATAAAACCTTAAAAATTAAAAAGCACCTCTCTGTATTCAAATGGCACAATAGAATGCAGATTAAAACATCAGACTGTAGATTTTGGTGCAGGAAAGGGGGAAGATGGCGAGAGAGGATCCTGTCCACCACAGCAATCAATGTTCTTTTCCTTTTCTTCACGTCAGCCATATGCCATGCAAACACTTTATGGCTTTAGACAATTAGCTAATGCTTCCTTTATTAAGAGCAGCCTAAGTGCCTTTCACACAAGTAGCATATATTTTATCAATTCAAACTGATGAGGATATTGAGTGGAGTGGAGATGTATCATTATATGTATAAAGAACTTGGCATCTGTGATGCTATCTGGCAGCAAGGTCTTATTATTTATTTTATAGTTTAAGAAATATAGCAAATCAGGTTTTAAAAATGAATGTGCATGCATGCTTAAATGCAAGACTATTTTAGTTTCTTTTCAGGCATAAATTGACAGTAACAGTGACCTCTACAGGAAAACCCCTGGACACTTCTAATGTGATCCTTGGCCATTTAGTCACACGTTTCTCTCCTAGCTCTGACAGATTAATTTACAATTTAAGAATAAGATCTCTTGGCTTCTCAAAGTAATGAATGATTGCATCGCAATTATTAGTACTTTTAAATAATTAAAAACCAAGACAAATGGAACTCTAAGCTAACTGAAATAACTGACCTGTTGGATCTACAGTTGCTAAAGTTTTAAACATTGATTATGGCAAATCTGTACAACTTTCTTGAGATGGTCAACTTGGCAGTGTGTATCTAAAGCCTCAGAGATGTGCATCTCCTGTAACCAAATCAGTAATTCCTCCCTTAAGAATAATCAATACGAAGCCCCATGATTTACTTGCAAAGATTTTCTTTCTAATGACAACAACAAAAATTCAGAACAACCTACATTAGAGAATGTAGGAATTGTAGAGCATGTAGAATTGTATGTCCAACAATAGAGAATAGGTGAAATACTTTATGGTTTATCTACACAGTGAGATTATGTAACCATTACATACGTGAATATGTGAGAAACAAATATGTAAGCAACAATTAAAGATTTGGGGGAAAACCTAATGGTGTCCCCAAGTTGCCATATCTAGGGAAAATGGGAAATTATAGCTAAATTATTCCAAAAATACTGTGATTCCATTTTATTCCTCTTGCAGATTAGAGCATAAACTAGATATGAGTTTCAGATACCTGCCAAGTTCTGGGCCGTAAGGGTGAGCTCATTGTCTGGTATTTCTCTGAGTGCTTATTGAGTCCATGCCAGCTGCTATACCAGACACCGAGAAGTCAGATAATACCAGAATTCCAGACTTTAGATAGAGCCGTAGTCTAGTAGAAAAAAAGTAAGACTGAGACCCAGAAATCTGAGCCAAGCCCTTTCCTGCTCCCTCCCAGAAAACAGTGAGCATGCTGCAGGGTCACCGGGGGAGCAGGAGGCTTTCAGAGTCTACGGGTGTGCACAGCGGGGCCTTCACAAACCTCCCTCCACTCAGCCTCATTTCCCATTGCTCTCCCAGAGCTACTAACAAAATGTAACCTTGAGTTCTCCCCGTCTCACGGCCATGTGCACACTGTTCCCTCTTCCAGGAATGCGATCTCTCACCCCAAACTTAGGTCATTTCTTTTCCCAACCCATTTCCTCTGAGAAACCATCTCTACCCCTTGTCAGACCCATCTTGCACTGCTGCCCAGGCACCTCCCCTGGTCTTCTCTTCAACATCACACCCTATTACACTGCCTTCTGCTCCTAATCCATGAGTTACTCGTAGGTAGAGGGGTTTTTCTTATTCATCTTGGTATTCCCTAATCAGCAAATTTTAATGGACTGAATAAAAATTGAAACCAAGAAGAACTAGTCTGAGCTGAGAGGAAAGAAGGCTCTCATGGTGGAAAGTAAGGACAAATCAATAAGCAAATCCACAACAAATTCATGACCTGGGGCGGCACGGTGGTTCATGCCTATCATCCTAGCACTCTGGGAAGCCACGGCAGGCGAATCCCTTGAGTTCAGGAGTTTGAGACCAGTCTGAGCAAGAGCGAGACCCAATCTCTGCAAAAATTAGAAAAATAAGCCAGGCATGGTGGTATGAGCCTGTGGTCCCAGCTACTCAGGAGACTAAGGCAAGACGATCACTTGAGCCCAAGAGTTTGAGGTTGCTGTGAGCTATGATGATGCTACAGCACTCTACCAGGGCAACAGAATGAGATTCTGTCTCAAAAAACAAACAAAAGAAAAAATACATGACTTAGAACTTGTATGTGTGAGTTACCCCAAGTTACCACTTGTCTTTTTAGAATAACTTCCCTGTTTCTAGTTCAGAATCTCAAGGAAATGTGCACATGGAGGGTGGGAGAAGAGGCTGTTCTCTTTTACACGGGCATTACTTCAGAATTTTAACAAGTAACACGGAGTGAAAAAATGACCTTGAGGAAGTTCCCAGAGCACTAATACTAATCCTCCCTGCTGCCGTATGTCAGTGTTTTTCAGACTGCAGTCCTGACTCATTCCTGGGATGTGACCAGTTTTGTTTTGTTTTTTTGTTTAAACAAAAAGAATAAAATATGTAGTATTTTAAGTAGTATAAAGAGGGAAGGTCAAGGTATGCTTTCTATAGTATTGTTTCATAAAATTTTTGTTTTAGTTGCATATGTAAGTATCAACTCTTAAGCCAATCAGTTGTTAATGGGACTTTGCTTGTCCATATCCCAGAGGGGTTGTTCTAAATTATTCCAAATTTTCTAACTCATCTTTCTAAGCCAAACATGTTAGCAGTTTTTGGTCCACTTTTCTGTGTCTAATGTGTTCTTTAAAATGTCTTAAGTTCTTCCTCCAACTTACTTCCAACCCTCTACCCCCACCCAATCTTCTCTAGTGTGGTAGGTGGGAGTTGACGGAACAGTGACGGATATTTAGATGAATGGGTAATAATTGAAGCTGGTGGTTACTCAACATCTATTTTTCTAAGGCAATCAACACGTCAACATGTGGCTTCAAAATACTCTCTTCCTGAAGACCAAATGCTGTTCATTATGTAACTTCTATTAAAAAGGCTAGAACGATAGATAAGGAAGTCTGCCTTCACACACACCTGACTGTGAGTAGGCAGGAATCAATGTTGTTTGGTTTTTGTTTGGGATTCATCATATTGTTTGTTTTTTTGAATCTGACTTTTCATGGATGTTGAGGATCTGAAGAATTTAAGAAATAAATTATTATTATTATTATTATTCTTGTTTTCTTTTCCTTTCTGCCTGATTGTTCCCACTCCACTTAGATCTCTCTCTTCCTGAATGACTCACTAGTAACAACCTAATATATATTCTTCAAGAGTTCTTGGCTCGGCGCCTATAGCTCAACCAGCTAAGGCGTCAGCCACGTACACCTAAGGTGGCGGGTTCGAATCCCCAGCCCGGACCCGCCAAACAACAGTGATGGCTGCAACCAAAAAATGGCCGGGCGTTGTGGCGGGCGCCTGTGGTCCCAGCTACTTGGGAGGCGGAGGCAAG
>NW_003852401.1:35762653-35775949 GCF_000181295.1 Otolemur garnettii
CTCCAACTCCTGGGCTCAAGTGAGTCTCCTGCCTCAGCTTCCCAAGTAGCTGGGACCACAGGTGCCCGCCACAACGCCCGGCCATTTTTTGGTTGCAGCCATTATTGTTGTTTGGTGGGTCCGGGCTGGATTCAAACCCGCCTCCTTAGGTGCATGTGGCTGGCGCCTTAGCCACTTGAGCCACAGGCACCGAGCCTCATCATTAGTTTTAAAACAAGGCTATATTACATGAACGCCATATTTTTTTTTTCTTATCCAAGACTATTTTTTGAGAATATTTCTAGGTAAACTGGCTCACCTCTGATTCATTTTTTGAATGACAACATATTTTATGTGAAAAGACCCTATTTTATTCAACTTTTCCCCTTTGAAAGGCATTCATTTTTGTTTCCGGTTTTAAGTCACAAAAAACAAAGCTGTAACAACATCTCTGTATATAAATCTTCGTACACTAAGGCTTTTATATCCGTGAGACAGATTCCCAGGAAAAATATTGCTGGGTTAAAGGATATACACATTTTTCATTTTAATAGATGTGGCCAGATTCCTTTCCAAAAAGACTAAAACAATCTCTATTTCTGCCAAAATTATAAGTACCCATCCCACGAGCAATAAATATTATTGCTCATTAATTTTTGGCAGCCTGAAGAGCATAAAAAATATTAAAACATTGCTGCACTTTGCATTTCCCTGATCTCTTATGAGTTCGTTTATCTCTTCATGTACTTGGCTACCACTTGTATTTGCCACCCTGTGAATTGTCTACTGACATTCTTGACTTATTTTTAAAAATTGGGTCATTTGTTCCTTTCTTGACAATCTGCAAGAGCTCTTCAATGTTTCATCTCAACTCTTTGTCATCTAAATTACAAACGTTCAAACGTTTTGTTTATCTTTTGTCCTTTTTAATGACGTCTTTTGCCAGACAAAAGATTTTGTTTTTACACAGCCAAATACCTGTTTTCTTGCATAGCTTCGGGGGGGGGTGGGGGGGGTTTCTTTGTGAAATGGTCTCCGCATTTCTAGATTGTACTTGCATGCAGCGTCATAGATCATCTTGCAATCAGTTCTATTATTTTGTTTTTAATATTTAAGTATTTAATCCATCTGTTTCTATAGGATAGGTAAGATAGAAGACAAATTTTATTTTATTCCAGTGGGTAGTCAGTTGTACCAAGATCATTTGTTAACATCCCTTCCAGCCTCCTTTTTCTAATGAATTAAACTTCAATCTTTGCCGTATGTTACATTCTTGTATTAACTGAGATCCACTTTCTTAGGTCACTACTATTCCACTGAGCTACTTATCTACTCCTCTGCCAAAACAGGGGTTTTACGGGATGTTTTGATATCTGATAAGGACAGTTAGCGTTATCAAACTTTTCCTTATTGTGTTCAGACATATTCTTCAATCTTAACCATAACCTTGCTATCTTCTTGACACCTTGGGTTGGATGTCTAAAGGGGATCTCAATTTAACAAGTCTAAAACAAAACAGCATTCCCCCACCCAAAAAAAGTTATCCTTCTGCTATCTTTCCCATTTCAGCATCACCAAACACTTAATCAATTGCCTTTTTGCCCCCACTTCTTCATCAAATCTTAATCATTAAGGACTCCCACTTTAAACCACATCCTGAGTTTGTTTTGGAACCCCTGCACACAGCCACCAGCATTTGTACTTAGCAGCACATTTACTCTTTGTGAACGGGGGTTCCTGCCACCACTTCTAACAAAGCCACAGTGTCTCTGACCTGAACTAAAACAATAGCTTTGTCACCAGGCTTCCTGCTTCCACTCTTTACCCTCTGAAATCCACCCATCACAGGATGAGACAGTCAGAATGAGTTTTTTAAATCCAAAAAAGGATTCCTTAATTCCTAGACTAAAATCCTCCTATTTTAATAAATTTCTGAATTAAATCTCCTGAATTTCCATCAGAGAAGAAAAAAAAAATCTCCTTATTTTAGACCATGAGGACCTATATGACAAGGCCCTTGCCTACCTTTCTAACTTTGTATTCTAACATTCTCCTCTCGTTGAAATATTTTCCAGTCACCCTTGAACATTTTTTTCTTTGAATACCCCTCTGTGTCTTTGCACTGTGTGCTCTGCTGCCTGAATCACACTTCCTCCAGGTGGTGAAATGTTTGATTTTTACTTGCATTGTACATCTCAACACAAATGTGACTTCTTAGTGATTTACTAAGTGTGGGCTTTCTTGACCACTTGGCCCAAAGTAGCTGTTCCTCCCTGCCCCCATTGACTTGATAGCATTGTCATATTCTTGTATTTTTATTGTATTTTATTGTATTTGTTTATCACTATATGATTTCTCTCATTCTTGCTCATTTATGTATCATCTTCCCCCACCAGAAAAAGGAAGGAAAGATTATAATTGTCTTTTTTTTTTTTTTTTTTTTTTTTTGCCGTCTTTGGCCAGGGCTACATTTGAACCCGCCACCTCCGGTATATGGGGCCAGCGCCCTACTTCTTTGAGCCACAGGTGCAACCCAAGATTATAATTGTCTTATTCACTATGTATCCTTAGGGCCTAGATCAGAGGAGGCCACATCATCTTAAAATTATACCACCACACTCTGTTCAGATTTCATTCTCAATAATAAAGGTAAGTCTTGGCAAAATTAGTAATATGAGATTTGTGATTTTATATTTTCCTGTTTTATATTACAGTATATAATTGGAAGGACAACAAAATCTCCCCCTGAGGATCCTGATATGTAGAGATCAGACCCTGCTTGTGCTTGCCAGGACAAGGTGACGGCAAGTAACAGAGACAGAATATAAACGGACTTAAGTTAAATATGTAATTTATTGGCTCTTGGGACTGAAAAGTTCATGGATCTGCTGAATCCAAGTGTTCAAGTGAAGTCAGAAGGAAGCCTCCTACTTTTCAGGAAGCATTTGGTGAATTAATAAATGAATAATACCTTTACCATTGGGTTATTGTGAAGTTTACAAGAGACAACATATCTAGACCCTTCAGCTCCTTGCCTGAAGCTTATAAACACTTAGTAGGAGTGGAGAGTATTATTATTTGTATTACTCTTATTTGTCACTGTCACTAAAGAACTCCATGTTTGGCTCGGTGCCTGTGGCTCAATCGGCTAAGGTGCCAGCCACATACACCTAAGGTGGCGGGTTCGAATCCCCAGCCCGGGCCCGCCAAACAACAATGATGGCTGCAACCAAAAAATGGCTGGCACTGTGGCAGGCGCCTGTAGTCCCAGCTACTTGGGAGCCTGAGGCAGGAGACTCACTTGAGCCCAGGAGTTGGAGGTTGCTGTGAGCTGTGAGGCCATAGCACTCTACCCAGGGGGATAGCTTGAGGCTCTGTCTCAAAAAAAAAAAAAAGAACTCCGTGTTTGACACAGCAGACATATTCATGATTACTGTTACACTGTGGGAGAAGGAAGAGTTCACACTCTGCACAGTCACTTGGAATAATTCCAACCATCTGGGAGCAACAGCAGCCGGAAAGTATATTCTGAGGCTTCTCAGCAGGGGTAGAAAAGTGGACAAACACCTTACATGGCTTGTCCAGGATTTAATCATGGAGTACTATGGAAAATAAATGTTAATTTTGAATATCTGAAACAAATCATACAGTTTTTAAGGTCATTATGAGTGGAATAAACATCAGAGGATACTCCAAGTTCTCTCCTAAACACTTATGCACATGTAGTATGTTCCTTCGTAATTTTAAGATCTGCAAACTTGGTCAACACTAGCCAGAAATACAGAGTTGAAGAGTAAACATGCAATTGTCTTCTGTCTTCTAACATGTCTGAGTGACTTCTCAGTGGCCATTCGACACATGAAAGCCCACCCTTTCCCTTCTAATGTCATTGTGGTAGATTAAAGATGGCTGGGAATTCTTGGACACACCTTCCTTTGTGAAGGGAGGCATGTGTTCTTAAAGCTGGGCTTCAGGGGGAGGGAACACAGAAGCCATGTGGCTGTTTTGACTGATGGACTACAGCGGACATTATGCTCGTGTTGGTTTCCAAGTTCAGGCTGTAAGAGACCAGCAACTTCCATTTGCTCTCTCTTAGATATCCTAAAAAAGCCATCACTCTCCATCTTTTGTCTGGGCCTTCCTCTGAGCTCTCATCTCAGGTGGGTCTTTCCCAGCTTGGAGGCAACAGGGCTGCTGGAAACTCCTTGTTTATCTGTGCTACTCGCAACTTCAGCAGAAAGAGAAATCCCCTTCCCAGTATTCCAGTAAAAGGCCCAAGATTGACTTTGATTACCTGAGCTCTTGTTGATGCCACCTCCCTGAGCTGATTCACGATAGCCAGAGGAACAGAATCCTCTGACCTACCATGCTGGGATCATATTTCTACCCCTCAAGGGTGAAATTGACTGCAATAAAAATTTTTATTTGGTCCAATATAGTCAAAATGTTCTAATTTGTTTAAAATTAAAATTTCTAATGATTTTTGTGCATATTAAGCATCAAACGTCAGTGTGTATTTTATGCTGGCAGCCCACCTCCCTTGAGGATTGTCTTTGTTACCAAGATTATTCCTATCTCACAAAATGGGTTAAGAAGTTTATCTTCTTTCTCTAACCACATTTCAAGTGCTTGGCAGTCACAGGTGGCTAGTGGCCACCCCATTGGGCTGGACAACTCAAAAAGAATGGAGTGGGATAGAACTGAATAGGGATAAACTCCAGCTTGGAACAAGTAAGGGAAAAAAGACTGACTTCCTCTGGCTCTGGGGCCCAGTGGAGGAACACCTCAAGGTTGATAGTCTCCCCTAAAAGAGGCAGAGAGGTGGGCAATGGAGCAGCAAAAGCCTTGAGACAGGGAAGTGGGAACCTGCTAGGGGTCAACAGGCTGGAACACAGGACTTAGAGACAGGAAGAGGAATTGGGACCTCTTAGCAGACGCCATGACCCCAAGTGGTTTGAAACAAGGACCCCGTGTAGAAACCAGCATGGGGCAGGTGACAACCTCTGGCCACACCTCACCATTCCATCCATCCTCTTCCTTCCTTTGAAATTTAGGAGAAAGGAAAGATATAAGAGATCATGAATTGACTAAACATGATGGTTTACCCTGTGTTAACTTGTTTGTGGAGGGATTCTCAAGAAAGAAACTCAGTTCAGATATAAAAAGTACAAGTATTATACATTACACATCGGAGGTTGTTGGCTTGAAAATATTCCCAAAATTAAAAGTGTAAAAAACTCCATGTGTTGGGCACCTGGAACTGCACTCTTTTTTCCTGCAGGCAGGGAAGCTCCAGGGTGGTTCTCAACCACCTGTCAGGGGCATGTGGCAATATCTAGAGACCTTTTGGTTGTACAACTAGGGAGCAGGGTGCTCCTAGCATGGAGGGGGCAGAAGCTAGGGCTGCCGCTAAACACTCCACAATCCACAGGATAGCCCCCACCACAAAGGGTTACCCAGCTCTAGATGTCAGCTGCACGGAGGCTGAGTAACTCTGGACTAGGTCAACTGAAAACTGAGCCAAGGTAGCCAACTTGAGATATAGCTAGAGCCTCAAGCTATAGCCCTGGGTAGAGTGCTGTCACATCACAGCTCACAGCAACCTCCAACTCCTGGGCGTAAGCTATTCTCTGGCCTCAGCCTCCCAAGTAGCTGGGACTACAGGCCCTCACCACAATGTCCGGCTATTTTTTGGCTGTAGTTGTCATTGTTTGGCAGGCCCTGGCGGGATTTGAACCCTCCAGCTCTGGTGTATGTGGCTGGTGCCTTAGCTGCTTGAGCTACAGACGCCACCCCAACTTGAGATTCTTGAGGAGAAGGTGGAGAAAGGAAAAGCAAACTTGTTTCTTAACTATGTTGAAGTAGCCCTATCAAAAAAGGAAAGACACGGCCTCGAGGCTGCTTACAGTGCAGTTTCTGTGGTGCGGACAGAACTGAGTCCTGTCTCAGAGTAACAAGTCTGGGGACAAACTATGGTCTGAGACTGGCCCAAAGGTTGAGACCACACAGAGCCTCCTTTTGTTCTCTCCTCATCTCCATGGTCCCCCTGGTCCTTCTCCTGACACTCCTCACAGGAAGCTTCCTCCATCCCCTCCTGCTGAGTTGGGTGCGGAGGCAGATAAACTGAGGTGACCAGCAGCCGCAGAGCTGTCTGCAGGCTCTGCCCTCTTCACCCTCTTAGCCTACCCAGAGGCAGAGGCCTCCGCAGCAAGGTGCCCACTGCCCTGGTGTGGTTCCCACAGCAATCGGATGGGAAGAATGAGGAATGAGGCTGGAAGTTACATAATACGTCTCTTTTCTCACTTTGAGCCTTTGCTCACACTACGCTCTCTTCCTGAACAAGGCCTCACAAACATTGTTGAAGAATCACTTGAAGAGCTGGTTAAAGCACAGATTCCTGGACTGGACACAAGAGAGAGATTCTGATCACACAGGTCAAGGGCCTATGGTGACCAACATATCACAGGTGCCTGGGATTTTCCCATTTCTAAAAGCAGGTTTTGCATTTCTAGAAGGTTCCTAGGTGGTGCTGATGATGCACCTTTGCCCAAGGTGTCACATTTCTAGAAGGTTCCTAGGTGGTACTGATGATGCACTCAGCAGAACACACTCTGCTCTGTGATGCCTTTCCACTTCCAAAGGCCTACAAATCTTACGACACTCCTAGGCCCAGCACAAATTAAATCATCTGTAGAATGGGCTCCTAATAAGGCCTGTCTCCTTCTCTGGTCTCTAGCAATCATGGTACCACGTCACCCTGAATGTGATGTATTGGGGATGGGTTTTGTTTTGTTCTGTTTTGTTTTTTTGTCCTGACAAAATACTTCAACTTTCTCTCAGGGAAGGAATCCCCTTTTTCACACAGTTCCCATTGCTGTGGGAATTCCTGGTGTCAAACCCAGGAAAGATACTAAACAGAGGTGTTGACTGAACACAGCCAAGCTTTATTGAGTGCTCACCAGGTACCAGGAACTGTGCTAAACACTTTGCAGAGCTTAACTCATGTCACCTCACTACCGAACTGTGTAGTAGATGCTGTTAATTCTCCAAGTTATAGATAAGGAAACTAAAATACAAAAAGGTTATATGTCATCTTCAGAGAACTGGAAGGTGATAGACATGGGATTCTAATTTTATTCTTACATCACGCTCTTCCCCATTGGGCTGTGTTGCCAACATAAATAAATGAATATGTAAATGAATCTGGGTGCAGGCATCATTGCTACTCATTTAGGATCTATTTCACTTTTTCATTGAACTCCACATGCCTGAACTGGTTTGTGTGCAGAGCATTTGACATCATCTTCCTGGAAATAAGGCTAGCTGTTTAATTATAATTTTAAATCTGTACTGAACACTGATTCATCCCTGTAGCAATTTTCAGCCCACGAAAAAGTAAGAGGAGATAGTCTGAGTGGAAGACATGTCTGTCTGCTCAGCATAGCTTTTAGAGATCTCCATCTCCCATTCTAGGAAAATCTAGTCCCATCTATGCGGTTTACAGGAGGCTGATACTGCTTTTGGCTGGCTGGATACACACATGACCTAGGATGGGCTTATCAGAAAACTCCATCTCTTCGACACAGAGCACCTGAACAAAATCCTCTTTGAAGTTTCCTGGAGCCATGTGAAAGGATGTGTTAACCTTTTCTTCAGGATATCTAGATTAGAATATTAAACAACCTGGGGCTGCTGGTCATCATCTTTGCAAATCTATGGAACACTGTCACCTGAGTATGACACCAACATAGATAAGCCATGAGCTGGAGAGAAAGAGAAGTCCAGTCTCCTGATGTGATTGCCTGATTTGAACTCCTGGTTCCAGTTACTGAGCAAATAAGATTTTTGTTTCTTTAAGCCAGTGTAGAATGGGTTTCCATCACTCGCAACCAAAAGAATCATTACTAATGTACCTGATCCTTGAGAAATAAAGAGGTAGGTGTTAGTGGACGGAAAAAATGCAATACCCTGGGGTTTATTTATGATTAGTTTACATTGCTCAGATATTTCAGTGCCAACTTTGTTAAAGTCTGTAAGAAAGTTTAATAGTAAATGGCTATGAGATTCTTCTACTTTGTCACAAGAATAAGCTTAACATGGACCAGGAGGTAGTTACGCTCAATATAAATGAGCAAATGGGTCTTCTTGGGCTGGGCATGGAGAGGGCTGGGGTCTGGCTTTCTGCCAAATTGTGTCTTCATTTACTATTAAAGGATCCATCGTCACATAGGTTTAAAAAGATGCCTGCATTAGCAGATATATAAAATTTTCTGAATAAGCAGAAGAATCTTTGTGTTAAACTGCTCCTGAACTGGTTATTAGTACAAGCCGTGACTGTTTAATACAGCATCAGCTGATCGTTAACAGCTGACTTGTCAGAAAGCCCTGTCCCTGATCAGAATTATTAAGTTGAATCTGAAAAAGCAGAAGAAATAAGGGTACTATTAATAGGGTTGAACATTCTAGCTCCGGCTTGGGAGAACTTGGAGAGCAAAGAGATCCTGGTAAATGATTCTATAATCGAACTGAAAGACCTCTCTTCAGTCTGAGCAGTTTTGTTTCTGTTCAGATGATTATTTAAAAGAGTGACTTGGTTTCCCTGTGGCATTGTCTTTGTTCACTATGTGTGTGATACTGCTGTGTGGGATCCTGAAGTCTCAAAGCACCTTTCCTTTTAAAGAACTGGCTCCAAATAACCTGCTTGCCAGTGCAAACAAGTCTGACAGGTTTCATGACCCCTCAGTGCATATGAGGAGCTGAGTGCCCGGCACAGGCACAGTCCAGTAGTCTCACCCAACTCCGAGGTTATTTCTGATTTCAAATTCTGAATCTGGCTTCAAGGCTGTCTTTCCAAGTACCCTGGCAAGCCTGGGTGGTCAGTCACAGCTTTATTCCTCCCTTCACACGTTTATTAGGATCTCCAGCTGGGGTCATAGAAATTGGTTAGACTTGATCTCTGTCCTGATGGGACTTCCAGGCCTCTCAGTGAGACAGGTCTGTTGATCCATAATATGTACAACACACCCTAAAAGCACTCTGATCCGTCCCATAGGCTCTGGGAGCACCAGGGAGGGAGGGAAGCTCCTTGGAACAGAAAATATTTGCTCTATTAGAAACATTTTCTTAATGAGTATTCTAGTGTATCACTCTCTTCCTTGGAAATGATCATTTCTCAAAATACTTCTAAATAAAATTAAGAATCACTTCCTCAGTTCTCTGTGCCATAACTCTGACTAAAAATCTTTCCTACTTTTTGTTTGGAGATTTTTCAAACATGGAGAAAATTTGAAGGAATCACACAACGAACACTTGTAAACTCTTTACCTAGATTCATCAATTTTTGGCTTTCCCTCCTATATCTTGCTTTATTTTCTTTCATGCTCTCAACATACATAGTTCCTGGACTATTTAAAAGTAAGTTGGCAGATGCCTTTGGGGGGATTTTTTTTTTTTTTTGAGACAGAGTCACCCTCGGTAGAGTGCTAGGCCGTCACAGCTCACAGCAACCTCAAACTTGCAGCTCAAGCGATTCTTTTGCCTCAGCCTCCCAAGTAGCTGGGACTATAGGCACCTGCCACAACACCCAGCTATTTTTAGAGACGAGAGTCTCAGTCTTGCTCAGGCTGGTCTTGAACTCCTGAACTCAAGCAATCCACTTGCTTCAGCCTCCCAGAATGCTGGCATTACAGGCGTGAGTCACCCTGCCTGGCCTATATTTTGTTTTTGGAGACAGAGTCTTACTCTGTTGCCCTGGGTAGAGTGTGGTGGCATCATAGCTGCAGCTACCTCAAATACTTGGGCTCAAGAGACCAACTAGCTGGGATATGGGCACCTGTCACAACACCCAACTTGTTTTTTTCTATTTTTAGTAGAGACAGGGGTCTCAAACTCCTCAGCTAAAGCAATCCCCCACCTTGGCCTCCCAGGGTGCTGGGAGGTTGCACGTATCTTGGTTCTTCTCCCCTAACTAATCCCACCAACACTGCCCAAATAAGGACATTCTCTTACAAAAACCCAATGTGATGATTACATCTAAGAAATTTAAAATTCCATAATTTAGTAATTTAATATAGAACCTATTTCATATTTTCCCAGTTATCTCTGAAATAGCTTTTATAGTTGTTTATTTTTTTAAATTCAGGATATAATCAAGCTTTATGCAATGCATTTGGTTATCTTCCTAATCTCTTTTTTTTTTTTTTTTGCTTTTTTTTTTCTTTTTTTTACAAAAGTTTATTCTTAAATGTACAATAGGCTCTAAGACAACACTTCATTTTAGCTATAGGTGGCAAAAGATGTTATGACAGGGAATACAGATGTTTATATAGGAAGCAATCATCATCATCTCAGGCACAAGGAACAGCTTACTTTTTGCCAGATTTCTTAATTCCACCTGTGGCGAGGGGACCCTTCCCCGCGGCCTTCGCTTTTAGTTCCTCGAGTTTCTTCTGCTCCTCTTTTTGTTTCTGTTTGAACGCCTTATCTTCCTCATCCATCTCCTTGGCCTGCTTCTTAGGCTGTTTCAGGGGCTTTTTCTTGCCACCTTCGCGGCCGGACATGGCGCTGCCGCCCCTTCTTCAGACCCTGCCACCGGAAACCGCCTAATCTCTTTAATCTAGAACAGTCCCCCTGCCTTTTACTATTTGCTACGCCATTGTTTTTTTTCTTAACAAACACAGGCCTCTGGTACAAAATCTCATGATTTCTATTTTTTGATGGTTTCTTCATTATTTGATTCTAGCTTAAAAATATTTGTAAGAATACTACAGGTCATTTGAGTTGTTCTTATTTTATCAAATCAGCAAGCACTTAGTGAATACAATTAAATTTTTAAATCACATATTAAAACAAATGAAAACAAGAAATCAGTTGATTTCTTTTCTGATTGATTAGAAGACCCAGGGCTGGTCAGTGTGGTCAGCAGACCTTAGAAATACAAAATTGCAGGTTCTTTCCTCACTCTACAGAATCAAAATTTGCATTTCAACAAAATTCTCGGGTGATCCATGTGCACGTTAAAGTTTGGTACATACCAAATTAAGATTCTAACTTGGCTCAGCACCTGTGGCTCAGGCCACTGAGGCGCCAGCCACCTACATCTGAGCTGGCAGGTTCGAGTCCAGCCTAGGCCCACGAGACAACAATAATGGCTGCAACCAAAAAATAGCCAGGCATTGTGGCCGGCCCCTGTGGTCCCAGCGGCTTGGGAGGCGGAGGCCGGAGACTCGCTTGAGCCTGGGAGTTGGAGGTTGCTGTGAGCTATGATGCCATAGCACTCTGCCGGGGCGACAGCTCGAGGCTCTATCTCAAAAAAAAAAAAAGATTCTAACTCAAGGATGTGTATCTGGTGCTGGGTTTTCCCAGTCAATAGATTCCTTGTGGCATATACTCTTAAGACACAGCATCCATTCCTTCTTTTTCTGACTAATAAGTCCCCAATTTGTATCTAGCTACAAAGTTACATTTTCAATCTCTTTTGAAGTTGTTATGTGACGCAGTTTTGGCTAAAAAGATGGAAATGAAGGTCACTTGTGGAAGAGTCTAGAAAAGAGCACAGATTCACCTGGCCCAGGCACTTTTCCCTTCTGCTTTCTTCCTGGAACCTAGATAGAAATATGGAGCTGGAGGAGCTGGGTGTGACCCTGCGGTATCAAACCACACGCTGAGATGGCTTCATGGAAGGAACCCCATAGAGCCCTGGACTGCCTGTCTCCAGAGCTCATTAATGCAGGTAAATTGAAGCCTCTAGTCTACATCACCATTTCATTGAGTTTTCTGTTATGCATGATAGTTCAATTCAATCCCTAACTGATACACTATTCAAAGAATTTCTTAATAGAAATTTGGGGGGAACCATTGATCCTGGGTCCCAAGTATGAAAGGAGGTAGATTCTCTCTTTTTTTGTTTGCCTTGTTTATAACTTTGTCCACTAAGAGAGACAGACATTAAAATGTATTCCTTCCTCACTTGTAAACAGGGACAACTGGGTCTCTTCCAGAGGGCTGTCAAGAGGAAGACAGATTCCTGCTGCAGAAGCATTTTAATTTAAATTCTTGGATCTGCTGGGAGGCAATAGTACACGGTCTTTGCTGCCTATGCAAGACTATCTCCTATGTACAAAAAAGGGTGAATGAAGATTTGTCCTATGTTGCAAGTGTTTTTCCTTTTATGACAGCAATTCCAGTTGCCTTTAGTGGCTCATCATCTCTGTTAATTCCTTTAGAATTTACAAAGAAAAGAAAAGTGTGTGTGTGTGTGTGTGTGTGTGTATGTACACGCACATTATGGCTTGTATCTTTTCGAATATATTATGCATCTTACTCCCAAAATAATTTAAGACAGTTCTTACATTTCAGCCTTTGTCCCCATTCAGGACTGACCTTTGCGCAGAAGAATTTTTAATCCCAGCTTCTCAGCTAGGTATAATTAATTCCTACTTAGCAGTAATAAGTTCAATAAGGGCCTTAATGAGTTCTCATTTATCTTTGGAACCCCTTAGTCTCCCTGTAACACATTGGTAAGTGTATTCAGTAAAAGGTTCATAAATATTTGTGGGATGAATTTATCTGTTAAACATTTATTAAGGACTCTGTTTGCTAGGACTGCACCTGGCCACAGGATTAACAAACTTTTTCTATAAAGGGATAGATAGCAAATATTTTAGGCTTTAGAGGTAAAATTGGGTATATCAATATAGCATTTATATAACATTTAAAACCATTTAAGAATGTTAAAAATACTCTTCACAACCATATACAATTAACTCAGAATGAATCAAAGACAAACATACGGGTTAAAATGACAAAACTTAGAAGAAAACAGAGGTATAAACTTTATAACCCTAGATTGGGCAATGGCCTCTTAGATGTGATACCAAAAGTAAACATAGATAAATTGGGCTTTATCACAATGGAAGACTCTTGTGCATTAAAAGGACCCTATTAAGAAAGTAAAAGGCAACCGACATGTGGAAGAAAACATATAATCACATATCAGATAAGAATTTACTATCCAAATGAATAAAGAACTCCTACAATCCAACAACCCAAAAGACAAACCATCCAATTAAAATTTCAAAATTGACAAAGGACTTGAATGGACATTCTCCAAAGAAGATACACACACACACACACACACACACACACACACACACACACGAAAAAATGCTCAGCATTATTAGTCATTAGGGAATTGCAAATCAAAACCACACTGAAATACCACTTCGGGCAGCACCTGTGGCTCAAAGGAGTAGGGCGCTGACCCCATATGCCAGAGGTGGCGGGTTCAAACCCAGCCCTGGCCAAAAACTGCAAAAA
>NW_003852401.1:35776317-35785176 GCF_000181295.1 Otolemur garnettii
TGTTGTTTGGCGGGTCCGGGCTGGGGATTCGAACCCGCCACCTTAGGTGTACGTGGCTGGCGCCTTAGCCGGTTGAGCTATAGGCGCCGAGCCGTTCCTAAAAAAGTTAAACATAGAATTGCCATATGATCTAGCAATTCTACTACGAGGTATGTACCCAAAGGAATGGAAAATGGTGACTCAAATAGATCATTTGTATACCAATGTTCACTGCAGCAGCATTACTCACAATAGCTAAAGGCTGGAAATAACCCAAGTGACCATCAACAAATGAATAAATAAACTATGGCATACACACACAAGGGAATATTATTCAGCCATTAAAAGTGTTGATACATGTTATATGATGGATAATTTTGGGGTCAACTTGACTGTATTAAGAGATACTCAGATAGCTGTTACAGCACTATTTCTGGTTGTTGTGTTATTATTTCTGTGAGTGTGTTTCCAGAAGAAATTGGTATGTGAATCAGTAAACTAAGTAAAGAAGATTTATCCCAATGTAGACAGTTAACAATTGATCAGTTGAGAACCTGGATAGAACCAAAAGGCAAAAAGGAAAGACAAATTCACTCTCTCTCCATGAGGCTGGGACACCCTTCTTGTCCTGCCCTTGGACCTCAGACACTAGGTAGTTCAGGCTTTGGACTGTGAGACTTGCACCGGCAAGTCTGAAGCCTTTAGACTTTGGCTAAGTCATGCTACCAGCTTCTCTGCTTCCCCAGCTTGCAGACTTCTCAGCCGCCATAAATGAGTGAGTCAATTCCTCTAAACAAATACCTTCTCGTGTATCTCGTGTATCTATCTATAGGTAGATATATCTCTACCTATCATCTATTAATCTATCCTTACTGGTTCTGCCTATGTGGAGAACCCTGATACATGCTACAACATGGGTCAACCTTGAAAACATTCTAAATGAAATAAGCCAGGCACAGACAGACAAATAATGCATGTTTCATGTACATTACATCTCTAGAATATGCAAATTCATAGAGACAGAAAGTAAACTACAGGTTATCGTGGGTAGGGTTTGCTGGGAGAGAAGAATGAGTACTGAGTTTCTGTTTAAGGTGATGGAAAAGTTTTGGAAATTGATAGTGGTGATAGTTGCACAACATTAGAAATATAACTAGTTCCATTGAACCATCTAATAAAATAATAGTTAAGATGGTATATCATATATATAACCACCATAAAAAAACACTTAAAAAGGAAAGAAAATCAGGAGGATTTATTCAATAACGTTTTAAATTAGATTTTCTCAGTGACGTGTTATAGATATCTTTCTAAATTAAGTATAGGTTAACTTAGTCATTATTTTTTTTCTTTTTTGGCCAGGGCTGGGTTTGAACTCGCCACCTCCAGCATATGGGGCCTGCGCCCTACTCCTTTGAGCCACAGGTGCCGCCCTTAACTTAGTCATTTTTAACATCTTCTTCATATTATTTCACACCACATCATGATTTTCAGTAACATCCAATATTGTTTCAAAATATACATGGAAACTAAAACATATATTTATATACACACACATATATTTATTTTATATTTATGTATTTTTATATATTTATTATTATATATATATATGTATACTTGGCTGATGGTTTCCTCTAGGTATATTTCTGGAAGCTGAATTGTTAAGTGTGATGATATTTGCATTTAAAATTTTGAAAAATGTTCCCAGGTCATTCTCCTGAAAGGTCCTTGAGGCGTGTATGATCCTCCCTACCCAATACCACTCACCATCAGATTTTTTCGTCTTTACCAACCTGTTTGGTGGAAAGTGATATCTTACTGTTTTCACTGGTGTGATTTGATTATATGTAGGCTTGTAACTCCTTGCTTATGATCATAGGTCTTTTATACTTCCTCTTTAGTGAACTGAGATAAAGGCAGAATGGTGAGATTTGAGACACCACAGGATCCACGTGCAGCTCTCTTTGGACTAGGAGACCACACATTCCCGACCAGCAGTGGTTGCATCAGGCAGAGACACTGACACAGATAGTGGCAAGCAGGTCCCTTCTCCTGAGAATTCTGAGTTGTGACCAAACAAAAGATGTTAATACCTGAAAGAAACTAGAACCGCAATACGTCAATTGAGGAGCTAAGAGGAGGCGGCATTTTACCACGGGATGTAAGAATTGGAAAAATCTGACCAGGGAGGGAGAGAGCGTTAAAGAAAAACCTGACACTCGTTAAAGGATGGTGAGGCACGTTTAATTCAGGACCATCTCCCTAGGAGTGGGACCCACTGCAGTGGGGTTTTACAGGCAGGGAGAAAGATTGGGTGCAACTGTGAATTCAACAAAGAATAGTGGGGATTCATAGCCAAGGAGCTGGGTGAGGGTTGGTGGTGGAAAATTACTAAAAAGAAACATAAGGGGTGAGGAGAGATTCTGGCTAAAGTGACCTAACAGAATTCTTGCGAAGGATAGGCCAGGGTGAGCACACTTCACCTGGGAAGTGGTGGGGGGTGAGGAACCAGGTCAGACAGGGACAGTGAGAGATCCTGGGTAAACTGACTTAGCAGGATTCTTACTAACATTGGACAATGTGGAAATGAACACAGAAGCCCCAAAGTCAGCACCTACTGAGAAGAGAGTTCAGGGCATTCGGAGTTTGGTCAAGAAGAGAAACTTAGTCATGGGGGAAGGGAAAGAGAAAAAGACAGAGACAGTATGAAACTAAAAGTCCAGAGAAAGTCGCTACTCATGGTCTTTTCAGTGCTGAGATTACATTTTTGTTCTTGACCTCATGACAACCTGGCTGCTGGATTCATTTAATGAATTCCCTTTTCTGGGTGGGGTGCCTGATGCTTTCCATTTAATGCTCCGGATCTAAGCTCCATTCCTTCTCTTTGCTTTCTGAGAGCTGACCTTTGTGAAGTGCTTTAATGTGTTCTTTTGCCCTCATGCTACTGCTTAGGATTGGCCGGGGGCGGGGGGGGGGGACCCTGTCCAGATTTCAGTGAGGTAGAGGAGAATGAAGTAAGTCTGAACAACTCTGGCTCCCTCCCTCGGGGCTCCCTGGGGTTGGCTCTGTCCAAGACTGGTGCATCTGTTGGTGGCACTCTCCTATAATTTCTAGGTTTTGGAAGCTGCTCTCTTCCCACCACCCTCAGGCCTAGAGTTGACACTGCTGCTTGTGTCACTAGCCTAGGGTACACCTAATCTCCTTTTAGTTTCCCTTCCTTCACACAAGCACACCCCTAACATCAGGAGGCCCAAAGCAAGAGTATAAAGGAGGCCCTTGGCCCCCTCACCTACTGGTCCCATCTCAGCTCCATCTTGCACCATGGAGGTTCATTCTGCACGTACTCAACAAATAGCATCCCCGGCCCTGGAGGAGCACACACTGCCGGTGCCTTCCCCCTTCACGAACTGGGGAATGGTGCCCGGGGGGGACAGGACAGGTAAGGGATAGGTGTTTGAAGCATGGTCTTTAGCCCCTTGACCTAAGTACCACTCACCCTTGGCAAGAAGGACAGCTACAGTGGGACCCAGAGCATTGCTTAAGGGTTGTTCTGATTTCCCCCACTTTTAAAATACTCTCTTTATTAAATCCTCTTTGATTAATCCACTTGAGTGCTGTCTTCTCCTCGGAACCCTGAGTGAGACAATTGTGCTTCTGTCACATTTGACCCCAGGGTCCTACCTGATACGTGAGCACTTTGCAGAGCACTTCCAGGTCCGTGGTCTGCTCTGATTCTCATAACCCCTGAGGCTGGTGGCACAGTGAGGGCTGCACCCGGGTTTCCTGTACTCCCAGTAGGTGCACAGCCTCACGGGGAGCCCACTCAGTGCAGCCATGAGCTTTACTGTGGGAACAGACATCATCAGGCTTTGGCGGGAGTCAAGGACATTCCCAGGACTGGAAGGAGTTTCTTCATGATGGAGCCAAATGCTGAGGACAGGATCCAGAGTAAATAAATGAAGAAAGAAAGGCTTTTATGCATTATTGTGATCAAACTGTGTGATTTATTTTCTTAATGGCTGCTGAAAAGAATATATCATTTAACCATTTCCTTTTCAAACCTCGTGAAGATCCTTTTACATTCAATCTATGAAATACTCTAACAGAGAATGCTTTTGACTTCCATTTGCTACTGTTTATGTCAAAATAAATTGAGAACAAGCTGTAATACAGTCCCCAAAGACCTTGGGACTTGCCAGAATAGGCGAGTCCAGAGTAGATTAGTGCTTGTTGGAGTCCGAGGCAGAGGGAAAGAGGAATGCCATCAAATAGGTATGGCTTTCTTTGGGAGGGCCATAAAATGTTCTGAAATCAGATTGTAGTGATGGTTGTGCAACTCTATAAATGCTAAATGCTACAAATACTAAAATCCACCGAATTATAGACTTTAAGTAGGTGAATTTTATGCTATGTTAATAGTATCTCATGAAAACTGTTTTTAAAAAGCAACACAGAAATTATTATTGTTCTCTATTTAACAACTTTACCTTCTAATGTTAGGAAACACAAACAACTTTTCTTTAATGTTGACAATGTGTGCTGGTCATTATACTGATATCCTTTAAATATATTATATTACAGTCAGCCTTCCTCATCCACAGATTCTATATCTGTGAGTTCAACTGACTGCGAACTGAAAATATTTAAATAAATAATAAAAATAAAACAATAAAATTAATACGAATAAAAAGAAACAATGCTATATAACTGTTGGCAGAGCATTTACATCGCATTAGGTATGATTCAGAAGTATATGAGAGGCTGGCGTAGGTTATAAGCGAATACTATGCCTTGTTCTATCAGGTACTTGAGCATCCATGGATTTTGGCATCTGCAAAGAATGGAGGGTCCTAGAACCAAACCCCTGGTATACCGAGGGGGTACTGTATTTATTCAATGCTGTCAGGTAAGTGTTATTAATTGTCCCCTTGTACAGATGAAGAAACTGAGGCTCTAAGAGATTATATCCATTGCTCAACATTACATAGCTACCTAGAAGGTTGTACAGCTGGGTCTGTCTTATCCCAAAGCCTGGAGCTTAAAAATGTAGCTCATGCCTGTAATCCTAGCACTCCGGGAGGCTGAGGCAGGTAGATTGCCTGAGCGCAGGAGTTCCAGCCTGAGCAAGAGCGAGACCCAGTCTTTAAAAATAGACAGGCATTGTGTTGGGCACCTGTAGTCTCAGCTACTTGGGAGGTTGAGGCAAGAGGACCATTTGAGCCCAAATATTTGAGGATGACTCCACAGCACCCTAGCAAGGGCAGCAAAGTGAGACTCTGTCTCAAAAAAAAAAGTAGTTTATTCTTTCTTTGTGTGACTGTTATTGTCATATACACAGTAAAGACTGCTTACTGAAAATAGGCAAAAATGTTTTAGTTTCTGAAATACTCCAAAGAACATGTTTTGATAAAGCAGTTATTCATGTCTCCTACAACTAAAAAAGCTCTCCTTGAGGGTAACTAGAGACTAGGGAGATAAAATGATACGACAACCAGTTGTTGTTTTTGTTTTGAGACAGTCTCAGTCACTTTGGGGTTGAATGCCATGGCATCATAGCTCACAGCAACCTCAAAGTTTTGGGCTCAAGTGATTCTCTTGCCTCAGCCTCCCAAGTGGCTGGGACTACAGGTGCCCACCACAACACCCAGCTATTTTTCTTAGAGATGGGATCTTGCTCTTGCTTACGCTGGTCTTGAACTTCTGAGCTCAAGCAATTCACCCACATCAGCCTCCCAGCGTGCTGGGATTACAGGCATGAGCCACTGTATCTGGCCCACCCAACCAGTTTTTTAAAACATTCAGTTCAATTTCCTCAAGTTTTTATCTGAAAGCCAGACTGCAGACTTGAGCCCATGGCTCTGAGCACCCAGTTAGATAATATTGTGTCCTCAAGATCTTTCTGAGTTGGACACTTCATTGTCCAGCAGTGAAGACCCTTGAGATTTCCCCCCACTTTTCAAAGACTGGCTGAATTGGAAATCAGTAGAGGAGCCCCCTACAGCATACATTTCAGTGTGCAGCTTCCTTCCTTCAAACTCAGAGGATTTATAGAATGTTAGAGTTACTGTTTGGCAGGATAGAAAACCTGTCCTGAATCTCCCCATATTTAGCAATGACAATTCTCTCTCTCCCTTTCTTTACAAATTTCCAATTGCACTTCATAGATGGGTTTCAGCTGGACATCTTTTCCCATTATATAAACAATGATTATTTGGACTATGTTTCAACCATTCTTCCTTGAACTTCAACCACCAAACACATTTAAGGAGCAAAACCAACTGCCAGCATGCACCAGAAACTCTTTAACTGTAATTATTTGCCAGGGTTTAGAAACACCACTTGACCCTTTCAACACCAGCATTTCTATTCCTCTAAGCATGGATTTTCAGACATTTGGGTTGTTTGAAGGAAAGGTTCTTGTTTCCCTGAATGCCTTAACTCTTTCATTACCTCACTGTAATGAAAGCAAGCAATCCTAGCTGTCTCTCACAGGACAGGACCAGATAGGGGGATGGAAAGGGAAGGGAGAGAGAAAAAGAGAGAGTGAGAATGCACCACTGAACCAGAGGAGAAAAATGGGATTGACCACAGAAATTCAAGAACTCGATTTCAAAAAAGAAAACAAGTGTTTCCCCTGCACTCTATTCAAGAATCTTTATAGTTTCATGTCTTAGGTTTAAATCTTTTATCCAGTGAGAGTCAATTTTTGTTAATGGTGAAAGGTGTGGGTCCAGTTTCAGTCTTCTGCAAGTCACTAGCCAATTCACCCAGCACCATATGTTAAATAAGGAATCTTTTCCCCAGTTTATATTTTTGATAGGCTTATCAAAAATCAAATGATGATAAGTGTCTGGGTTCATCTCTTGGTTTTATATTCTATTCCATACATCTACCTCTCCATTTTTGTGTCAGTACCATGCTGTTTTGATCCCTATCGGTTTATAGTATAGTCTGAAGTCTAGTATTGTGATTCCTCCTGATTTGTTTTTATTTCTGAGCAATGTCTTGGCTATTTGAGGTTTTTCTGATTCCATATAAAATGAAGTACTATTTTTTCCAGATCTTTAAAGTATGACCATGGTTCTTTTTTTTTTTTTTTTTTTTTGAGACAGAGCCTCAAGCTGTCCCCCTGGGTAGAGTGCTATGGCTTCACTGCTCACAGCAACCTCCAACTCCCGGGCTCAAGCAAGTCTCCTGCCTCAGCCTCCCAAGTAGCTGGGACCACAGGCACCCGCCACAACGCCCGGCTATTTTTTGGTTGCAGCCATTATTATTGTTTGGTGGGTCCAGGCTGGATTTGAACCCGCCACCTTAGGTGTATGTGGCTGGCACCTTAGCCACTTGAGCCACAGGCGCCGAGCCATGACCATGGTTCTTTAATAGGGATTGCATTAAATTTGTATATTGCTTTGGGTAGTATGGATATTTTATATTGTTGATTCTTCCCAATCATGAGCAACACCAAATATACATTACTGGGATCTGATCAAACTAAAAAGCTTCTGCACAGCCAAGAACACAGTAACTAAAGCAAGCAGAAGCAGACAGCCCTCAGAATGGAAGAAGATATTTGCAGGTTATGTCTCTGACAAAGGTTTGATAACTGGAATCCACAGAGAACTCAAACTTATTAATAAGAAAAGAACAAGTAATCCCATTTCATTGTGGACAAGAGACTTGAACAGAAACTTCTGTGAAGATAGGTGCATGGCCTACCGACACATGGAAAAATGCTCATCATCTTTATGCATCAGAGAAATGCAAATCAAAACCACTTTGAGATACCATCTAACTCCAGTAAGAGTAGTTCACATAACAAAATCCGAAAACTACAGACGTTGGCATGGATGTGGAGAAAAGGGAACACTTCTGCACTTCTGGTGGGAATGCAGGCTAATACATTCTTTTGGGAAAGAAGTTTTGAGAAAACTTAGGGATCTAAATGTAGACCTGCTGTTCAATCCTGCGATTCCTCTACTAGGTATATATCCAAAAGACCAAAAATCACTTTACGACAAAGATATTTGCACCAGATTGTTTATTGTAGTTCAATTCATAATTGCTAAGTCATGGAAGAAGCCCAAATGCCCATTGACCCATGAATGGCTAAATAAATTGTGGTATATGTATACCATGGAATATTATGCAACCTTAAAAAAGATGGAGACTTTACCTCTTTTATGTTTACATGGATGGAGCTGCAACATATTCTTCTTAGTAAAGTATCTCAAGAATGGGAAAAAAAAGTATCCAATGTGTTCAGTATTATTATGAAACCAATATATAATCATTCATACTTTCATATGAAAGATAAAACACAACTATAACCTGGGATGAAGGAGGGAAGAGGAGGGAGGTGGGACAGGAGTGGGGAGGTTGGATGGAGGGAGGGCAAACAGTGGGACCACACTTTTGGTGCATATTACAAGGGTACATGTCAAATCTGTTAAGTGTAGAGTATAAATGTCTTAACACAATAATTAAGTAAGTGAGGTGAAGGCTATGTTAACCAGTTTGATGTAAGCATCCCAAATTGTATATAAAATCAGCACATTGTACCCCATAAATGCATTAATGTATACATGATTTATGTATTTATGACTTAATAAAAAAATGAGAAGAAGAGGGAAAAAAAAGAAAACCATGCACACTAGTGACCAGAAAAGGGCAAAGAGACACAGCCAGTGTCCACCAACAGGGAAACATTTCAGGTACAAGCTGACCAATGGCTGCTGAGTAAAGAAAGCTCATTTCATTAACAAATGGTGCTGGATGAACTGGCTGGCAACCTGTAGAAGACTGAAACTGGATCCACACCTTTCACCATTAACTAAGATAGATTCTCACTGGATTAAGGACTTAAACTTAAGACATGAAACC
>NW_003852401.1:35785855-35818479 GCF_000181295.1 Otolemur garnettii
CAGGTCATGGAAGAAGCCCAAATGCCCATCAATCCACAAATGGATCAACAAACTGTGGTATATGTACACCATGGAATACTATGCAGCCCTAAAGAAAGATGGAGACTTTACCTCCTTCATGTTTACATGGATGGAACTGGAAAATGTTCTTCACCCCCTAGGACTGCAAGTTTCAGTGAGTGAAGTGACAGCTGGTTTTAATGTAGATAAGTAGACAAAAGAATACAAACCCATCACTCCTTAGGGGAGTGAAAATTGACAGTGGGGGAATTCTGAGAACAGAGAGTTTCAAACAGACTTCCCACATGATTGGTTTCCCACGAATCTGGCACTGGACAAATATTTTCAACTGTCAGTTGTCCACTAAGGTTGACAATAAATCCAATGAGGAATATGTTTGATATCCATATAAAATTTGATAAAAGTGACTTTTGGTTTTCTGCCAATCCCATGTAGCCAACAAACTTGGTATTTTAACATTGCCGTTTTCTTTTCTAATATAGAAACCAAAACAAGTATCAAATCAAAAAGATCCAGTGATGAATATAGAAAACTATGTAGTTACAGAAGGATAGAGTGCTTTTATTTCAGAGATGAGAAAACTGAAGGCAAGTGAAGTCAAGTGACTTGTGTAAGGTCACAAAGATCAAGAGTGTCCATGGAGGAACACAATCATTCATTTGATTTTGTGATTGACCACCAGATTCCCGCATGGAGGGAACTCAGTGTCTCATGCCATCTGAAGTGAATGAACTAACTGTAAAACCAATAAGTACAGGTGTCCATGCCTTAGATAATAAAGGGAGGAAATTATGCTAACTGTTTGTACTAAGAAGGGAAAATAGATGCCTCTCTACAACCCCAGAGAGGCAGAGAGGGAAGGAGGAATCGGCCAGGAAGATGCCAACAAGGTCACCTCGATCCCAGTGCATGTATCAGCTATCACTAGATTTCAAAGGATAAGATGGTAGAAAATATAGAAAGGTCAAAGAAGTATTTAGGTCAACAGCTTTCAACCTTGGCACCACTCTAGAATCACTTTGGGAGATTTTAAAAACATCTTGGATGCCCAGACCCAGACCGATTTCATCCATGTATTTTCAGAGTGGGCCCGATGTATATGCAAAGTTGAGAACTATGGCTCTAGATAAAGCTGTTAGATGCCCATCAAAGGTATGACATAGATTATTCCTACATCTTTAAGACTGACACTCTGATTTTCTCTCCAAAGTTCCTTAGTGCTCCTGTCAAGAATAAGACACCATTCCTCCTGCACTGCCGGTGCTCTGTCACTGATTACATATAGCAGTACCATATTGGATATGCGCACTGAGTTTGGGTCACCTAAGTATTGGCCACCTTTATTTTTGTTTCAATTAAATATTGTTATATAAGAAATTACCCCCAAACTTAATGGCTTAAAATAACAATGACTATTATTTCTCATGATTCTGTGGGCTGGTTGGGTGATTCGTCTGCTGACGTTGTCTGGATTCACTCGCACATTTGTATTAGGCAGGGCTAAAAGACATAAGACAGCCTTACTCACATGTTTACAAATGGTACTGGCTATTGGATGAGTTGCCTCAGTTCCCCTCCACGCAGCCTTTCATCCTCAGCGGCTGCACCATGGCAGTTCACATGGTAGTTTGGGTGAGCATTCCAAAAGAATAAGTATTCTCTTAAGGCCAACACTGGGTATCACATAACTTCACTTCTGCTGCATTTTATTGGGCAAAGCAAATACAGTGGCCAACAGAATACGTCTCATAGACCTCCCACTACACAAATGTAGATGGCTGAGGGTTTCAGCTGTTGCACTTTGAAATTCATTACTGACCTTGTGTGGAGCCCCAGACTGGACACTAAGGCAGACCTTTCTCTTGGAGACACAGGACTCCTTTTTTGGCCAGCTTGGCTCAGTTAGTCCCCCAATGGCTTTGCCAAACCTTTCTTAGACACTTCTACCCAACTTTTCTCCTCTTCTTCACTAAGGATCAGACTTGCATCATGGTCTGATGGCTGTCCCAACTTCATCACCCTAATTTCTTTCACACAGGCTTATCTCTAATAAGATCCTAGTACATATAATATTTCCTTGTCATCTGCCTCTCAGAGGATCTGGATTAACCCAGCAAGTTATGAGATCAGGGTGGTGCCTGTGGCTCAAAAAGGTAGGGCGCCAGCCCCATATGCCAGAGGGGGTAGGTTCAAACCCAGCCCCAGCCAAAAAAAAAAAAAAAAAAAAAGTTATGAGATCAGTCCACATAAAATGGGAGTGGTAATATACTCTACCTCTTGATGGAGGTAGCAGCAAAATCATATTAAAAGGGAGCGTGAGGGCTGGGTGCAGTAGCTCACACCTGTAATCCTAGCACTCTGGGTGGCTGAGGTGAGTGAATAGCTTGAGCTTACAGGCTCAAGACCAGCCTGAACAAAAAGTGAGACCCCCATCTCTACCGAAAATAGAAGAACTGAGGCAAGAGGATTGCTTGAGCCCAAGAGTTGGAGGTTGCTGTGAGCTATGACACTACAGCACTCTACTCAGGGTAACAGACTCTGTCCCAAATTAAAAAAAAAAAAAAAAAAAAAAAGGAACATGAGAAGAATTTCCTCTCCATCTTTGAAAACAATTGATCTTGATTCCCCGCTGGAGAATCAACCTTGGCACCACACTCACTCAATCAACCTTGGCCTCCTCCCTCACTCTCAGTTCTTGTGTTTTAGGTGGAGTTGATTCTATGTCTAGCTCTGTGACAGACCTATGATTCAGGCCCTGCCAATCAGGCATCACAGTACACTAGCCAATATCATTGGTTTATGGAGTGTGTGACTCATTCAAAACTGGTAAGAAGAATAAGACTTTTACTGGGTCTCTGGGGAGAGAGGATTATTACCTTTCCCACTGGACTTGGAACATGAGAGGCTATCACCCCGGAACCATCCCTATGGATTCATTGTTTTGTATTCTCTTAATTCCATACCCATCTGTATTTGTTTTCTATTGCTGTGCAATAATTACCACACATTAGAGGTTGAAGGTAACATATTTATTACTTCACAGTTTCAGGGGACCAGGGTATTATTTAATTGGGTCTTTTGCTCAAGGTCTCACAAAGCTGCAAATCAAAGCTGTCAGCATGTCTGAGCTCTCATCTGAAGGCTCGACTGAGAAATAACCTTCTTCCAAGCTCATTATTGACAAAAGTCATTTCCTTGAAGCCATACAACTCAGGGCCTGGCTTTGTGCTGCCTGTTGGCAAGAGCCTGATCACACTATCTAGAAACTCACATAACTCCTGGCCCACGATGTGCCACTTCACTTCTTCAAAGCCAGCAGGGCAGAAATGTAGTCACGAGAGTGACATTTCATCACCTTTGCCACATTCTGTTGGTTAGACACAAGTCACAGGTTCTACCAGCATTCAACATGAAGGGATTCTCCAAGCATGCCCTACTGGAGGTCTCCTGACGGTGTTTCCTCACACTACCCAAGGACCAGGGCACAATAAGGGGAGGTGAAGCAGGCCGCAGCTTACTCGTGCAGGGATTCTCATGCCAGTGTCCATTTGATTAATTCGTAGCTGAAATCTCCCTCTCTAGTAAACCCTCTATTGTGAACAGGCATTTAAATGAAATGGCAACAACTGAATTTGGCTCTGTTTTAAGATATGCCTCTTGGATCAGCCCCACAAATACACCCCCCAGATGATGCCTCCCTAAGTCTGTCCCCCAACTCCTGAGCTATCTCACTCCAATTTATAGGTAATGAGAGAGAGCAGGTCTTTTCTTACCTAGATTTTTTCCCCCCACAATAATGACAGAAATGGTCACTAAGAGATTGCAGGGGATCGGGAAAAAGGTAGAGACCTTGGCTCTCCTGCGCTGCTCTGCATACGTGACAATAGCTTATTTAGCCCATATGGACTTCACTATGTGCCACGCACCACTCAAGTACTTTAATTTATTAGCTCATTTCCTACTCAGAGCCATCTTACGAGGCCCGTGCTATTATTATCCTCACTTTACAGATGAAGTAAATGAGGCAGAGTGACATTAAATAACTTACCCAGAGTCACGCAGCCTGTAATCAAACCAAGGCAGTCAGGCTCCAAAGTCCTGTGTCATGCTGCCTCCTAAAATTCTCCAGAAGGAATTCCTTTTCAGCAATCTTCAAAGTAACACATCCACCCTCCACAGAGTTGCTTAGACTTTAATGAAAAGGTATTAGAAGAGCACTTTGCCCCGAGGGTCAGCCTGGTCAATCTATGACTGAAGCATCAGGAGTCCATCCTTGGGACTCAGAAGGACTGGAAGCACAGGAGGCAGCTCTTTCATACGCTTTGCCTTCTGAAGACAGAGCCCGATGTTCCACTGGCTCCAAACCGTTAGGTTTGTGCAGGAGCCACCTTTGCCACTGGCCTCTCAGACAACTTCATGCCACTGTAGCAGGGCAGCTGGGAGTCAAGGGCAGCTGCTCTGGGCACCTCACCTGTGCCTGCCAGAAGCGCTCCCTGCTAAGGAAAAGGCATTTAAAAGGAGCTCCATGACCTCCCCTTTCAGAGGGGAGCCACTGAAGAAAGTGAACCTAATTGTATCCTTCCCCAGGTATCAAAATAATGGCTTTTGAATTCTCTTGCCCTGTGAGGGAATGAAACCCCCCCCCCTTTTTCCCCAGTAATAAAGACCCACTGGATTTTGACCTGGCTGTCTCAGGGGAAAAAATAAATGTGTGTCCCTCGATGATGTGTTTAGTTTATAGAGTAATAATGCAACCCCCAAGGCGTTGCTGGAAATTTCTGAGGAGAAAATTCAAGTTGAGGATGCAAGTTCTCCCTCAGGGAGAGCTGAGAGTCAATGTTTTTCTTTCCTTTTTCCCAATTAATGTCCCTATAGCAAGGAGGGACATTTGCAGGGATTCTCCAGGTTCTATAGCAGCTTGTTTTTCTGTCATCCTGGAAGAAAGAGATGAATTGTAGCAATGAATATTCCCCATAACACAAATACATCTCTTTAATCTGCACTGGTCCAACACAGTAGCCACTAGCCACTGCCGCTATTGCACACTTCAAATTTGGCCAATCTGATTAGAGTGCAGTAAATGTAAAGTGCACAGCAGACTTCAAAGATTTTGCAAGAAAAAATGTTGGTATGGACTGAATGGTTATTTCTCTTCAAAATTCACATATTGAATACCATCCTATGAAAACCATAATATCTCCAAAGGGAAGTGAGGTGTTTTGGAGATAATTAAGTTTAGATGAAATTATGAGGATGGAGCCCCCACAATGGGATTAGTGCCCTTATAACAAGAAAAGTCTAGAGCTCTTTCTCCCCACCACAAAGGACACAAGAAGAAACCTGCCTCCTACAAGCCAGGAAAAATGTCTTCAAAAGACACTGGATCTCTGGGCCCCTCGATCTTGGACTTCTCAGTCTCGAGAACTGAGAAATTGATGCTTGCTGTTTAAGCCACTCAGTCTATGATTTTTTATTTTTTATTGCAGCCTGAACTAAGACAGAATGTAAAATATTTCACTAATAGTTTTTATGTTGATTTCATGTTGAGATAATATTTGGGGTATGTTGGGTTAAAGTATATAATTATAATTTCATGGACTTTAGTTTACTAAAAACATTACTTGTTATCTAGAAAATAAATATGCAGGGGTCCTCAAACTTTTTAAACAGGGGGCCAGTTCACTGTCCCTCAGACCATTGGAGGGCCAAACTATGGACCCTGGGATGAGTCAGCTGCTAAGCAGGACAGGCAGCGGCAGCAAAAACACCTGGTGGGCCCGATAAATGTCCTGGGTGGGCCACATGTGGCCCACGGGCCATAGTTTGAGGATGCCTGAATAAAGGCTCATATTAGTGACTTACTTTCTATTTGTATTAGACAGAACTGCCTTTAAATAACAGTTTCCCTTAAAATTAAATCTACATTTTCAATTACTTTTTTATTTTGAAATAATTATTGATTCTTATGCAGTTGTCAGAAATAATTCAAAAAGATCTCTTACCTTTTATGCAGTTTTCCCCAATAGTAACTTCTCACAAATCTGTGGCATAATATCACAACCTGGATATTGAAACTGATACAGTCAAGATACAGAATACATCCATCACCACAAGAATACCTCATACTGTTTTTCTGTAGTTACGTCCACTACCCAGCTACCCTCAGGTATTGGGATTGTTTCCAATTTGGGGATATTATTCAGGTGTACTCAAACTACGGCCAGCGGGCCACATGTGGTCCGCCTAGGACATTTATCCAGCCCACTGGGTGTTTTTGCCACCGCTGCCTGTCCTGCTTAGCAGCGGACTCGTCCCAGGGCCTGCAGTCCAGCCCTCCAACAGTTTGAGGGACAGTGAACTGGCCCCCTGTTTAAAAAGTTTGAGGACCCCTGTAAAGCTGTTACAAACATCCTATAAAGCATCATGGTCATATAAACATTCTATAAAGCAGTCTATAAATCTGCTACCAAGACTTTTTTTGTGAAAACCTAAGTTTTCATTTCTCTAAGATAGATGCACAGGAGTGTAGTTTCTGAGTAATATGGGAATTACATGTTTAGCTTTTTGAGAAAGTGTCAATCTGTTTTCCAGAGTGGCTGTACCATTCTACGTTTCAACCAGCAATGTATGAATGATCCAGTTCCTGCACATTTCCCCCAGCCTTTGGAGTTGCATTATTTTTTATTTTAGCCATTCTGATAGTTGCAGAGCATGTCTCATTGTGATTTTAATTTGCACTTCTCTAATGACTAAAGATACTGGGCATCTTATTATGGGTTTATTTTGCATTTGTTGATCTTCTTTGGTGAAATATTTCTTTTGTCTTTTGCCCATTTTTTAACATGATTATTTGCATTTTTTACCACTGAGTTTTTTTTTTATATATATATTCTAGATATTAGTCCTTTGTCAGAAGTGGGTTTGCAAATATTTTCTCCCAGTGTTTTCATCCTTTCAAATAGATCTTTCTGAAAGAGTTTATAACCGCTCAGGAATACTGACAGGGCTATTTAAGAAAGGGTAGGGGCTGGATGGAGCTGGAAAATGTTCTTCTTAGCAAAGTATCACAAGAATGGAAGGAAAAGTATCCAATGTACACACCCCTATTATGAAACTAATTTATACCTTTTATATGAAAGCTATAACCTAATTAACAGCCTAAGAATACAGCAAGGGGAGGGAGAGGGGAGGCGGGAATGGGTGGAGGGAGAGGGATTGGAGGGATCACTTCTGAGGTTTATCTTACAAGGGTACAAGTGAATCTTTCTAAGAGTAGAATGTGAACGTTTTAAAACAATAACTAAGAAAATGACATGAAGGCTATGTTAACCAGTTTGATGGAAGTGTTTCGGATTGTGTGTGAAAACCCCACACTGTACCCCAGAAGTGCATTAATGTACATAGTTACCATTCAATAAAAAAAAAAGAGAAAGAAAAGGTAGGGGGAAATTTGGGGGACAAAATCCACATTTTTACACAAAACAAAAGAAAATGCCTCAGTTGCTTGTGACTTTTCAGTTCCAATGTCAGGATTTTCTTAGCTAAGATGTAAGAGGTCTTTGCCTGTGCATATTCAGTTTCTCCTGCAGCATTTGTTGAAAGGCTATCCTTCCTCCATGGAATTGCTTTTGCACCTTTGTAAAAACTTAGCTGTGTATATTAGTGTGGGTCTATTTCCGAATTCTTAATGCTGTTCCATTGATCTGCGTCTATCTCTCTACCACTGACTACTGCAACAGTATAATAAGTCTTGAAATCTGGGGGGCTGATTTCTTATACTCTCTTTTTGTTTTTCAAAATGTTTAAACTATTTCATTTTCTTTGCCTTTGCTACTATATCATTCCATATAGAATAATGTTGTCTATATTTATAAAAAAGAATCTTGCTGGAATTTTGGTGGGGACTAGGTTGAGTCTGCCTATCAATTGGGGGAGGATTGACATCTTTACTATGTCAAGTCTTCCAATTTATGAACATGGTATTTCTCTTTATTTATTTAGATCATTCTTTTAATTACCTTACCAGCATTTTGTAATTTTCAAGTCCTGTACATATATTATTAGATTTCCACTGTAAGTAGTTCTCTCTCACTTTTGAGCAATTGCAAATGATATTGTATTTTTAATTTTGGTGCTTATTGTTAGTATTATGTATAGAAATACATTTTATTTCCATATACTGATAACTTAATGAATGTATTAGTTTTAGAAGTTTTTTGGCAGAGGCCTTGGGATTTCTACATAGAAAATGATGTTGTTTGCAAATATGGAGTTTTCTTTCTTGCTTTTCAATTTGTATACCATTATTTCCCTTTTGCACTGAACTGGTTAGAATTTTCGGGACTATTTTGACTTAAGAGTGGTGAGAATGGCTATCTTTTTTTCCCATCTTAGAGGAAACCCATATTAGCTGTGGGGTTTTGTAGATACTCTTCAGCAAGTTAAGGAGGGTCTCCCAAGCTCTTATTTTTCT
Organism: Otolemur garnettii; assembly: GCF_000181295.1. NCBI lineage: Eukaryota > Metazoa > Chordata > Mammalia > Primates > Galagidae > Otolemur > Otolemur garnettii. Next base: position 35,794,350 of record NW_003852401.1, read on the forward strand.
GAAAGCATTTATTGTGAATGAATGCTGAATTTTGACAAATGATTGTTTTGCACTGATTAATATGGTTGTGAAATATTTTTATTTTTTAGTCTATAAATATGTTTCATTGGATTGATTGATTTCTAAAGATTAATCTAGTTTGTATCGTTGGAATACTTCCAATGGGTCTTGATGCATGATTGTTTTAAGTGTAATGCCAAATTCTATCTGTCAATATTTTATTAAGGACTTTTGCATCTATATTCATGAAGGATATTGATCTGTAGTTTTGTTTTTGTGCTGTCTTTGTCTGATTCTAGTATTAAAGTAATACTAGTTTTATAAACTGAATTGAGAAGTGCTCTTATATGTATTTTCTAGAAAGATTATGTAGAATTGGGTTAATTCTTCCTTAAACATATAGAGAATTGTCTAGTGAAATAATCCGGGCCTAGATTTTTCTAAGAGAATTTCAAAGTTATGAATTCTATTTCCTTCCTAGTGATAGAGCCATTCAAATTATTTATTTTGTATTGGATGAGTTGTGGTAGTTTGTGGTTTTGAGGAAGTGATCCATTTCACCTAAGATGTCAAATTTATGTGTGTAGCATTGTTCACGGTATCACCTTATTATATTTTGATGTCTATAATGATATCCCCTATTTCATCATGATATTTGATGAAACATCCATATCAATGAAAGATCCATATTTCCGCCTTTTATCTTTCAGCCTTAATAGAGGTTTCTTGACTTTATTAATTTTTCAAAGAGCTAGCTCTGTGTTTCATTGATTTCCTCGATTGTTTTTCAGCTTTCACTTTAATTTATTTCTGCTTTTCATCATTCTTTACGTCCTTCTGTTTGATTTGTGTTTATTTTGCTCTTCCCCCCCCCTCACTACTTAAGGTGGAAGCTTCAATTATTGATTTGCTATAAACTTTGTTCTCAGCACCCATGTGATAGACTGTGATTTCCCTTCATTCAATTCAATGTATTTTGAAATTTTATTTGAGGATTCCTCTTGACCCATGGACTATTTAGAAATATGCTGATTAAGGCTCAGCGCCTATAGCTCAACCAGCTAAGGCGCCAGCCACGTACACCTAAGGTGGCGGGTTCGAATCCCCAGCCCGGACCCGCCAAACAACAATGACGGCTGCAACCAAAAAATAGCCGGGCGTTGTGGCGGGCGCCTGTGGTCCCAGCTACTTGGGAGGCTGAGGCAGGAGACTCGCTTGAGCCCAGGAGTTGGAGGTTGCTGTGAGCTGTAATGCCACGGCACTCTACCCAGGGGGACAGCTTGAGGCTCTGTCTCAAAAAAAAAAAAAAAAGAAATATGCTGATTAATTTCCAAGTGCTTGGAAATTTTTCCTGTTATTGACTTCTGGTTTTGGTTTTATTTTGTTACAGAGAATGCACTCTGCATGATTTCAGTTCTTTCAAATTTGTTGAGATTTGTTTTATTGTCCAGGATGGTCTACCTTGGTTTATGTTCTGCGGACACTTGAATATGTTCTGCTGGAGTATTCTATAAATTTTAAGATCATACCTTTCACAGGTTTGTCAAATTCTTCTATACCCTTGCTGGTTTTCTGTTTAGTTTTCCTATTAATTGTTAGGCGAAGTGTTTTTAAATCTCCAGTTATAATTATGGACTGGCCAATTTCTCCTTTCAGGTCTATCTAGTTTTGCTTCACATATTTTGCAGGTCTGTTTGGTATGCACACATGTGGGATTGCTGTGTCTTCTTGGGTGGATTGACCCTTTGTCCTTGCACGGTGTCCCCATGTCTCTGGTTATTTTCTTTGCTCTGAAGTCTATCTTGTCTGATAATATAGCTCCTCTTGTTTCCCTTTGTCTGTATCCTTATATCATTATATTTTAAATTGTTTTACATTGAATAATATAATTGCATAATTTTAATTGTGTAATTTAGTTAATTATACAATTAGTTAATTAATTAATAGGTCATGCTATTTAATCTACTCTGCCATTCTCTTTTTATCTGGTTTATTTAGACTGTTTAATGTAATTATTGACATGTTAGGGCTCATGAGTGCCATTTTATTTTTTATTTATTTTGTGAATGTTCATATCTCTTTCCCAATGCGGAAAGGTTTGAGCCATCATTTTGTCGAATACTTTTTCAGCAAGGCACTCTTTCCCCTCTTCCCGTAGCTCTCTAATGACACGAATATTAGATCTTAATTATATTCCCACAGGCCCTTGAGGGTCTTTTCCTTTTTTTCTTCTTGTCTGTTTTCTCTTTGTTGTTTACACTGGTTATTAATATAACCGTCTATCTTCCAGTTCCTTGATTCTTTCCTCTGTCCCCTTTATTTTGCCATTGAATCCATCCATGACATTTTTTAGTTTAATTACTGTAGTTTTTAGTTGTAAAATTTTAATTTGTTCTATAGATTTTATATTTACTTACTGCTACTTTTTATTTTATTCCCGACTTGATATTTTTCATATGTTTCATTTATCACTTGGTATTTTTGAAGCATGTTCACAATGACTGATCGGAACATTTTCATTTTTGCTTCTTTAAAATCATTGCCACAGAATCCTAATATCTCTCCCCATGTGGTGTTGGCATCTGTTGATTGTCATTGTTTACTTATTCATCTTGAGATTTTTCTTGGTCCTTAGTGTAATGAGTGATTTTTAAGTGAAATCTGGATATTTTTGTATTATGTTATGGGACTTAGGGATCTTACCTAGACCAGTGTTGGCTGGATCTGACAGACCTCCAGGAGAGTAAGAAGGTACCATGTTGTTCCTGGCAGGTGTCAGGTTCTCCATTGGTCCTAGGTTGCTACCCAAGAATGGGAACTCCTTACTGTGAGGCAAACGTAGTCATAACTAACGCTATGGTGGAGGTGGCATCATTACTGTTGGACACTAGTGGAAGTCCTGACTCTCCAGTATATGTCCTCTGATACTGCACCAGCAGGGACAGGGAGAGACATTTTGCTACTGTAGTGAGGATGGAAGTCCATGCTGTCCATGTACTTTCTGTTGAAACTGTGAGGGTTGGAAAGGGTTTATTAGTGTGGATGAGGGTTGGAAAGGGTTTATTAGTGTGGATAAAGGATTAGTTGGAAATCCCCAGTGAGAGTCCTGGCTTCCTCTTGGGCTTCTCTGATACCACCTTAGCAGAGATGTCGGGGTGTTCCACTGCAGCCTAGTGAAGGTGGAAATCTGGGCTTCCCACTTTATATTTGCCAGCATGGGTGGGAGCAGGGCTACAGTTTGTCTGAGGTACCTGGAGTATCTGGCTGAAGTAGAGCAGTTACTGTCTAAATGTTTTCCCTGTCCTGGCCCTTTGACTATAGAGAGCCAACTTTTCTTTATTGTCTGCACCCATTGTTGTTTCTGGGTTGCCAGCTTCTTCAGGTCCAAGTCCAGCATATATGAGGCAAAAAGAAATTCATGACTGTGCCATTTCTCATGTCCTGAAGTCTAGCCAGTCGGCCTTCTCTCCACCTTTCAGATTCTTTCTTATGTTTATTGAATGTATAATTTCCAGGGTTCTTATTTGTACTTGGTGGGAGGAATAGGGCAAAAGATGTCTATTCCATCTTCCTAGAAGCAAATATCCAATTAAATAGATTTTGATTAAATTTCAAGGACATTTGATAGTGGGGTTTATTTTTCAATGATAAACTTAATACATTGAAGACATTTTTATGAAGTTTCTAACACTTAAAAAAGATGTCTGGAGAATATAATGACCTAATGACCCCAATTCTCTTCGTGGAAACTGATTATTATCTTTTGCTCCAATACATCAATTACTTTGATGATCACAAGATTACTTATGTAGCCCTATGGGTAGAGATATTTCTGCTATAATAAATGTCTGCTGTGCCTATTTAGATCTTTTATGATTTTTCTTCTCCATTTTGGTCAGCTATAATAACTGAAAATATTTATTGAGCAATTACTATGGGCCAGACACTGTTCATTTGTTAGTTTTGCCATATTGCATTTAATTTGCACAACAACCTTAAGATATCAGTTATATTATCATCACCATTTTATAGTTAAATAGAGGTTTAGGGAGGTCACACACGTATCCCAGCTGACCGGTTAATTAGAGGCAGAGCCAGAACTCCAACTGCATCATGTGACTGCGGTCAAAACTCCTAACCACCATGCAATTAGCCGTGTTCAATTTTATGTAGAAAAAGAGTTGAATAGGATTGAGAACCCTAAAAACTCAAGCTTTATGCATTGTCTTTGGGATTTTTCTTTTGGCTCCAGAGATTTATTTTTCTTTCAAATTTGAGACTGTATTCTGCATAGCTGAGTTTGCCAGAATGTGACTTTTTGATATGTTTCATGACATAAATTCATGTACAGGATTGGATGGTAGAGAAAAGTGATGTGTGCCATAATTTCTGTTCCCAATAATCATAAGAACCCTCCTTGATTGATTTCAGACGGTCTATTCTGCTATGTGTGGACCAAAGGGGTTACAGTGCTCCCACATGCTTTCTAAATGCAGCAGAATTGGTTATAAGAAGAAATTTTAACCACAGGTGCATTTTATTGTCATAAATTTTGCTTTAACAAGAAGAGAGGCTCATAGCTTTGAAGATATAATTCATATGAGCCAAATATGGGAAAAGATTTGGGGGGAGCAGAAAACAAGCTTAGATGTACATCCAGCTTCAAATTCCCCATTGGTCTCTGTGCTCTCTGCCCTAAAAATCCCCAGTGCTTTGGGTCCATGATGGCCGACTTCCTTTGGAGAAGAGATGAATTAGGATGAAGAGTGACCCCTTGCCTTCACCATGAGTGTGTCCCTGACTCCTTCTTTGACTTTTGTCCTAATCACCATATGTGCCTAGACTGAACCAGGCATGGGAAATGGATATTTGAGTTGCATATGCTGAACACATGGTCAGTGCAAAATTTGCAATAATAAAAATATAACTTTCTGCTCAGCAGGAAATAGAGAAGTTTGGAAAAAGTTGGTTGTTTGGGCTAAGACTTCCCTTCTAAAGAGTTAGATCATAGGCTGCAGCATCATCTGGGGAAGAAATATTTAATATTTATATTCGCGATAACCAATTTCAGAAGGCAGCACAGGGCAGAAACAATATGCTCAAGATAGGAAAATATTAATTTTTTTATCTGCTTGAGTTTCATTTTATTAACTTGCTGATATCAGGAAGGAAAGGGGTACAAGAGTAGTTTAAGGGTTTAGTTGAGATCAAGGCCTGTGTCATGGTGGGGGCAGAGAGCCAATTAGTAAAAATGAGAGAACACTGAGTCCATCTGGTGTCTCATCAGCACTCTGAGGCACTAATGCTTGAAGAACGTGCTTTACTTAGTTTGCTGCCCACATCATTTGATTTTCTCAAAACACATTTATCTCTTAGAGAATTCATGACTTCTAGCTTCTGTTTTTGGAAAGTCTGAAGCTGTTTACCAACCACATCTCCATCTGCAAAAGATTCAGGCTAAGGCACTCAGGTGTTTTGCTATAGATTCATTGGGATTTATTAAGGGTACAAAGAATTAGGTTATACTGATTGCATTTGTTAGGTAAAGTCCCTCTTATAATTGGGATTCATTGAGGGTACAAAGAATTAGGTTACACTGATTGCATTTGTTAGGTAAAGTCCCTCCTTATTATTGTGTCCTGCTCCCAAGAAGTGTGCCATACACTGTGACCCCCATCCCTCTCTCTCCTCCCCTCTCCCCACTCCCTCAATCCCTTACCCTCTACCTTTTATTATAGATCATCTACTGCCTTCATATTAGAATTGAGCACATTGGATTCTTGCTTCTCCATTCTTGTGATGCTTTACTAAGAAGAATGTGTTCCACCTCCATCCAGGTTAATATAAAAGATGTAAAGTCACCATCTTTTTTAATGGCTGAATAGTATTCCTTGGTATATATACACCACAGCTTGTTAATTCATTCCTGGTGGGCATTTAGGTTGTTTCCACATTTTGGTGATTGTAAACTGAGCTACGATCAACAGTCTAGTGCAATTTTCTACACTTTGAATATCATATGCTTATGTATATGCACATACACACACATGCACACACACATATGTACGTTTTTGGGGGGGGGTTGGCATTTATCCCACTTGGTGTTTTCTGAGCTTGTTGGATCTGCAGTTTTGAGATTTTGTGATGTGGGCTATTTTTTAAAGTTTCTTTTACCTTTGCTTTTCAGTTTTGAAAGTTTCTACTGAGATATTCTCAAACTCAGCAATTCTTTACAGCCTCGGCTGCATCCAGTCTATTAATCAAAGATATTCTTCATTTTTTCACAGTGGTTTTTTTTTTTTAAATATCATTTACTTTTCATTCTATCTTAAAATTTTTTTTCTTCTCTCTCTCTTTTTTCTTTCTTTCTTTCTTTTCTTTTTTTGAGACATGGTCTCACTCTGTTGCCCAGGTTGGGGTACAGGGTTGTCATCATAGCTCACTGTACTCTCAGGGTTCCAGCAATTCTCTTGCTTCATCTTCCCAATGAACTGAGACTACAGGTGTCATCTTCCCACTGTACTTCTGGGTTCCAGCAATTCTCTTGCTTCATCTTCCCAATGAACAGAGACTACAGGTGTGTGCCAGCATGTCCAGCTAAAATTTTTTTTTGTGTGTGTGTGTGTAGGCAAAATCTCTTTATGTTTTTCAGATTGGTCTTGAACTCCGGAACTTAAGTGGTCCTCCTGCCTCTGCCCCCCAAAGTGCTTGAATTCCAGGCATGAGGGAGCCTGTGTAGACCATTTCTTGGAATGTCTCTCTTTTTACACTTTCCATCTGTTCTTGCATTTTCTCTACTTTATCTATTAAGGCATAGTTGTTTTAAATTCCTGCTCTGGTAATTCCAATATCTTGGTCATATTTGAGTCTGGTTCTGATGCTTGCTGTCTCTCAAATTTTTCCTTTTAGTATGTCTTATAATTTTTCTTTCATCTACTGGGTGAAAGGAACCCTTTAGGAATATGGTGGTAAGGTTGGGGGAAAGAGGAAGCTTTCCACAGTCCTGTCATGAAGTGTCAGTCTTTACTGAGCCTGTACCTCTGGACTCTGAACTTTACAAATGCTTCTCAATGTCTCTCCCTCCTATGTGGAACAGGATGGCTGATATATGCTGGAGTTAGCTTTTTCTCTTCCCCCAGGTTTTTTAGGGTCAGATTAAACCACAAAAGTTTAGACTCTAGTAAAATACTTTCTCTTGAGGTCAGGCTTTAAGACAAACACAGTACTTTGGCATATTTCAAAATGGCTTCTTTCCCTCCCCCTCTTCCAGAAGCATGAAGGGATTTTCCCTGATAATCATTGTGAGAACCTGATAGAGCTCCTGGAGTTAAAATTTGCCCACCAAGACTGGGTCTCCTTGGAGTTTTTAACTCTCAGACTTGTACTCACTGAATCTCCAGGGATTTGTTAATGCTGGCTTAGGATTTCATAATGCACCACTGGTTTCTGCAAACATTTTTACTCATGGGTTTATACCCCAGCAAATAGTGGTTCTTTTATTTTGCATCTTGGGTTGTGGGACAGTGTTTTGCTCTCTAACTTAATTTCTCTGATGGACCTAAGAAGGGTTGTTGAGCTTTCATTTTGTTCACCTTTTTTACTTCTTGGTGGGACAGAATGGTGACTTCCAAGCTCCTTACATACCAGAACAGAAAGTGGAAGCTACTGCTATATCTAATTCTAGGGTATTTTTATCACCCCAGAATGAAACACTTTTGTTTTTTTCAGTCTTTTTTCTCCCTGGTTTTCTATTTTGGAAGCTTCTGTTGACATATCCTCAGGCTCAGAGATTCTTTCCTCAGCTTTGTCCTATCTACTAATGAGACCATCAAAGGAATTCTTTGTTTCTGTTATAGTGTTTTTAATCTCTGCATTAAAAATAAAATTCCATTTCTATGCTTACATTTCCTACTCATTCTTGTGTGTTGTCTGCTTTTCCCATTGGAACCTTTAGTATACTAATCATGGTTGGTTTAAATCCCTGCTGTTTTCTCCTGTCTTAGGTGGGACAGAATGGCTAGAGGGGACTGAAGTTTGGTATTTCCTTTGTCCCATATGGAAGGTTAAAGCAGGCTGGAATTGGTTATTTCCTTTCCTATAGGTTGGCTAGGCTCTGATAAAATCCTAATAGGTTAGGATATGAGAAAATAGTTTGTCTTGAGGGAAGTCCTTGTTAAGTGAAAAATGTTTTGGTGTATATAAAAAAATGGTTACTTTTCCTTTCCTCCTGCCCAAAGCTGGAAGAGATATTTCTCTGTTCTTCATCATGAGAATCTTGTAGAGCTCTAGGAGATAAAACTCTCATAAATGTGGGCACCCTTCTGAGTTTTTAACTCATTGACTGTCCACATTAATCTAGCAGTTCATCAAATATGTTTTCCAACTTTGGTACTTGTTCCCATGAAGGTTTCTGGCTGTGGATTTCTGCTCTGGTAAGGCAATTCTCTTGTCTGTCCTGTCTCTTGTTTATTGCCAGTCTCTACAGTTTTGGGGGGGCAGCAGTGTTCCCTGTGGTCTCATTTTTCTGACAGATTTAAGAGGTGTTGTTGATTTTTTCCATTTTGTTCAGCTGTTTACTTGTTTTAGGACAGAGTGATGATGTCCAAACTTCTTACACATCACACCAGAAACCAGATGGCTCCTTTTACTTTTAACTTATCTGTGTATTTATAGGTATAGTATGTTTTTAGTAAACTATATTTGTTGGATATTGCTAGTCTGACAATCTCTGACTTAGAGTGTTTGTGTCATTTACATTTAGTGTAATTATGAATCTGGTTAGATTTAAGTCTACTGTCTTTCCCTTTGCTTTCTATCAGGCCTATCTCTTCTTTGTTTCTTTTCTTTTTCTTTTGTTTGGCCTTCTTTTGGATTAATGTAGTATTTATTTTTGTGATTTTATTTTAACTTTATTATTGGTTTATTAACTATACCTCTTGTTTTATTTTGTAGTGGTTGCTATAGGGTTTGTACTATGCACCTTTAACTTATCAGAGTCTACCTTCAAATCATATTAAACTATTTCACATGTAAGAAGCTTAAAAGAATATGCTTCCATATCTCTCTCTCATCCTTTTTGTATTGCTGTTATACCTTTTACTTCTACATGTTATAAACACCACAATACATTGTATTATTTTTGTTTTCAATAGATAATTATTATTTTTTAAAGAAACAAAAGCAGAGGGAAAATTTTTTTATGTTTACCACATGTTTACCACTTCTAATTTTCTTCATTTCTTTGTGTGAGCAAGATCCAAGTATTTATCTGGTGTATTCTTTCTATCTGAAGAAATTTCTTTAACATTTATTATAATGGACATCTACTGGTGGCACATTCTTTCAGAACTTTTTTCTTCTGAAAAAGTATGTATGTTTAATTTTTCAAGGACCACCCCCTCACCACAACCACAAACTCCTGAATATGCATAGATATATGAATATATGGGTTGTTGACATTTTTCCCTCAGCACTTTAAGCCTAGTGTTTCACTGTCATAGTTTTGGGTAAGACAGCTCTAGTAATTTTTATCTTGGGTCCTCTGAATGTCTTTTTTCTTCCTGGCTGCTTTTAAGCTTTCTCCTACCCTCTTCCCTCTTACTATTGGTGTCCAGCAACTTAATTATAAAAGTTCTCAGCATGTTTATTTTATTTTTGTTTTGTGTTTATCATTTTTTGTGTTTGTTGAATTTTTGAGTCAGTGGGTTTATGGTATTTTAAAATTTGATTTTTTTTCCCCATTATTTCTTCCAATACTTTTTCTGCTTTTTTCTTCCCATCTTCTCCCCATCCCTAGTCTGGGAATACAACTACATAAATCTATTGGTGGTGAGTGATTTCTTCATTTTTGGTTTTGTATTTTTTATTCCTAGTAGTTTCATTTGATTCATTTTTGTGTTTTCCTTTTCTATGTCTTTCATTATTTTTATTATATATACATATTTTTAAGACAGAGTCTAACTCTCTTGTCTGAAGACTGGAGAGCAGTGGCATAATCATAGCTCACTGCAGACTCAAACTCTTGGGCTCAAGCAATCCTCCTGCTTCAGCCTTCCAAGTAGTTAGGACTATAGGCATATGCCACCTACCTGGCTTAATTGTATATTTTTTGTAGAGATGGATTCTCATCATGTTGACCATCCTGGTCTTAAACTCCTAGCCTCAAGCGATCCTCCCATCTCAGTTTCCCAAAGTGCTAGCATTCTCCCAAATGAAGAAGAATTTATCACTAGGGATGAAGAGGTAGAAAATCCAGAGTCCAGGAAGTCAAATGGGTTATCCATGTAGATGTGGAAGCCATCCAGCATAATGTCAGAGGAGGTTGGTGGACGATAGCAACAAGGAGAGAAACAGGCACATTATTGTCCAGATCATGGATCAAATTTTTGCAAAGACTTTGTAAGTCCCTCCTTCCCTTACATATGCCTAATTATATCATCTGATGTGGCTTATGCTCCTTTGCCAGAAAGACCTACTCATATTTAGTATATACTATTTTGATGATTTTTAAAACCTGGAACCATGATGTAAGACCTTGCTATTTGATTGACCCAATACTCATTGCCAAACTTCTTCTTCTCATTTGGCTTCTTTCTAGAGATAGCCATGATATAGATCTGGCCAATGAGATGTGCGCAGAAATCTAAGACAGTTTAGCAGACTTTTGCCTCAAAAAATTCCTAATATACATGGTGAGGAGCAGATGTAAGTTCAGAAATATGATGAGGTCATAGTAATAAGTTAGCTTCTTCTGACAGTCAAAAGTGTGCCCCTTGAATCACCCTACACTATGTAGCACCTTGACCTCCCCAAATCAAGCAAGAGTATGTATTTCAGGCCACCAATGGCTAAGATTAAAATAATAGAAATTGATCATTTTTTCCTTGTCTGCTCCAAGGATGATATCTTATATTTTGTAAATTATGTATAACATAATCTATAGTGCTCAGCTATACAATTCATCCCTAATGCTTATATTTGACATCAGATTAACAACTGAGTTTATTGAGAAATACCCCATTTAAAGTAATAAACTTATCTCTAAAGGAGTGTCCCAAAAAGAAACAATCTTTTCATTTCTCAGTCATTCAGTAGGTGTCCCCAAACCAGGCAATCCTGAGGTGTCTGTTTTTATCTTAGAGATAGGCTCATAAATAACAATAAAACCAAAGGGTAAGAAGCTAAGACATTTCAAATTATCATCTGAATATGGAGATGGGGCGTATTTTGAAAATTTAGAAAGATGGAGAAAAAGGATAAGAAATTGTAACACAGAGGTAGGTGGCTAATTGGAATGGGAGAAGTCAACTTTGTTAGAAGTTTTCCTGGATCGCTCATACATAGAACCACTAAATTCATTTCTTGGAGACTAATTCCACACAAACTATCAATTTACCCTCAGTAAACTTAATTAATAAAGTAATTAAATAGTTAAATATAATTATGGTACATTCCAATATATTTTTGAACAATATATTTAGATAATAATGCTAAGAAAATAATGGCAAAATAGTTGTTTCCATTGGCAGAGTCTAAAGACCTGTTTCTAAAATCCCGCTTCATCAAGATTGATTTGAATGTTGTTTTTTTCCTGAGGACAGGTCCTTATCAACCATCAAAAATTAGAGAAACTTCCTTTTTAAACAAGGCAGATATTCTCTCTCAGAACATGGCCTAATGTTTCTTTACTTTTGTAATAGTTTTAAAGCTATATTTCTTTTCTATGATTTTCTCTCAACAATTAAATGTCACCATATGTGTGTCAATTCTCTGATGGCACATTCTTTTCTCTCTCCTCTCTGCCGTGTTGGCACCATCCTCTGGCCTGAGGAGTAAGACAGAAGTGCCTTGCTGGCTTCAGGGAGGCAGTGGACCTGATACATCTGAAACAGATTAGCCAGGGCTGGTGTGGCGGCTCATCCTGGAGCCAGTGGCAGTTCTGGGCAAGTGGAGGAAGGGAGTACAGGATTCCAATAAACAGAATGGAAACAAGGTGAAAATGTGTAGTATACAGATCGCTTTTCTTCAACAGTTAAAAATGATCATTTATCGTTTAAAAATGTAGGAAACATGGAATATTTTCATAAATATATTAGTAGTGCATGGGTTTGTATTATTGTAAACTGTGTGTTTGTGTATATGTGTGTACGCATGTGTGTGTACATACACACTTATCTACAAAATCTCCCACTGGGGTCATTTGCAGCAAATTCATGTCATGCTAGAGTTCTAGGTGCTAATCTTGAACCTCAACCATCAGCTACCATTGAGATTTCATTCAAGGCAAAGTGTTTCTCAGTTTTAGTTGTGACTTGTTCATTATCCCATTGTCCCTGACAAGTGTGTGTGGTTGGTTCCCCACACATGAAAGCCAACCATTGATCTTCACCCTCTCAGTTGAAATTTCCACCAAAGCAGACTCTGTGCAAAGGATTTGGGTGCCAGGAGTTTACTTGAGAAGGGACGTCAGGGAGCACAGTGAGACAGTGAAAGTGAGACAACGAGAGAGAAATGCCAAGAAAGGCACGTGGATGGGCAGGTTCCACTGACAGCAGCTTGGGCTCATCTTGCCAAGGACCCTCTGAGACACGATATAGCATGAGCCTCAGTGTTGCCCCCTGAGGGCCAAGATGCTGCAGCGTGTACCCACTAAATCCTGTCTTTTGCGGTAAGAGGCACTCCTGAGGTGTCACCCCCTGGTTTCTGGCTGGTGCTAGAAAGATACAGGCAGCTCCTGCACTGAAAGAAAACTCTCTACGCTCAGAAATCACCGGTGTGGACCCACAGCCACGGAGAGCTTGGTGAGGCACCTGTGGGGTTTTTGAGAATAATGACACAAGAGCTCAGTCCAAAAACTCTGAGTTTGTGGGTCTGTGCAAGCACTTACGTAGTATATGCCTGGTGTTCTAGAAATCCATCATCCTTAACAGGAAGTAAGCAATGTACACAGAGATTTAACTCAGGAAGATAAATGTTAACATATACGGAGCTGTGCACCTAACACGCGCTGGCTTGGCTTTTGTAATTGGAGATTTCATCCTACCACGACAGCCTCCTTCCTTCCCTGTCTCTGGAAACACACTCTCATTGCTCGGAGACGTGGAAGCCTCACCCTAAGTTCAGCTCCCCTTTTAAAAACAAATTTTAAATTTGCCATAGTTGGCTATTCTTTCCTGGATTAAGGCAGGAAAAGATGGCACCTGGAAAGACTGGTGAGAGGAAAAAAATTGAAAAGAGAAAATGTTAGTAGATTTTAGGATCCTTTCTGTCTTCATCCTGTCAGTATGAAGCATTATTTTTTTCTGAGTTAAAATGCTTATAATCACAGAGTCTCACTGTGTATGCTCATGCTTATCTGTGTACAGGTCAACAGAATTATACCATGTTTAGATTCTACCTGTGGGCCCACCTATGTATAGAGAACGTGTTTTTAAGAAGATAAATCATTACCTTCCTGACATGAACATTTGTATGAGCTTTTTCTTTGTGTAGCAAAGATCAAGTTGCTTGGCGATGTTGACACATCTTTGTCTCTCTCTCTCTCTCTCTCTCTCACACACACACACACACACACACACACACAAAGTGGTACGTAAATCTGATGTCCAAACTGATTTTCATTCTGACTTCCCAGCTCGAAGTACCTGGCTGTCCATTTGATACCAGAATTTCGCTCTTCAGTAGGTCCTTGGTCTTGGGGATTTGAGGTATGAACCCACAGACCGGCGGCAAGACAGGATTTTTATTAGAAGTTAGAAAGGAATACAGAAGTAAAAGGCACCAGAGCTTCTGGTGGGGGAAAGAGCTATGTAACTGGGGAGTCTCTACGTGGGCTCTTTATCTAAGGGTATTAGGTCTTGAGAATTACATTTGGCCAGGACTTGCCAAACAGAAACATGTTTTCCTCTTTAATGTGTGTTATTGACAAAGAAATGAATGCAGCCCCTCCAGTTCAGGGTGTTCCCTTTACGAACTTGCCTAAACCTAGGAAAACTGGGGTCCCCTTTCCAGCTTTGAATGGGAGACCCCTGTATCACCTTCTTGCCATTTCCCATGAGAGGTTAAATATTTTGTATTTCTGGCAAGTGCTCTGTGTCCCAGGGAGGGAACACATATGCTCCTGGTGCAACAGGCTAGCTAGGCCTGTCCTGCTAACCTTTCCTTGTTTCATAGAAAGGCCATCTATAAAGTGCAACAGAAGCCTGGAGAGACGTGAGAGACCGGCTGAGAAGCATCTTTCCTCAACTCTGAGCAACATCACATTGGTAGCTTAATGTTGGGCACAGTGGGACTATTGACACCATAGAAATTGGCACACACACTATAGATCATACCACAAACCTATAAGCCTCCACCCTCACGTCCCCTTGCTAACCATTTACCAGGATACTACTAGAGTGGGCCTTTTATAACCCACAAAAAGAAAGCAGGCCCCTTCTGCTAAGGCTGCTCTGAGTGTTGGGATACAACTGATCCTGGGACCTGCACCTCAGGCCTGCCTGGGCTGCGGGTGCCTTGACTGGCAGGTGGTGCTGAGATTCCTAATAGACAAGCCCTTCTAGGTGAGGCCTGCCACGGGGCAGACACACAGTTTTGTCAGCAGCTATTTTAGCTTCCTGGCAGCTGGCACAGTGTGGGATCCTCATTTGCAGATCTTGTTTTTTTCCCAGTCCTTTCATTTCTAAAAATTCTTTAAAGATCTAATACGTTAGTATGTTGTGCAAATTGGAAACTGACTGGAAGTCCCAAGGGCCCCTCAAGTAGTCCATCCCTATGGGACAGGCCCAGTCCTCTCATCTGTACAAACATTGCCACCAGGGCTGCAGAAGGCACGCACCCAGGGAGTCCTGTCTTCCAGCTCTTGTTAACATGATTCGGTGCAATTACTCTCTTCAATAAAGAGGGCAAAGTTGCCTTATTTTACCCACAGGCTTATTGGTCAGAAAAATACTGACTTTTGCATTACTGAGGAAAACAGGAAGAGAAAAAATCATTACAGATTAAATTTCAGTGGTCTCTAGGGATAAGAATTCAAAGGAAAGACAGTCTTTCCAGCACTCCCTATGCATCTCAGATTTTAGGCCTACATTTTATAACTATGGCCTTATTTTGCAGAAAGCTCTGAGGCTCCCTTAAAGTGGCCCATGTTCAGTTCCTTGTTAATGGCTCGATGGTGTTTTAGTTAGTCATGAAAATGAAACAAAAAAATATATATAATGCATAATTTAAAACAAATCAGCCAGAAACCCACCCTTAACCACACACTTCCACTCTCCCGCCCTGATCAAATTTCAATAAAGGCTTTAAATATGGAGAAATTTTTGAGTATTGTAATGATTCAAAATTAGACCAAGAGAGGGCAAGGAAGTAGCTAATTTACTCTCAGAAATTGCTCTGCACACATTACCCGAGGCAGGTGGTTGTTTCTTTGCATCATGTTCTACCCCCACCTATGGCGGCACTCAGGAAATCACGACAGAAGAGAAATACGGGAGAAGGAAGGAAAGCAGAGAAGGTTTCGGGGGCCAACTACTTTTTATTACTTCCAGAAAGATAAGACAGAAAACACTTTCACGGCATGTAGCCTTGCTCTAAGTCAAAAGGTCAAGTTGAAATATTTGGCCCAAATAATGTTCAGCGAGTTTGTGTTTTCTCCTCCAGATGGAGGGTCTTCAAGATGAAGATACAGATAGACCTTGGGCCTACATTGGTCAAGGCCACGTCAGCAGGCCACTGGGGGCGGGGGTAGAGTAGGTGGGTAGCTTGGTCTCTGATTCTCAGCAGAAATGAGCCACGGGAACGATTCTCCCAGGACTGTCCTAAATAGGTCAGTCCCCAGGGACACCAGAAAGACATAGAAGAGGCACTATCTATAGGAAATGGGCTCTAGAAGCAAGGAGATCCTTAAACCAAGGGCTTTTAAGCAGAAATGACACTCTCATCTCTAATGGACTTAGATGGACCAGTATTCTGAAAAACAAAATTCCCCAAGGGCTGGTTGGATTGACTGGATCACAAGTGCCAAAAAGAGGTTCTGCTTTTTTCTGTGATTTTAAATCCCCACCTAAACACCTATTTCCTATAAAAACACTTGCCATTATAAAATCCCTAGAAAAAGAAAAGCTAGTTTTCAGCTGACCTCAAAAGCCTAGACACGGAAGGTCACGGATGTGAAGGTTCCCAAGGCCAGGTCTTTTTTTCCCACGTGGAGTCGACCCCACGCATTACCACTCATTAGCAATGTTCTAAGGGGGAACTTGTAAGCCAGGCACCCACCAGCGTACAGGGGAGTGTGAGTGCTTCCTGCTGATCAGAAGATCATCTCAGCTTGACCCTAGGCAGCTCTTTCTGTCTTCATTGGGCAGCTATTTACGGTTTTAAACAGTTATTTATAATCTAAATTAGGGCAAGTTGTTTAAAGAGAAAATTTGATAAATACTACCAATATGTGTATTTCCACTAAAGGAGACTGTTATTTCTGATCACACACAGAGAAGGGAAACGGTTTTTGGTGTGTGCTTTTAGGAAGAAAACATGTATTTCGATACTCCTTATAATGAAAAACATTTTGAGAGGGGCTTGGGCAACTTCGAGGGAAGCAATACTCAAGAATGAAGAATACTGTAGTACAGAATTATGGCCAAAAATACTGTATTTTTAACCAGCAAGTTCATTGGGGCATTATTATACAACATTAGGTGTTTTTTCTTTTGCAAAACTAGTTCCCATCCCCAAACAATAGACAATACATGCATTCAAATGACATTTTAAGAACAGTAAATATGATTTTTTTTTAAATACTGCGAGTTAAAAATGTTTTTCTGACAAAACTCCCTAAATACATAGGTCTAGTAAGGTTTTCCAATGTGATGATGGGTGAGGAGTCCAGCAAGAAGTTGCATTTTTTGAGGAAAAGAAATTCACCAAAAACAAGTTTCAGTCAAAGCAACCTGGACAAAGTTACATGGTCATTTTCTACCTTTCTTTCCTAAATGTAAAAATATTCTATGGAAGAAAGCCTTCCTCTCTGTTTTCTTTTCTGTCTACCAAATGCTTATATAAAAGTCAGAATTCCTTTATCCAAGCAAGATCCAGTTTTACCCAATAGGTATTTTCATTAACATGTAAATGTCATTTACTACTGGGTTGGAATCACTGGAGAAATGGATGGTACATGGTAGATAAGAAAGATGAGGAGAAAAATTAATATTTGAGCACCTACTATGTGCTGGGTGTATATGCATACTTTTTCAATGTATGATTCTAGAGGCAAGAGTGTTATTGAAAGGGCAGTGGTGGTGGGGAAGACAGCAGGAAATGGTTTGTTATTCTCTGAGAAAAACAAATGACAAGTTTAGACTCTGCACTAAGTTATCTACTAAACAGCAGGTGTCTGGCTCCATAAATTTCTAGCTAATCATATACAACTAAGCCATTTCTTTTCCTAATTGATGGAACGAAAATGAAACCCCAAAGACACAGTTACCAGGACAGATCTATTAATGCCACATACGCTGGAAATATGTAGAGAAAGATTAACATACAATACTACTAGTTTTTGTTTTGTGTTTCTAACCAAAGATGTATCTTTGGAAGAAAATATTAATGTATACCAAGCACACCTTATTTGTGTCAATTGAGATATTGTTGATTACCAATTAAGTGGTTTTAAACCCTTATTTAATTTTAAGAAGAGCAGCAATATACATTACAATAGTTGGGTACACTTTATTTTTATATGGGTTAACATTCTGCTATATTTCATTTCATTCATTCTTTTTGAGAAACTGAAAACAAAGGGAAATCGAGGGTAATCAGAAGGTAATTTGAGGGTAATTTCCAACCAATATCTGAGTCTTGCAGTATCTTATTATGCAGCCCTTTCTTCCCATTATTTTTTTTTTATTTTTTGCAAATAATAAAGTCATTTTGACCCAAATCCAGCATAAATAGCTTTTCACCAATTCCTAACTTAAGACAACTAAAATTTACAATCATGTGGCAGTATAAATTTTAAAATTACAGTTCACACACTTTGACAATCAAGATAGTCTGAAATACAAAAAGTAAATTGCCCTTTAGCTGAATTACCTTTTTAAAATATTATGCCTTCTAGTTAATCTACCAAAAAAAAAAAATAATAACACAAGTTTCAGGTGTTCAATTCAAATTCCTTGTGTAGATGTCATCTACTAGTAAACAACATATGCAGGTTCCTAAGATTCTTTTTTCCAGTCTCTTCATGACATTCAACAGAGCTCTTTATATGGAAATGTTAAAAAAGAAAAAAAAAAAAACTTCTAAGGGATTTATTTACTTTTCAATGGGTGTGTTATTTCCCTTTGTTTCAGATATGAGGCACAAACTTCTGAATTTAAGCTCTGTAAGGCATAGTAGAAACCTCCAATTTACAAATAAGGAATTCTCTGGGGGTTGGAACTGCCGTGTCACGCAAAAAAAGGGAAAAATCATCTGTAAACTGGTACACTGCAATGTGTTAAGTGAGTCATGAAATGGCTGCTTGCCTTGGTATGCTGAAGAAAGGTTTCTGTGTTTTGTTTTGCTTTTGAATAAGACATGCCCAAGTCACCATAAAACTCGCCACAGGCCTCCATGACCTAGAGCATCAACAGTAGGAGTCCAGCGGCACACGCTTGGAACGCTTGCAATCACGATATAATAGAAAGCATGACTAAACTTTGTTTTTATACAAAACTGAAAAGAATCCCTGCCCACCCTTAGCCCCTTCAATAAAACCCCAAACAAAGAAATGAGAAAGAAAATCCTTTAGCTTTGATTGACTAGTGTGGATACAATTAGGTTTCTATGTATCACTGTAGCTAGGGTGATCAATTTTTTCCTTTCTGAAGAGAAGGGATCTTGTCATGCACCCTAGGATTAAACAGTGAAGCCACAAACCTCAGTTCTGCATAGCAAATTCCATCCCAATTTCATAAAGACAAATATAACAATCTTTTCCCTGTTTTGCTCAGCTTCTCTGAGCACTGAGATCAGGTTTAATTGACTACATCTACTATAGCTCTATTAAATAGAATATCTTGATTCCCTAAAACTGTAACACTTATGATCTGGTGATGAGGTTTACTCTATACACACTGTAGGCCTTCAAACGTTGTCGTTTACTTTTTTTTTTGTTTTGTTTTTTTTGTCGTTTTTTTTGTTTGTTTGTTTTTTGTTTTTTTTGCTGCACCAAATTTAAGATTGCCTTTTCAGGCAAGCAGTGGTCTCTAGCTGTTAAAACATTTCCTTAGTGGATCACAATAGCTTCTAAAACTGCCTTTCTAGTAAAGGCCATCAGAGAGGTAATACTAAACTGTGCATTTGCCAAATAAGAATATGAATCGTATAAAAGCTCATATTCCAATCCTAGATCAAATGGCAAAAGTTCTACAAAGTTGGTTTCCATGTTTGTATAAAAGCTCCAACTGATTTTATGTATTTTGCTATGAAATTACCTTTGGGTCTTATAATCAGTATACCTCTAGTCAGGAATGTGCAAATGATTTTATACAGCACGATGCTAGTACCGCTCTGTACGATAGTAAGGTTTTTTTTTCTTCTTTTCTAAATGGAAAAAAAAATAATCCCTAGTCAGAAATAAACTGACAAATTTACATTCTCCTCTCTTAAAAAAGTAAATAAAATAACATTCAAAATGTGAATTAGCTATAAGACATACAATACAATTACATAGATACATATCAATACAGCACATTCAATCTGCCAAAAAATTAATGATTACAAAGCCAGTATGGATGCTGCAATATCAAGAGAGATGTATGTACAATGATTAGAGCATTTGTAATTGCACTACACCTACAGGCAGTCTGTTAATTAAATTACAGGTGCTTTCTGAGCAATGATAAAAAGAGTAACCTGTGTTGTCTGAGGCTGGGAGAGTAAAGAATGAGAATCTTTCATTATTGTTTAGTAACTTTGGTATTCGTCTAACAGGTTGTTAATTTTCTCCCTCCCCTTTGTTGTTCCGAATGAGTGACGTACATGGAAGTTTAGTGCCAAACACCATCACGATGGTTCCAACGAGACCAGTATCATGGCCTAATTCTAACTTCCCAGCAGCTTATTTTCTCAAAGCACATTTCAACTCAAACTGCTTGACAGAAACTCGTCAATACATGTACTGTATTTTTTGCTGAAAAAAATTGCACGTACACAATTCCAAACTTCTCTCCTGCTAGGTTCAGTTACATAAATACATATTCTCTAGAACACTGAGAGGTTACTTTTGAGTTAAGTCCACAAATAGTCTTTAAGTTCAATCTAACTAGTCACCAGTTCAAGAAGATCCTGAAGGTGGTGAACCAGCAGTGTAACTTCAGATTTTATAAATTAAAGGAGGCAGAATACTACTGCCAACCAACGTTCCTGGCAGACTTACTCGGACTTAACATAAAAGAGAGTAAAACTGGCTTCAAATAAAGAGACGTATGTAGACTTCATGTCAAACCACACAGGATACTTGTCTACACTGCCAGTTTGGACACTCACCAAGGGTCATGAACACTAAACAGTGTGATCTTAAGGACAAAGGAAAAAGAACCGACCTTAAGATTCAAATTTACAGTTACCGGCTATTTGGCAATTGGTCATTCTGGTTCATTCTCAGCCAGTCATGTTAGGCTTCACAGTCTTATTCTCTTACATTTTAAAATACCAGCTTTTATTTTTTAAGTTCTTCTTATTAATTTCATTTTACAAAAAGCCAGCTTTGGCAACACATACCCATAATAAAAGTTGTTTTTAAAAATTGTGGCCCAAACACTAAGAAAAAAAAAAGAAGAAGAAGAAGAAGAAGAAAACATTTGAACCCAAAACAAAACAAAACAAAATTTAAGAACAATCTACAAAAGGTTCTGGGTAGCAGCCATTGGGATAATGTAGTGTCTGTTGGCGTATTTTTTGGCATCTGCAATTTAAAGAGAGAGTGAAAAGAGAAAAAGAAGCAAAGAAGGGAGGAAAGACAATGGCACGTGGCATTTCATAAGAAAGAACTCCTGTGTGTCACTGCCCTTGCCTTGCTGACTTCTGTGCGTTAGGATCAAACTATGGCTGAAGGTAACATCCAAAGGAAATGACACTTAACCATATGGTGGGCACCACTGTCCCAGTCCAAAGTGAGACAAGACAATGTATCTATTAAAAAAGAAACTATATGTGTATCCAGAGCAATACATTTAAAACCATAGTATTAATACATACAGTCCTTCAGCAACAACTACAAACTGTTAAATTAAGCTGATGTCTGATGGCTTAAATCGAATGACTTTGTCCTGACTGTATCATTTGAGAAAAACTTGACCAAGAATGGAACTAAGATAAAGGCCGTTACAACCTGGGAAAAATTAGGAGGGAGGTGTGGATTAGGAAAAAGGGAAATCAGTTTTGTTTTGCTTTATAGAAAAGGAGAGACAGAAAGAAGGGGTCAGAAGGGGAGAGAAAGAGAGAGAGAAACAATTCTTATCTTTGTGAGTGCATGACTGAGAATTTAAAATACATTGAGTCACAAGGTTTTGCCTAAAAAAAAAAGATAGAGAGGAAATGTGCTGGGACTGTACTTTAGCATCCTCTGTTTTTCCTCTGAATAGTTTAAATAAAATCATAATATTTACTACAAACTCTGTGGACACGCTCACACAGAGTCCAGGACGGCAATAAATTAGTATTATGCAAATTGTTTTCCACAGAAATACAGTCCCTCTTGTATCTCTTCAATAGCCCACCAGGGAAGGGAAGGGCAGGTATCTAGGAGGCACAATTAGACCAGATTGTACTCCTTCAGATTCAACTGGAGGATGGTGTCCTTGACGGCAGCAAAGACAAAGCGGATATTCTCGGTGTCTGTGGCGCATGTGAAGTGGGAGTAGATAATTTTGTCACTGTCTGGGTTCAGGTCCACGAACATCTTCAGGATGAATTCTCGAGCTGCCTGGGCATCTCTCTGGGGTCCTGGGGGTGAAGGGATGAGAGAGACAGCTTGTTAGCTGATCTGCTAATACATTCATTCATCATTCTTCAGTAAATGCGTCCTCTGTCACTGACCAGGAAGATCACATGGGAATAACAGATTTGATCTGTTACAACCATTTTTCCCACATGACCATGTTTGTCCACCACCCTGTCTATCCATCCATCCATCCACAAAATGTGGATAAGTGAAAACAGATGACTTGAAGGCTGATTCCTTGAGTGACAGGGAGTCAGTGCAGACTCTTCGGCAGGCAAGTGAAGGCTTATTTCTGCTCACAATTGGCTTAACTCTGCAGATTTCAGCTACATAAGTATATGAACATGGCTGCCAAAGGCTCCCTTGTCAATCTGTCTTCCAAAGACCTGACATGGCATTATGGGTCATCTAAAACTCTCCAGCCTGAAATCTCTCTCAGAATTGAACACCTGTTCCTTAAAATCAGGTCCATTAACCAAGGTCCTTTGCAGACTCATTTTTATAGACTTCGGAGTACACGACATTTATGCAGCCTTCAGTTCACTGTGTGTAAGGATAAAAAAATTGTTTATATTCTCTTACATTGATTTGAGGTCTCTTCTGTGCCAAATATTTTCCTAGATGCTTTGAAAAAGGATTGTAATGTATTTATTGGGATAAACTAAAAACTTATTTGATAATTTTGTAATGAATTTGTAGATTATGCCAAAGCACAGGTCATATTTTTCTCCAAAAGAAAAAATAGATAAATTAGATTTCATCAAAATTAAAAACTCTTGTACACCAGTGGACATTATTAAGAAAGTGAAAAGACAACCTATAGAATGGGAGAGAATGTTTGCTAACTATTTAACTGATAAAGGGTGAGTATTCAGGATATATAAAGGGCTCCTACAACTCAACAAGAAGACAAACAACCCAATTAAAGAATTGGCAAAAGACTTGAATGGACATTTCTCTAAAGAAGATATACAGATGGCCAATAAACACAAGAAGATGTTCAACATTATTAATCATTTAGGAAAATGCAAATCAAAGCCACAATGAGATATCACTTCACATCTAGAATGGCTATTTAAAAAAGTGGCCTGTAATCCCAGCATTTTTGGGAGTCCGAAGCAGGAGGATTACTTGAGCTTAGGAGTTTGAGACCAATTTAATCAACATGAGGACCCCCCCCCCACCCAGTGCATCTCTACTAAACATAGGAAAAAAGAGCTGAGTGTTGCAGTGGGAACCTGTAGTCCCAGCCACATGGGAGGCTGAGACAGGAGGATCAAATGAGCTTAGGAGTTTGAAGTTGCTGTGAGTTAGGCTGATGCCAAGGCACTCTAGCCTGGGGCAACAGAGTGAGATTTTTGTCCTCCCCCCCCCCCCAAAAGTGGAAAGTAACAAGGGTCGGGAAGCAATGTGGAGAAATCTGAACCCTTGTGTACTGTTGGTGGGAATGTTTGGTACGGCTTCATTGCAGATTTGATCTGTTATAATGCATCTTTAGCTAAGCATAAAATTACCACATGACCTAGCAATTTTGCTCCCAGGTAGATATTGATGGGAACTGAGAGTAGGGGCTCTGACAGATACTCATACACCAATTTTTATAGTAGCACTGCTTACAAAAGCTAAAAGATGAAGCAACCCAAGTATCTATTAACAGATGAATGGATTAACAAAATGTGGCATATACATACAATAGGATACTATTCAGCCATAAAAAGGAATCAAGTTCTGATTAATGCTATAATATGCATGAACCTTAAAAACATACTAAGTAAAATAAGCCCAATATAAAAGAACAAACATGATTCTACATATACATATGAGGTACCCAGAACAGGCAAATTCATAGAGACAGAAAGTATATTAGAGGCTACCAGGGGCTTTGGGGAGGGGGAAACGAGTACTGTTGCTAACTGGGGTGATGAAAACATTTTGGAGATACTGATGACGGCAGCACAGTGTTACGAATGTAGCTAACACAACTGACTTAAACACTTAAAAATGGTTAAAATGGCTAATTTTATATGTACTGTGTGATTAAAAAATTATTACTGTAACACAAGAAACCACTGTTTTATACCCTCTAAAAAGTTGAATTATATGATACGTGAGTCATATCTCAATAAAGCCATTCTTTTTTTTTTT
>NW_003852401.1:35819362-35923934 GCF_000181295.1 Otolemur garnettii
TAGGTGTATGTGGCTGGCGCCCTAGCCGCCTGAGCCACAGGCGCCGAGCCCAAATCAATCTTTTTTAAAAATTGGGTATCATTCCTATGAGCTTACATCCTACACTGCCAAAAGTTGCGAGGAAAGAGTTAAGAAAATAGATTATTCTCCTTTGTATAATCAGAAATAGTAGTGTTTGAATTTTTTACTTAGGTGCCCAGAATTAAAATCTTTGTCAATGACTAAGAATTACATAAGAAGTGCCACAATTAAAAACATGTAAAATAAACATACCGTAGAAATCTACATAATTATTTATTGTCCTATCTTTCTCATGTACTACTGTTAACTTACTAATTCTAGAGCAGTCATATAAAATACTTAAATCCAGAAATTAACAGATTGTTAGAGCTGGAGAATAGAGCTGACTTTCATAAGAGAACACTGTAGTTTTTGCTTGTGAATGAACTTCTGTATGATTTTATACTTACTCCATTTGGGAAAAAAAGAGACTACCCATTTTTTTTCTTTGTTATTTACCCTAAGCTGGAATATCAGACCTAGATTCAAGTTCACTGAAGTATACTTGAAGGGTGTTATGTTTGGAAGCATAAATTATGTTATTTGAATAAACATAAACTACAAAGAAATCATTATAGCCATCATAGCAGGAGCAGAATCCCACAGCCTCTACGAACAATTTTGCAATTCAAGTCCATGTGGAAATGGTAATTTCCCTTCCTAAAGAGAAATACAGAATGGCATTCATTATGATTAAGACCTTGTAAGTACAGAAAAGTGGAAGTGTGAAATTTATAATACTATAAACATGCTTATTATACAAACATCACTGCAGACTGGGCCTAGATTTTTTTTCAGTCTTTGCTCATCTTACAAGGGCTTGGAGCCTCATGAAATGAGAGCTGTGCTGGCCTTTGAATAACAGGGTCAGTGTCTTTTTTTCTTTTTTTGTGGCCCAGTTTGCAGGGGGAAGTTAATAGCAAAAATTCCTTCAAATTTCAAAACATTCAAAATGGATGTTGGAAAGAAAATGCTTGTAGTGTTTAGAAATCTGGGGAAATTACTTGGAGAAAAGAGATATGTAAAGAGATGAGGAAGATGTAGAGAGAAAAAAGCAGCACTGAGAACAGCCACCAAAGAAGTAGGTTTTGACTGCAGCAGAATCAGCCCCCGGGGGTGGGTATGGCTGCTGCAGGGGAGCGGCTAGCTTGCATTGGCCCCTTAGGGGCTCAGCTCTGTGGGTGCTGTGCTCTACCAGCCCTGCACCCTCCCTCTGCAAGCACATCACAGAAATGTGCTGACCCACAAGGCGGCCTGCTATGTATGGTATGGTCGGCTCCTGCCCACTGGTTCTCATTCAATTCTGAGAAAAATCAACAAGAGTCTCTCCTGCATGAGGGAGGCAAGCAAGAGTGTTGAGGTCTAGGCCAGAGGCTTCACACCCATGGTATTCAGGGAGGTCTTGTGTTTAAAGAACAAGCTTGTCCTGTGAAAGCAAGTTAATTGCACATAGCCACATCCTACCTTTCCTTGGGGACACTGAGGAATACAATCTTAGGCAACTACGACTTGTTTCTAGGCTAGTGGTGAATTAAAAGGAGTGAAAAAGAAAATACTATTCCAGAGTGGCCAACCTAAGGCCTGAGGGCCACATGCTGATTTTGTGAGGCCTTTTTCGGGGGTGGGGGGTTATCTGTGTTGTTTTTGCTAATCAGCTTTCCTTAGCATTAGTGTAATTAATGTGTGGCCCAGGGCAACTCTTATTCTTCCAATGTGCAGCAGAAAAGAAAAAAGGATAGACATCTCTGGAAAGAATTTGTTTTTAAAGAAACAGCAATACACAAAGGAGGATGGGAACATGTTGCTAAAAAAAAAAAGGTACTCATCTCTAATATCTGATAACTTCCCCAAATGTTATATTTTCAATTCATCAACCTTCAGCGCCTGTATTTGAGAAGGGAACTTCGGTTCGTTAAACATGTAACATTTCCCTTCCCGAGAGAGCACTGTGCCATATGCACGTGGGATGAAAAGATGACTAAAACCCCATCACCGATGTGTCTGCATCATCACCAACGCCACAAAGCAAAATTTAATCCTCTCTGAGGGAGCTTTTAGAATTTCAAAACATTGTTCAGCTGATACTCATCTTGGATAGAGTATGTTCATAATGTAATTTTTTAAATGATCTGTTCTATTACTATTATACATATCTTTATAATTAATTTTGAGTTTGTGCCCTTCTCTGTGCTAAGTGTTCTGCACATGATTCCATCCATTTTTTTTTTTTTTAATTTAGCAAAAAACTGAATAAAGAAATTTGTCCAAGGCACACTATCCAGTGATTGGCCGAGCTGAAACTTTAAGACATTAACAGCTTGTGCTCATAACTACTAGTGAACAGGGCTTGGCAAAAGTTCTCTATAGCAGGGCAGAGAGTAATTCCTTTAGGCTTTGTAAACCATTCTATCTCAGTCACAACTATCCAATTCTGGGCAGTGCCTGTGGCCCAGTGAGTAAGGGGCCAGCCCCATATAATGAGGGTGGTGGGTTCAAACCCGACCCCAGCCAAATTGCAACAAAAAATAGCCGGGAGTTGTGACTGGTGCCGGTAGTCCCAACTACTCGGGAGGCTGAGGCAAGAGAATTGCCTAAGCCCAAGAGCTAAAGGTTGCTGTGAGCTGTGATGCTACAGCACTCTATTGAGGGTGACAAAGTGAGACTTTGTCTCTAAAAAAAACAAAACAAAACTCAACTATCTAATTCTGCAGCCATAGACAATGCAGAAATAAATGGGTGTGGCTGTGTCTCAATAAAACTTTATTTCTAAAAATAAGTACAAGCCATAATTTGTGCCTCCTGCTCTAGATGCAATTTTGTATGGAGTAGGGGGAAATACATGTTTGTTCTGACACACAAGCTCTTCTAGGGGAGTAGCTCTGACTCAACAAGTGTTTCACAGAATGGGTTGGGGGTCTAGTTATTTAGGAATTCATAGTCTAATTTGGAAAGGCAAGATTTGTCATTTTGTTCTAAGAACAAAGTAAATGGTGCTGCATGAATTGCTTAAAGGGTGGATACCATCACTAAGGATGGTGGGACTACATCTGGCCACGAAGTTTTGTTTTTTTTTTTTTTTTTTAAGACAGAGCCTCAAGCTATCCCCCTGGGTAGAGTGCTATGGCATCACAGCTCACAGCAACCTCCAACTCCTGGACTCAAGTGAGTCTCCTGCCTCAGCCTCCCAAGTAGCTGGGACCACAGGCGCTCGCCACAACACCTGGCTATTTTTTGGTTGCAGCTGTCATTGTTATTTGGTGGGCCCGGGCTGGATTTAAACCCGCCACTTTAGGTGTATGTGGCTGGCGCCTTAGCCACTTGAGCCACAGGCGCCAAGCCATGGCCACGAAGTTTTACAAAAAAAATTATTTCCTGAGTATTCACTATGTGTCAAGAATCATACTAAGTGTTACATATATATCTCTGACAGTGTACAAAGCAATTCCATGAGTTTGGTCCTAAGGCCCCGAAAAACCAAGTGACTGGAAGGAGGGTCTACAAATAGGAAGTGTTGGAACTTGGATTTGCACCTGGCTAGACTGACTTCTTTATTATAGAACTGTGTTCTCTCCTCAGACAGAGGCAGAGGTGGGCTGCGACTAACGGAACAGGAGCTGAAGAGTGAACTATGACGGCTGGTACACAATTCGTCAAAACTACTCCACTGTTCCTTTCTCTCATCTGGTTATTTCAGAACAGATGAGAAGTTATTCATTTTTCTGTGACTTTTACTCTTATTAAGGAATGAAATACTTTGTGCCATTAAAAGAGAAGGTAAACAATAATTCCCATTCATTAATCACAACACACAGGTTCTGCAGGGCAAGCACATAACCGTGCACTGTATACAACATGTTAACTCTTGCAAGGGCAGGAGGCAAAGCCTACCCCAGCGACTTACTCAGTGGCCTGACAAGTGCTGACTTACCATCATATTCTGGGAAGTAGTCGACTAGATGGGAATACATGATTTTCTCCTCTAGAAGATCTTTCTTGTTTAAGAACAGAATAACCGAGGAGTTCTGGAACCAGGGATAGGTGATAATTGTTCTAAAGAGTGCTTTGCTTTCCTCCATTCGGTTCTGGAAAAAACAATCATCAGAAAAACAAGGAGTGAATCTGTGATTATTCAATCTGTGAACTGTGTCTATTTCATAAGCCCAGCCCATCTTTTGTATGCATCCCGTTTTTTAGCTTCTGGATGGGTTGTCGGGATTTATACGCAAATGATTTACGACACACATTGGCTCTTTTCATTATGCAAACTCTCGGGCTGACAAGCAGAAGAGAATAATAATAATAATAAATATCTGTTGAAATAACTCATGGTTGAAAGAGAAAATAATCAAAGCCCAGAGAATCATGTTGTATCTGGCACGCTGTCATAAATTTCCTCCAAGAATTATTCATTCCGGACTACATGCTTAAGATCTGAATTAAGAATGAAATAGTAGGCTTCATTTTGTGTTTCCTAAACTACATTTATTTGGGGGCCTCCTAATTAACTCTATTTGAAACAACTTAAACACAGCATATCTTTATTTCCAGAATTATTGCTCTTTTATATGTACTCCCTATATATACACACATATATCCCTTGATAAACATATGAAAAAATATTTATTATCAAGCATTTCCTATTCATCAGCGCACATTTTCTTCCTATGCTTCCTATATATTTATACAGAATTGTGGAGACATAACATGGTAACGACCTGGAGATACAAATGTAATATTTTTCACCTTCAGCATTTTAAGCTTCTCACCTGAGGAAGCTGTATGTTCAAGCCCATCTTGGTAATAGAGACCTTAAATGAATTCTCCAGAAAATCAAGTCATCTTGCTCTTAGAAGTGAAGATGTTCACTGAGGCTATCCCTGAATCAAATCACTCCTCTTAATAACAAAATGATCATCAGCCTCCGAGCTTCTTCAGTATCCCTTTACCAGTTCTTTGTACCACAGATGCACCCACCTCTCTAAATCGTTCCCACTCTCGGGTCAGGGATAAGTGCTGCAGATTTGGGGGATTCTCCTTTCCCCGAGGATATAAAAGCCACTTCATCTGGGACGTACTTTCCAACCCCTTACTTAGTTCTATGTGTTATCACTGAGTTTTAGGCGATGGAAAAGCCTGCCTGGAACTGAACTGAGCCCACCTCATTGCTAAGGTATGGCTTGGTGGTTCAAGCCAAAACATCCTAGTCTCTCCACGTGGGGTGTCTCGGGGCTGGGCTGTGATCCAGGCCCAAGTCACTCCGGCTTCTCTCCTTTCATTTATGGTACTCAGTTTAGCCAAGCACCTCAACTGAGCCTGTTAACCCCAGGATTCTTGCTGGGAACATAGGAACAGGGAGCCTTGCTTTTGTGGAGTATGGAGGAGGCATCTTGGAGCCTCATGAGTTTCACAACCTTGAAACTGAGGTCTTGCCACCCGGGTTTAGCTGTTTGCTCAGACCACAGCTGAACCTGTTCATGCCTTTGGGTTTCCAGTCACATCAGTCAACAGCATCTTTTGCTTTTTAATCAAGTTTGACTGGTGTTTTTCTGTTTTTTCTTTTTTTTAATTGTACACTATTATTATTCTCCAGTTGATACCTGGATCTGTACCCCTCCAAATTTATAAAAGGAAGGTACTGATACTTGAGGCTATCCCTGAATCAAATCACTCCTCTTAATAAAAAATGATCATCAGCCTCATAGCTTCTTCAAGACTGGGAATTGCAGCTGTGAAGGTCTTCAGCTCGGTTTTGCCCTCCGGCTGTGGAATGGCCCAACCCTCAAAGTGCAGAGTTGCAAAGGCCACACAGGCTTCAAAGAAACAGAGCAACGGCCAGATCTGAGATATGTCTTGCTCTTTTCTTCTGTAAAGTGTGCCAATTCAAATCATGCAGATCTTTGCCGAATCCGGTAAAGCATACTGTCTCTAATTTCTTAACCTGTTAATTTTGTCCCTACAACTGCTTAGATAATGAACAACAATGAAACACATGGGCTGACGCGGTGAGAGATTATCGCATGGCTCAAGGGACAGGGGTTTATTTCACCGCATACATTTCTCTTTTACGTAAGTGACATGCACAGCCTTTAAAAATATTTTTACTATTTACTTGCCTTTTGGTGGGTATCATAGCCAATGTTAAGATTTTAAGTCACAGAAATAACAGCCACTGAAAAAATAGATCTCATAACTTAAAGTTTTATAGACTGAGAATTTAGGGCTGAAGAAATTGAAAGGCCCTATTAAGAACCAAAATAATTTTTTAAAAATTCAAAGAAGAAATAGTGACATCTATGATGGGAGAGTTAACCATTTTCTCCCTTAATTATAGGGAGAAATTCTAGAAAGTCACACTGAGGTCCCTGCAGAAGCCCTGTCCAAAGGGTAGGTATGTACCCCTTGGCATCAAATGATGAGTCTCTAATAGAAATACTCATTATATTTAGTATTCTTCAGAAGGGGCCTTACTTGGACCTTTTCTGGGTGGAGTCCGTCAAGTGGAAGAGGCTAGAACATGGGAAGAGACAGGGAGAGGGGGCCTGACTTTGTGGTTAATACAGGAGGTGTGTCAGGTCTCTGTGATACGGTTTTGGATGAAGTCTGCTGGGAGGGGGTCTTGCACTGGTCCATGGGACAGTGGCCAGGAAAGAGACTAAGCCCAGCACTGTGCTCCAGGGAGACCCTCCCAGAGGGCTGTCCCTCTTTACCTAGCCTGAGGCACTCACAGTAACTCTGGTAGTCTGTCCTGGGGAGCATTTCCCTGTTCACCATCTGCTATGTGGAGTGGAGCCTGATTGTCCAATTCAGAAGACAGACAGAGAGCAGAAGTGGGCAGCTGACTGGCAGCAGAGTACCATGGGCCTTCAAATAGACCAAGCAAACAGTCTCAGAGGTGGGGCTGAAGAAGCTGCATCTAGCCCCCCAAGTGGTCCTGACACACACTCAACTTGGTGAAGCACTGGGCTGAACACCAGCTTCTCCACTGTTACTGTCATTTTGAGTCACCTGGCGGTCCTGATGCTTCTGCATCAGCATGGGTAGAGCCCAGGGTTCGCATTTTGAACAAGCTCCCAGGCACAGCTGAGGCTGAAATTCTCAGACTACACACTGAGTTGGCTGGAAGGTGCAGAAAGCTTGCTGAGCCAGGGATGATGAAGGGGAAGGTGACAGTTTATCTTGTTTTTGTGATAAGAACAGCAAGGTGACACATACAACTGGATAGCTGATTACTGCATCAAAATCCAACTTTTTGTTTTTCCCAGTGAAGCTGAGTTACGACTCTTACTTTATGCCACGACTTATTTTTCACTCCATAGTGAAAATGCCTTATGCTCTTTTATTTGCTCCTTCATGGTGAATACTGTAAGCTGCCAGGGTCTGTCATCAAGCCTGGACTGAGTGAGGTTGTCACGATGACACACAGGTAGCGGAACATGGACAGTGGGAGGCGTAATCCACTGTGCTTGGTACAAACTGAAATCTAGGAGTGAACAGCACGTCCCAGGAAACTCTGTGGCACTTGCTTTTCAGTAATTTGTCAGGGTATGAGGGTTCAAGGGGGATCAACATATGAGACACTTGTATGACCCACGACTAAAAATCAGGATGCTTTGTTTACTCTGAAGATAGGTCGGAAGGCTGTTCTTCCCTGGGGTTTTAAATAGTTGGGAAATGTACAAAGAGGCACTAGGAAAGTTTTGCTATCTCTTGTTAATGGGGGTAGGCCTGGCCTGTGCAGGAGGCCCACGAAGCTTCCAGCTCCTCATCATCCCACCCGTTGCTTCTCTCCCACTGGCACTGTCTCTTCTCCTGCAGGGCGGCCCTGATGCAGGTGAGGAAGCTGGAAGGGGGAAAGCAGAGATGGGCAGGCTGCCAGAAGTAGGTCCTGCCTGTCCCTCTGCCTCCTGTGGAAAGGAAGGACCAGAGGGGCCAGAGAGCCTGAGGACCAGCTATGAGTAAGTAGCCACAGTGACCTGGCTGGCCTCTGGGACATACGGTACTGAACCGTCACTTGCTCAGATCACACTGACAGTAAGTCAATCCTCCCAGGGGCTGGAACCAGTGACGGGGCAGAGCACTGAGCTGGGAAGCATTCGTCCTGATCCCCTGCCCTGAGGGTGAGGCAAGGACAGGTACCTTCTCCATGCTTTGTGACCGCAAACCTGGCAGTGTGACCCTAGAGAGTCCTCCCAGGCACAGGCACTGGAGAAAGCCCTGTTTGAGCATCGGTGGGGTATCTTACACGCCTGATCTTTAACATCTCAAATGTTCTAATTTCCAGAAAATACTACTCTTTAATCTCCCACTCCTTCAAGATCCAGGTTAACCCTGACTGCCCAGGGCATCCCTGCCCTGAGCCCTTGTGGGGCTGGCTCCTTTGCCCACCATTCAGTGGACATCTCCTGAGAGCGGTGAGATGCAGGGCATAGGCAGGGGCAGACACAGCCCCTGTCCTGGGAGACTGAAGGGGGCAGTCCACGTGGTGGCCCACAGCAGTGCTAGACAGAGGAGGCTGGGGTCGCACAGCAAGGAAAGCTTTGATCAGGATATGGGTCAGGGAAGGCTTAAGAGCAAAGGAAGCATCTAACTAAACCTTGATCAATAAATTAAAGATATCAAGGAGGGAAGGAAAGCAGAAACAAAGGAAAGGAGAATTTAAACCCATGACCCTGTAAAGGGATCTGTGAAAATTCTGAATAAAAT
This sequence comes from Otolemur garnettii, assembly GCF_000181295.1. Lineage (NCBI taxonomy): Eukaryota > Metazoa > Chordata > Mammalia > Primates > Galagidae > Otolemur > Otolemur garnettii. The sequence continues at coordinate 35,828,126 of NW_003852401.1, forward strand.
GGTTCCCCTGGGCTTCTGATCTCTGTAACGTGCACTGACTAAGAAAACTCCCCGTGCTGACAATGTGAATCACTTCCTCATTCCCATCCCACGGTGAGCTCAGGGATGGCATAAATGGGCCAAGTTCATGAAGAACCCACACGTGCACCCTCTGTCAGTCCTACGATAACTGGCTGGGGCTGTAGTGCCTGTGTGTTTGTTTCCAAAGCTGGGATCCACGAAAGTCCATCCAGAAGCCCCCGTGGATAAGAACTCTGATGGGCACACCGGGATGAGATTATGACAGGAGGTAAGAGGCCACTGCCTGCCTTGCCTATGTGCAGACACCCCTCCAGTCAAGGTAAAGGCCGGACAGAAATCCTTGCATAAAAACTGCCAACTGGCCTAAAGGGACAATATTTCACGTCTATACACTTTGTATCCCTGTTGCTAAAGTCTGCCCTCTCTGCCACGTTGGTGCTTCCCTCTGTCAAAAGTCAGCATTAAATCAGAGAACTGAACATCAATTTTAATAACTTTTGCAACTCATTACCTTGCTAGTAAGTACATACTCTTTTCACAAAACTCATTTTCTTGGCAAAGAGAAATGTAGAGTAAGACCCTTAATCCTTTAATGATACTAGTCAACCACCTGCCTGCCTTTCACACAGAGAGAAGCTACTTGTCCTTTCCCCACCCCACACCTCGTGGTTATATTTTTCTCCCATCAGGATCCTTGGTAAATAACAGTGAATTACATTTCTTGTAAGGTCTTAAACGTAGCCTTTAAATACAAACTAGACACTTGGGAAACATGTCTGTGGAGTGTTAAATGACCTCAACACTGAGGAACTGACAGCCATCTGTCGTTCTCAGCTGACCTGAGGGTGGGACGCACGCTGGAGAAACTGGGACAAAGCTTTCTAGGACAGAGATGCTCTCAAAGAGACACACAGGGTTGTGAGTAACCCACAAACTCACTAATTGATACCAGACGCCCATCAGGTGGCTGTGATTCTGTGTTTCCCAGGCTTTCTGCCAAAAAGGGCTAGAGCCAAGCGCGCTACTTAGATGAGCCAGGTCCAGATATGCAGACACAGAGTGAATATGTGAACACGACTGTGAAGTCAGTTGCTCAATAGAAGAGAAAAACACGCAGTTTATAATGCCGGGCAGTATTTTTAAACCTAGATCTTCAGTGTTAAGACAACATCTGCTGGCTACATAGTGAGTTGTGGCCAGCAGATGTTACAAGGCTTCCCTCCATACACTGCATGTGACAAAAAATACCAGGTACCATTTTTACTGGCACCACTTCTGCTTATGAAATTGACCAGAAAAGGAGACTGTCAGAATACAGGGATTTTATGTTTCAGAAACTCATGTAAGACTATTTTATTAATAAATAGCACTCTTTACTTTTAATTGTTGTAAGTTTCACTATTCTTAGACATAGTCTCATTCTGTCGCCCTTGGTAGAGTGCATCACAGCTCACAGCAACCTCCAGCTCTTGGGTTCAGGCGATTCTCTTGCCTTAGCCTCGCGAGTAGCTGGGACTATAGGCGCCACCACAATGCCTGGCTATTTTTTGTTGTTGTTGTTGCAGTTTTGCTGGGGCCGGGTTTGAACCCACCACCCTTGGTATATGGGGCTGGCACCCTACTCACTGAGCCACAGGCAACTGCCCTACAGATTACTTTATTAAAGAACATTATCAGTTTTTAAAGGCAAGACAAGTTGATTTCCTTCCTTAGTAATGACCCAGGATAATGTAAAATTTGAGTTAAAATTATTATTTGTAGCTTATCAAACATTGAATAATTAATCTGAAACATTTGAACATACTCTCTCAGGCATTTATTTCCTTTGTCTATGTCTCCTGGGTAAATAAATCCAGCACCTTAACAGACAAATAACTCTAAAGCTATATGTAAAAAAAAAAAAATCTGCAAGCTTGGTCTTCTGCATATTTTTTTCTTCCCTGTTATTCAGGGAAAAGCTTGCTGCGTCTGACTTTGTATCTCTAGCAGGATCACACCGTTAAATCCCCCATCTGATGTCACCACTGTGAGAATCAAAACGCATTCTGTGCCAAAACTCCTGTTGAAGGGAAGGTGAGAAGGGAAGAGAATAAAAGTCCATGGAGAGAAGGGAACACTTCTGCACTGCTGGTGGAAATGCAAACTAGTACATCCCTTCTGGAAAGAAGTTTGGAGAACACTTAGGGAACTAAAAGTAGGCCTGCCGTTTGATCCTGCAATTATACCCAGAAGACCAAAAGTCATTTTACAACAAAGACATCTGCACAAGAGTGTTTACTGCAGCCCAATTCATAATTGCCAAGTCATGGAAGAAGCCCAAGTGCCCATCAACCCATGAATGGATTAATAAACTGTGGTATATGTATATCATACAATATTATGTAGCCATGAAAATGATGGAGACTTCACCTCTTTTATGTTTACATGGATGGAGCTCGATCATATTCTTCTTAGTAAAGTATCTCAAGAATGGAAGAAAAAATATCCAATGTACTCAAAACTATTATGAAACCAATATATAATCACCCACCCTTTCATACGAATGATAAAAAACAATAACAGCCCAGAAAGGAGAGAAGAGGAGGGAGAGGGGAGGGGGTGGACGGGTGGAGGGAGGGTAATCAATGGGACCTCGCCTATTGTGCATATTGCAAGGGTACACGTCAAATATATTAAGAGTAGAGTATAAATGTCTAAACACAATAATTAAATAAGTGAGGTGAAGGCTATGTTAACCAGTCTGATGTAAGCATTCCAAATTGTATATAAAATCAGCATATTGTACCCCATAAATGCAGTAATGCAGTTATAATCTAATTTTAAAAAAAGGAATAAAAGTCCAGGAATTCACAAGAATCTGTCTGAAAATATGCTACAGATGATCTGGCAAGGGGATTATGCTCATGTGGCAGTGTTGCTGGTGGTAAAGGCCAGGGCTGTGAGCCCAGGACTTCAATTGAAAACAGCTCTGTTTCAAATACTCTCTGTGACTTTGGGCAAGTGGCCAAACCTCTCTGAGCCTTGGTCTCCTCATCTATCTCCTGAGGTTTCTGAGGACAGAATGACACAGTGCACAAAAAGCACCTAGCTGAGGCCCAGGCACCCAGCAGCTTCTATCACTGATGGCAAAGCTAGCTACTAGGCTAAGAATTTCCCAGCTAAATCGTAAATTCAGCTGATTTAAAAAAAAAAAAAAAAGAACCTTCTGGTAAGTCAATTTGTTTCCCTCAAATCTCTGGCCAAACTGTAAATCCAGTGAAATCCTTCCATTCCCTGGAACGGCACATAGTTAATTTATTCGGGTTATAAATCCAGACACATTTGATTTGTAAGAAACTGGAAAATCATCCAGATTTCTGCTTATTTCCCTCACATTGAAAATGTTTCTCCCTAAGATTCTCCATATGTTAAAGGGGAGTTATCTTCAACATCTATAAAAACATCCAATACTCTCAACCCCAGAGTAAACTAAGAAAACAACAGATACAATATATAAGCGGAGCAGGTGGAGTGAGAAGTAACAGCGGCTTCCTGGCCATCCATTTCTGCTATCCAAATCAGACAGCAGGGATGGAAATGAAAAGGATGCCAAACTCAGCTGGACAGATACTATTTCCTTGATAATTTTCTTAGTCTTTGCAAATCTTTGCAAGCAATTATTTGAGATCAAATTTGGCATATTTCCTAGGTTTGAAGATTGCTCCCGAAGGCTTTAATATCATAGATTCTGCATATGCATCAACGCATTCTACCTGTGCAGGATGTTTAGAGAAGAAAAGAAATGGAACGTATTTGCCTATTACCACCAAGGTCTGTGGTTTCCAGGTAATGAGATGAGGTCACAGTTGAGGCCCTTGTAAAGTGAACTGAAGCAAAGCACCGTGTGTTGTACAAGGAAAGTGGAAAAAGGAGAGAGGAAGACCAACAGATTGGAAGCTGGGCAGAGTGGCTCATGCATGTAATCCCAGCACTCTGAGAGGCCAAGGAGGGGGGGAGTGGGGGCAGAGAGAGAGAGAGAGAGAGAGAGAGAGAGAGAGAGACAGACAGACACAAGAGAGAGAGAGACACACACACAGAAGAGAGAGAGAGACAGGATTCATAGGGAAAATCAGAGTGATATTTTCTAGTTTTTCAGTTTGGTCAAGTGACCAACAGCCTCCTTTTAGTCTGCTGCACAGTATACACTGACCTTTGCATTTAGCAATTACTCTTGGTGCCATATCCTACCTACTTTCTGCACACATGCCAGTGATCCAAAACTTACATTTCTTCCCTTGCCTCATAACATTCCTTGCTTACTGAGCTGGGAGCCGAATGTTTAACACTGTATTTGTGACACTGATTCTTTAAAATTCACTGAAATTTCCCTCCTCCTTCCAATACTCCATCCATAGCCTTTATTCTGTGCCATCACCTTGGGCTAATGTCATTAGTAGCTCAAGAAGAACAACTCATGGGTGGCACCTGTGGCTCAAAGGAGTAGGGCGCTGGTCTGATATACTGGAGGTGGCGGGTTCAAACCCATCCCTGGCCAAAAACTGGAAAAAAAAAAAAAAAAAAGAAAGAAAGAACAACATGTCCTTGCTCTTTGAGGTAATACCTGACGGCCAGAGCCACTGCCTCCCCATCCCACTACAAACTCAGATCCTGTGTGCTCTCACTGTCACCATCACTCTCCCTCCACTGAGCATCTGGGAGCCAGGTAACTGCCCTCAGCTGGAACAGTACGCCTTCCAGCCTGAATGCAGAACGACCAGTGCTTTTCAAATGGGTTTAAGCTGAAAACTATATCATGTTTCTCATAAGCTAATGGAAAAGATATACACTTTCGCATAATTAACATACAAATTTACCTTCAGACTTTAGTCAGAACAATAACTTATTTAGCATTCCAAACTATTTTAACTTCTTGGGTTATATCCACATTCATATAAAACAGTAACATTTCAACAATCAAATGGCCTTGGGAATGTTGCTAAGCCAGTGATCAAAACAACCAAAGAAACAACTAGACAGGCCAACAGCACGTGGTGGCTACCTGAATGGGTAGACCCTAACTTTGAACTTCAATGAACATTTAGCTGTGTACTCAGAGGCCAAAGGCACAACTTGGCTGAACTATGTCATTTGCTTGCAGAAACAGCTTATTTGCTCAGCTTTACTTTGTATCTCTTTGCTAGGGTTTAGCCAGAACCAGAAACAAATAATTTAAACAGGGAAATAGAGATTATTCCCATAGACATTAGTAATTCTTCTTTTCCTTGAGTATTACTGGTGAGCCACAGTTGAGCAATTAATGTTGGCTCCCGGGCACAAGTTGGGGCCAAAAGACTCCATTTGTAACCCATCTGCTAGGAATTGTGAAGAATGGTAAACAGAGGAAACGGTGTTTTTTTTTAAATTCAAAGAACAAACACTATAGGGCAGGGGTCCTCAAACATTTTAAACAGGGGCCTGTTCACTGTCCCTTAGACCATTACAGGGTTGGACTGCCGCCCCCAGGATGAGTCAGCTGCTATGCAGGACAGGCAGTGGCGGCAAAAACACCAGGTGGGCTGGATAAATGTCCTAGGCGGGCCGCATGTGGCCTGTGGGCCGTAGTTTAAGGACGCCTGCTATAGGGAGTTTTAATTCAATTTCTAACAGTAGAATGTATTTGTACGTATACGTGGTGGTGTGCAGACACCTCCAATTTCAGTTTCTGAAATTCTGATCCAATACAAATGTTGACAGCAGAAAAAACAAAAACAAACAACAACAACAAAAAAACCAAAAAGAAACCCAAACTCAACTGTAGAGAGTAAATTTTAATTGTCTTTTCTCAAGTTACGCTTGGATTTCTACACTAAAAACTTATTTAAAATAAAGTTTAATAATATTTTTCCATTATAAAATATATGGCCATGATAAAAAAGATAAAAATAAAAGAAAAAAATTTCCATATTTGAACTATGCACATAATTATTTTTTTGTTAATTTTAAGCTTTAGACTTTACTCAGAACAATAACTTATTCAGCATTCTGAACTATTCTAACTTCTTGGGTTAATATCCCAGTTTTTGAGGTATACTTAGTTTTGAGGGTTATTTTATATTAGTGCTATCTAAGTGAACTTTCTGAGACTAAGGAAAACCATTTTTTGTAGCCATGTTGTCTAATTTAGAAGCCACTAGTTACATGTTCACTTCAAATGTGGCTAATTGTAACTTTGACTACAATTAAAACTTACATAGTTACATGGGGTCTACAGCTACTATATTAGACAGTGTAGTTTCAAAACACTGTCACCCCATATATAAAATTTCATATCCTGTATTTTGCTCTCAACATCCTAAGCCAGTGGTTCTAACTTTCCTAATGCTGCCATGTATTTTCACTATTACAAAGGGGTTGCAACCAACAGTTTGATAACCATTGTTCTAAGCAATCTTCTACTTTAAAATGCATAAATATTTGAAATACAATATAAAGTTGTAATGACACCTAGATTGGGGGGGCACTATCATAAACAGTACTATAATTCATGACTTTGTGTATAAAGATTTTTCATAATTGAAGTTTTCTATATAATAGCATATTACAAATTTTAAGGCTTTTGATTGCAGACTACCAGATAGCTTTCTATAAGGAGTTGCTGTGACCACCTATTCCCCCCAGTTTCCCCTGCTTTCTCCCATTCCCCCCACCCTACAGGCACGCTCCTGTGCCCCTGCCCTCTCCCGTTCCCCCAGCCCTACGGGCAACCTCCTGCCCTCTCCTGTTCCCCTACTCCTCTGCCCATTCCCATGCTCTCCAGAATTCAGAGAGGCACGGCAAATCCCAAGTTTCACAAAATCTCCTCAGTATATGAACAATGGTGGAAAATTCACAGAGGCTTGATGAATTACTGTTGTATAACCATAACCACTGTGATTTAAGATGTATCCATTGATCAATTATTGTTATATAATCATAACCATTGTGATATGAGACACATCCATTGACAACCAAGTTGTAACCCTGCCAATGGCAACGTTCCCGCCCCCCCCCCCCACTCGCTTAAGCTATGCAGAGAAAAAAAGTATAAATGACAAAAAACCTAGCACTTTGGGACTGCTGGTCTCAGAACAACCGCCCCCTGCAATCACCAATTAATAGCATCTGAGTGGGTCTGAGTTTATTTTTTCATAACCCCAAGGTTATTTCAGGGTATGCTAACCTATACACTCTGTATTGATATGTGAACTTGCTCATTTTCTTGTTCCCTTGCAAGAGGAAGATTTTTACTATCAAAATATTTTCCATATCAAATTATATACAGTATAAAATGATACATCAAATAACATATAGGATGAAAAAACTGACAGCTTACTGTCCTCATTTGAATTTCTCTGAATAGCAGTGGCATCGAAGATTTTCCAATACATTTGCTAACCCATATATTCTCTCTTTTTGAGAACTGTCTGCCCCTGTCTTTTGTCCATGAAAATTGCTCATGTTTTTACCTCTGAATGCTTTGTTGTGGAATTGAACTCATTCTCTTAATACTAAGTCATTAACCATTCTTTTTCTTATAACTTGTCATTTTGAATTTTAGGTGTTTCAATGAAGTTATCTGGAGAATGTTTGAAGTAAGATTAAACTAGCTTTAATATTTCTCGGTTAGGCTTTTCCTAACTCAGAAACTTTATTATAAAAATCAAATTTCAATTTCACAATGGGTATTTTCCTTAAAGCCAGCTCAGTTTCTATTACTAGCTAGCTTGGTGAATGTAAACCACAGCTCAACCTGAAAAGGCATTTTTTTTGAGACAGAGCCTCAAGCTGTCCCCCTGGGCAGAGTGCCGTGGCATTACAGCTCACAGCAACCTCCAACTCCTGGGCTCAAGCGAGTCTCCTGCCTCCGCCTCCCAAGTAGCTGGGACCACAGGCGCCCGCCACAACGCCCGGCTATTTTTTGGTTGCAGCCGTCATTGTTGTTTGGCGGGTCCGGGCTGGGGATTCGAACCCGCCACCTTAGGTGTACGTGGCTGGCGCCTTAGCCGGTTGAGCTATAGGCGCCGAGCCTGAAAAGGCATTTTTTAAAAAATTTTATTTCTTTATAGCATAACTGTGTACATTAATGTGATCATGGGGTACAGTGTGCTGTTTTCATATACATTTTGAAATACTCTCATCAAACTGGTCAGCATAACCTTCATGTTATTTTCCTAGTTATTGAATTAAAACATTCATACTCTGCTTTTAGAAAGATTCACTTGTACCCTTGTAAGATAAACCATAGAGGTGACCCCACCAATCTCCCTCCCTCCTCCCATCCATCCCCCCTCCCACCCCTTCCCATATTCTAAGGCTATAATTAGGTTATGACATTCCTATAAAAGCTATGAATTAGTTTGAAAAGGTATTTTGTAAAATGTGCTAGAGCTGTTAGCAAGGAGCGCAACTGTCTGGCTATCAGCTGCTTTGGTTTTGAGTGTCTTTCTCATTCTATAGTTAGTGATTAGTGACTTGGCCAAATTGCTGGAGATTTTGGATAAAACAAAATATAAACACAATGTGTGGATGCAGAAAACAGGTTTGTTGCTTGAGCTCAGGAGTTCAAGACCAGCCTGGGCAAAAGCAGGACCCCATCTCTATTGAAAATAGAGAAAAATTAGCTGGGTGTCATGGTGGGCACCTGTAGTCCCAGCTACTCAGGAGAGTGAGGCAAGAAGATCTCTTGAGCTGGAAAGTCTGAGGTTGCTGTGAGTTATGATGACACTCTACCTTAAAAAACAAACAAACAAACACAATTGGGGGGTGAAGTAACTCTTAGGTTATCCAGAAATATAAATAAGGGGAAAACTTTGAATTTCAAACTCCTGATGTACTGAACACTAGAGCATTTGAATAAGGGCAGAATAGAACCAGTTCTATTGTTGAGACAGACTAGATGAGAGAAATGAGCACTGCAGACCTCTGACTGCCACAGAGGTGGAGTGAGGCAGGGATGGTTCAGTTACTGAGGAGGAACAGGTGTTCTAAGCGGGCTGGCATCCGGTGTGTGGCTAACGTCCACTCTGACTGACAGCACTGCTGAAGGCCGGCTCACCCTTGAGAAGTGTGCACGCTGCCTGAGGCGTGCGGGCCTGAGATTCACTGTGGGAACCCATTTCTCTGGCACATTACTGGACTGTAACCTTTCATTTGACGAAAGGCAGGCCAGAGCTTTCCAGTGATCTAAACTTTTAAAAGGACAAAATGAGGAGAGGAAAGTGACACTGTAGAGAAAATCACATAATCAACGCTAACTAGGTAACAAAAAGACTTGTGAGAATGACCACCATATTCTGAGCTTAGCAGGTGCTCAAATGTGGCTCCATAAAAATGAAGGTAAGAACTGGAAATGACTCCACACTCCTGGAAAATGCTCAGGGCCACTTGGATTTTAATAAAGTTTTTAGGAACTTCCATGAAAAGGAAGTTCTGTTCTCTGAGACCCCAGTAAAATGCAACAATAACAACAAAACCTAATGGAGAAACCAGGAGTAACTCAAAGCACAGATGTGGAGGAATATCTGCCAAATGTTTGATATTTGTGCTAAACCCAGAAAAGCTGCTTAGAACTATTATATTAACCACCTCTCGGTATTTTAATTGAGTTGAGATTTGTGAGTAAGCAGTTAAGAGTCTACAGACACTCTCAAGTGGTAACCTTTCACAGAGAACACAGGAATGGGGGACTGACTGGTTCTAGCAGAGGCAAGGAAGAGCCCAGTGTACACCTGGTCAGATAACTCAGCTCTGAACCAGGAGGCAGGATTGATAGAGAAACAGCTGGGCGCAGCCATGTTCATACTGCCCCTAACCGAGAGAGCTGCCTGGAGAGGAGGAAGGGAGAGGAAAGCTGTTTAGGGCCTCACAACTGTAACATACCCAGGGCTACCAAACCTTTGAAGAGAATCTTCAGCAGGAAAAATAGAGACCTAAGCAAATAAATGGCAGGGGGTGGGGGTGAAAGGAGGACAGAAGGAAAAAGAAATCAGTGGAAAGAGATAAATGCAAAAGCTGAAAATACTTAAAAAAATGGAAAACATCCTCAACAAAAGATAACTCTGAAAGAAAAATAGGATACTCACTTTCAAAAAGGAATCTGTGGAGAATAAAAAGAACTCTCAAAGTTAAAAAAACCATATGAAAGCCCAACAAACAAACAAAAAGGATGGTTTGGCAGATAACTTTAGAAAACTTGTCAAGAAGTAAAAAAGAAATGGAAAATTGGAAAGAAAAGCTCAGAAAGATGAGAAGATAGTCAAGGTACTTTCCCCCTCAGCTAGAAGAAATTATTGTAAGAGAAAATAAAGAAAATGAAGAGACAAGTTTCACACAGATGCTAAATGAAAATTTCTCATAATTAAATCTCTAGGTTAAAGGCTGCCAGAAGAGCTGGGAAAATTCTAAAATTTTTCATAGAAAATGGATCCCCCAATGAGTGGGAAGAATGAGAAGCTTCCCACAATGAGAAGCAGAAGAGCCACACATTTTTGAAGGGGATCACTGGCATTCAGTGACATAATGTTATCAGAACAGTTTGTATTTGAGATTCTCTAGCCACCCCAAGTTATCAGTCAGAGGTTTGAGGGTAGAATAGGGACATTTGTAGACACAGATAATATTTTACAATTATTCCAAGGATCCTTTGGACCCTCGCTCAGAAAGCTGCAGGAGGATATGTCCCAGTAAATAAGGAAATAAATAAAGAGAGATGCCACTATAAAATCCAGACACAGGAAGCTTAGCATAAGAGAGATGTTAAATCGTCTTCCAGGATGACGGTAAAGCACGGTCCTGGGATGACAACTGTGTAAGAGGCAAGAGAACAACCAGTCCTGGTGAGAAAAGGAAGACAAAAGGTCCCAGAATGCAGAGTTCCAATTAAGAAGAAAAGAAACATACATTATCTGTTGACTGTGTTTTCAAAGATTTCAAAGACCTATTGGTGAATTAGGAAAGAATCAGCTAGAGAAATGAACACACACACACACACACACACACACACACTAAAACCCCTCCAAATTAAATTAAAATGTAAGGTAATTATTAACTCTGGCGGGGAAAAGTTAAGCAAAAAAATGAATGAAATCACTATTCACTACTTAGCTTATCAACAGTATTTACACTGTCGTACAGTGTAAACATTAGATTATAGAAAAATTGTGATATAACTATGTTGGAAAAAATGAGAGAAATAAAGGAGGTGGGAGTGTTAAGACAGCATGATTTTTTTTTGGGGGGCAGGTTTGAACCCACCACCTCCAGCATATGGGGCCAGCACCCTACTCCTTTGAGCCACAGGCGCTGCCCAAGACAACATGATTTTTAACCACTGTAACAGAGGACAATATACTTGACAAACCAAGAAATAACAAATTAAACAGATTGTTTTAGAGATATGAAAAAAATGATGGAAACTAAGAGTTAGTTTATGCCCCTGGCTGTCAGGACTGCCATATGGTGGCTATTTTTAAAATGATATGTCATTCAGTTATTTGCTTTTGGAAGCCATTATTTGATTTTAAAAAATCAATCTTTGAACTTAAAAAATTAGATACACTGGTTTTATAAGTAAAATAAATTCTAGGAAGAGACAAACAAAACTGCTAGTAGTATATGTGAATTTGGGGGTGGGGAGGGTAGAAGAGCTTTCGCTCTCTATTGCAGCCTTCTATATATTTAGGAATTTTTAACAATGAACATATATTAGCTATTAAAATTATAAATACAAATTGATTAAGCTAGTCTAATAAATTAGTAATATATTTACTTTACATTAAAAAAGTAACATAAAAACCCAAAGGGCAGATAACCAAGCCACAGATAACTCAATGGTTCTCAACCTTCCTAATGCTGCAAGGTATTTTCATCGTTACAAAGGGGTCACGACCCACAGGTTGAGAACCGCTGGATAAGTTCATTGCTGGGGGGTGACATACAGAGTTGATAAGTGTCACACAGAAGACCACAACCTTTTAACTCCTACTTTGATCTTGAATACTCTCTATCAAGAAGAAAACTTTTTCATGTTGAAATATACAAAGAGGAGACCAGAAAAGAAAGTAAGGCTGGGAGGAGATTGTAAGAGGGCATTCTGATTGCTCTAAATGAGATCAAGTCTCTTACTATAGAGTTGACATTTTAAGGCAAGACATCAATCTAGTTTTAGTTATAACCATCTTCATTAACATTAGTTTATAAGATCAGCTGGCAATGGTCCAAGAATCACTAATTTTAATGAAAAACAGGTGAAGAATGGTACATACACCCACACACACATACAATGTGTTGGGAAACCCTTAGGGATTCTACGGGCAAAGTGGAGGCCCCATGCACCCATCCAGAGCACCCACTATATAACAGGGAGGGCAAAGGAAAAGAAATTAGAAAGAAACCTCTCCGACTCTACGAATATGTCTACAGGCCATAGTTCCTGTGCAGGAACTTGGTTCTTGAACATCTGCTCTGTGCTAGGTGGTTCCTATGCTAATCAATTCACGGAACCTTGTGAAATAAAGGCTTACACCTCAATTTCCCCAGCTACAAAGTCAATGACTTTTCTATTAAGCCATGATGGATGATTATCACCAGGGGAGGATTTCCAGGAAGTATTATGAGTCAAAATAAGCAACACGTTTAAGATGTTGGTGACCATTCCTCGTGGTCAGATCTGGCGGGACAGTGTAGGATAGAGAGGGCCAGTCAGGAGAGGGCTTAGTTCTCAGCCTGCTCCCAGGACCACTTCTTGGGTCGTCCTTTCACCTCTCTGGGCTCCAGTTTCCTGACCAGAGGCTCATCCATCTAACATTTTAAGATAAAATAAAATCCCATCAAAGACATACTAATAGAATAAATATTTTTAGCTATTATCTTTAAACAGATTATTTCAATATTCACGTTTTCTTTTAAATATACAACTCACTGCACTCCAAGTAGCATCTTTTTCAAAAGCTGTCATCTCAAGGCACTGAAGATCTAAAATACTGTCCGCTCTCTGTTCCCAGGTTCTCAATCCTTTTTGTGGTTTGGATGGTTTTTTCTTTCTCCTTGGGTGCCTGGGTTCCCTGTCTGCTTGGAGCCCAGTCAGAACATCCTTTTAGTACCAGTACCTTGTGGGGAAGGAGGCTAGACTGCACAGAACCAACAAGCTGGTGATATTTAGTGGGGGCTCAGGGGCACTGTGCCCTGAGTACACCCCTTTCCATAAACTCCCTTACCCAGGTAGGAGAACATTTTTAACAGAAAATGGGCAGAAGCCTCCAAATATGTTAGGAGATACTTTTCACCTCTACTTTTTCCTTTTTTCCAGGATTCCCAGGAACATCTATGGGAAACGTTTCTGCTGAGAACCGGGGCATTTCAGAAACATTTATTTATACAGTGATATGCTAAGTGCATATTATTTTTCTCTAGTTGCCAATACTGGGACTTGGATGGGTCTTCCAGGCCAATAGCTATTGTTTTATTCACTTACTATACATAGTTGCAAGAAAGAAACTGTCATTTGTTTAAAATAATGTTTTTCAAGCTACTAATCACAATCCCTAGTAAGAAACAGTTTGCACAGCAACCCTGTGTATCCACAGAAACACACACAGAAAGACAAACAGATGAAACTAGAATTGCACAATATATATAATGTGTAATATATACTGTACTCCAGTCTATTCAATTCCATACCTTACATCCTCCTCACGTCATTCTAGTTATTTGCATTAGAAAAGTTAACAAGATCTATTATGTTGATTTTATGACCCAGTAAATTGGTCTTTGTATGATGGAGAAAAATATATTTCATCAGTAATGTAGACTTTATTCTCTTCAATTATTCTACAACAGCAAAGATTTTGCAAGGCTGTGTTTTTAAAAAAAAGTCTCTATGGTTAAAAGGGTACAGTTTTGTAATCTGGTGGCACTGAGCTGATTGTCAAAGAATATTTTTACTAGTTATGCCTAGTACATTTTTAAAAAATATTATCTCCATTGAAATCAGCTGCAAACATATTTTCTTTTATAAATGCCAAATTAATATTAAAGAAGAAATCTTACTCTAGGAGGCTCAGGAGTTCAAGACCAGCCTGAGCAAGAGTGAAATCTCATCTCTACTAAAAACAGGAAAAATTAGCTGAGCGTTTTGGAGAGTGCCTGTAGTCTCGGCTACTCAGGTGGCCCAGGCAGGAGGATTGCTTGAGTCCCAGAATTTGAGGCTGCAGTTAGCTATGATGATGTCACCACCCTCTACTCTGGGACAATAGAGGGAGACTTGTGTCAAAAAAAAGAAGAAATCTTATTATTCCTTACCACCAATATGGAAAGATACTTAATGCATGGACTAACAACGTCAATCACACTGACCTTTGTGTTTGTTATAGGATTATCAGAAACAGATATTTTGGACACTTTTTCTTAAATGAATGAAAAGCAAGCAAATAAAGCAATCTACCTCTTCCCTGCAGTTTTACTTAATTAGCAAATATAAATGAGGTCTTAATAAGAACATTTTTAATGTAAAGACATTTTTGTGATAATATAGTCCCACTAGTAATTATCAAGCTACCATTATATAATTTAGAAAAAGAAATATTATGGATCAGTGAAGGTCATTTCCAAGATGGTACCTAGAGGCTGACCTCATAATCCCTCATCTCTAGCCAAATGGAGCAGCTCCACCTTCCTTGAATATGACTGTATATATTTTGTTTTATTACCTTTATTTCTAACTCTTTCTTTAAGCCGTCCCAGTCATCTAGCTGGAAAGACTCTCTCCCTCCTCTGACATCACCTATGGTTTGTTAATGTTCTTTGTTATGATTAGAACTCTATCAACCCTGTTACACTGTGAGCTTCCTGGAGGGTCAAGGTTAGGTCTTATTTCTATATTCTCTCCCGACACTCAATCATCAATCACTTGATGGTGGTTGGTGACCAATACATTTTTGTTGGGTGAATAAACATTTTGAACAAGAGTGAAACTAAGCCTATATTTAAACCAGTGGTGGCGATTTAAATAGTCTAAAAAGCAGAGACTCAGCACTGCTTTTTGTTTTCAAGTTTCCCCCTTTTGGTATATTTCTCTACAAATCCTCTCCCAAATTGAAAACAAAAAACAAAAAAACAAAAACCTAAAATCTACTCCCCCCCATAGTCTTAATAGCATCCATCATGCTGAGTCAGTGGAATCCCATTTAGCAATGAAAGGTGATTAAAGGGGCTGGTAGGCATCTGCTTTCAATATTATTCCAAGCATGGGAAATCAGTACTGTAGAACCTCCATAGCTGACCAGCTCTCTACATTGACCAACTCCTTAAGTTGACCTAATTTTCATAGACTGGACATGCACCACATGTACGTATCAGTACAGGAAGCCTAGTTCCTTCTGTCAACCACCTCTGTATGTTGACCAACTTCTTATAGTCCTTTGAGTGGTCAACTTAATACCCTATGTTTTCCCACAAACCACTGCCTAATAACCAGATGTTTGGAAGATTTTTGCCATTTCCTTTGGTCTTGCCTTGCTAAGATCAGTAATAATTTCACATTTTCTCTATAGGTATTGCTAAAAGAACAGAAATACTCTAAAGTGGGTTGAGTGCCTTCCTAACTGAACAAAGGGGCCTGAAGTATCAAAACTAACTCTACATGTGTCTGGCAGGTAACCAGGAAAATGAACAAGCAGATGCTGTAATCTTCACTCAAACTAATATCATGTGAAAGAATTACCTTTAAAATAGTTGAGCGTACTTCATAAAGCCTAGTAAAGAAAAGTCATGAATAAATGTGGCTATAAAAAGCCCCATTAAAAAGGGGGCAAGACAGCAGCACCTGTGGCTCAGTGAGTAGGGCACCAGCCCCATATACCGAGGGTGGCAGGTTCAAACCCAGCCCTGGCCAAATTGCAACAAAAAAATAGCCGAGTGTTGTGGTGGGTGCCTGTAGTCCCAGCTACTTGGGAGGCTGTGGCAAGAGAATCGCCTAAGCCTAGGAGTTGGAGGTTGCTGTGAGCTATGACACCACAGTACTCTACCTAGGGTGATAAAATAAGACTCTGTCTCTACAAAAAAAAAAAAAAAAATTATATATATATATAAAATTTAAAAAAAAAGTAGGCAAGAGACATGAATAGAAACTTTTCAAATAAAGATATAGTAATGGCCAACAAACCAATGAAAAAATGCTCCACATCTCCAATCATTAGGGAATGCAGATCAAAACCACAATGAGCTACCACCAAACTCCAATGAGAACAGCTCATATTAAAAAGTCCCCAAACAACAGGTACTGGCATAGATCAAGAGAGAAAAGAACTTTTACACACTGTTGGTGGGAACACACACTAGAGGAATGCCTATGGAAACCTCAAAGAACGACCATTTGATCCAGCAATCCAACTGCTGGGTAAAAGGAAGAAAGTTCATTTATAAAAGGGACACGTGCACTCGCAAGTCTACAGCGGCACAAGTCATAATCACTAAGAGGTAGAAACAACCTGAATGCCCACCAAGACATGAATGGATTAATAAAATGCATACCATGGAGTACTACTGGGCCATAAAAAGTGGTAATACAGTATCTATTGTGACAACCTGGATGGAACTGGAAACCACTCTTCTAAGTGAAAAATCACAAGACTGGAGAGACATACAATACCAAGAACTGACCGATCAACACTGAAGTGCACAGAGGGAAGCAAATCTCAATGAAAATCAAGCTGGGAGGAGCTGGGTCAATTTATACCTGTTAGGTGAAGGGCACACTTACAGCTCTTAATCTGTACTAAAACAAAGTATGTGAAGAAAACATGTGTCTGAAATTTTAAAAAAAGCTTAAAATTATAACCAAGGGTTAGCCTAGAATTAAGTAGAAATTTTATAATGGGGTGGGTGGTGGACTGGGCACAGAGAGTGGAGGGGGAACTGTGACCTCACTCAAAACAATGCTGCCCCCCTGTGGATACCAAGAGTTAGAACCTGACTCCCTGTCAACCTTCTCCTGAGTCGTAAACTAGGAAAAACATTCACTTCCTGTAATATCAATTTCATGGCTGTTGCCAGGAAATGAGGCAAGGAACAGAGAGACCTCCTCACCACCAACAGGGAAAAAAAAAAAAAGGTCATCGAAGTGAAGTTGTTATATTAATTCTAACTTCTAACAGGGACTCAGGAACTTGGCTCTGCCAAGGGAAATGTAAAAATGAATCTAGAATGAGATGCCATTGTCCTGAAAAATGATGGCTGCAGGTCGGCAGTGCTCATGTTCAGGCTCTGTGATAGACCCATCATTCAAACAGTGCTTGTAAATGCTTCTCCTGGAATTGGATCACAAAATGACTTTCTCTGAAGTCGGAGCATGCACACAGTGGAAAGGAAAAATTCATGTTTAAGTTAATCACTCTGACAAGTATTTCTGTTTGCAGTTGAACTGTCAAACAGATCTTAAAACAAAACAAACACAGTGTAAAGAGGTCTCTAGGCAAAGTTACAGTTAGGGTGCCTCAGTAAAAATGCAGAAGAATTCCAAAGTACTACAGAAATTTGAAAAACCTGAGAATCCTCAAAGATTAAGACGAGTTCCACTCTTTCACTTAGAACCTTATTAAGGTGACTCTATTTTAGTCTCTAACAACTAAAAGGTGTCTCATTCACGTGATGTAGTAACTTGCACTGGGCAGGCACTCAATAAGTGCTTTACATTCCCACTCAAGCACTAAGGAATGAGGCGGAAAGGGAATGTGGAATTCATCCAGATCTAATCTCCTCTGCTTACAGCCGACCCAACTGCACTGCAACCTGCAAAGAGATTAAAGAACTCGTTCCCAAACCCACAAAGTATTTCTGGTGAAGCCAAGACTAGAACCAATTTTCTCAATCCCCAGTCCAAGGTTCTTTGTTATCTTGTTTTGTTAGATATGTTTTGTGTCTGCTGTTAAACTTCTGAACCTTGAAACATTTGTGCAAAGTCACTGGGTTTCTATAGAAGGTATTCTGCCTGTAAATTTTGTCTTATTTCTTCCCAAGAGATTTTAAATTGGGGGCAATTTCAAAATCAGCATTCCTTAAATGAAAATTCGCTTGTCTTCACTAAGATTTTTTTTCAGAAATGGGTAGCTGGGAAGATAAGTTCAATTTTGAAGCCACACGGCTCCGACACATACCGAGGCTCACACTCTTCAGCGTGATCATCGAGAGGTGATATGCTCTTTCTCTCTCTCTCTCTCACACACACACACGCACACACGCTTGAAGAAAAGGTTCAAGGTCAGATATGAAATAGCTACAGAAGGTACCTGTTAGCATTACTTCTATCAAGGTGTAACATGTTTTCTTAGGTTAGGATGATGAACAGCTCCTCTGTGAAAGGTAGTCAGCCACGCCTGCTTGCCTACGGGTGGCTCTGTAGATATCATGTCTTCAGAATGATGAGGGTTAAGCCTAAGAGCTTCTCTTCACCGCAAGAGCAAATTAGCTTTACTAGAGTAAAAGATGCCTGAGATCAGAAAGACCTTATTTTAAACATGTTCCTAAGAATCCTTAGGAATGTGTCCACATGATTGGGTGTGCTAGAAAGAGGAAATATAGCATGATAATTTAAATAATACTTGTGACATAGGTAAAAAAGGACTCCCCCCCCCAAGAGGTCTAGGAATACCAATTTGGCATCTACCTGATTAAGACTATTGTTCTCTAGAATGCTTCCTAAACCTGTTATTATACAGTATAAACAATAAAAAAGGCACTGGATAACCCTGACAAATGGGACACCTGAATTAATTAAAAAGTTCATGATACAGTGGGGTATTTAGCAACGTGAGATTACTCTGTGCATTTACTAAATGCAGCAACAATTTCCTGATTTGACATAGAAAAGCACAATCTCCCAGAATTCTCCTGTCAGGATGGTATCTTTAAAATCACTTTCTCTTCTATGGGTGCTGGGATCCACTATATATACATATATATATGTATATGTAAAAGTTGAGGAGAGAACTTCTCTTTAACACAAAACCTCAGTCTTTTCTCTCTGTGCCCTGATGAGTGGAACACTGAGAAATGACGCTAGTGATGTGTGGTGAGATCACATTTAAGAGGGGTAAAGTCCCTGTGAAATAGCCCCAACATGGGACACTCCAATCTGTTGTTAGGCACCACCCAGGCACGTCTCCCTTGGGAATGGCTCCCTCCTACGATGCATTGGGCACCTTCTATATTTGTCCCCAGGGACCACACTTACTGCTACATGGACTCTAACTGCCCACTGTCTTCAGTGTCACTTGAATGGGCTGGGAGCTTCTTAAAGACAAAGCCATTATCTGGTTCACTAGAGCACTTCTGGCATCCAGCACGGATCCAAGGATACTCCATACATACTTCTTGACAAAATAATTGGTGTTTTATGTGTATTGACTCATTTAACAGTCATAACAAGTTCCCAAATCATCACAGCTATTTTCTTCTAATGATCCCAGGAAAAAGCAAAGAGGAATTATCAAGGAGCAGAGTCCCTTGTTCTGTCATAATCACACTCCCAGTCCTGAGTCTATTAACAGAATCTCAGAATGTGGTCCTGGGAAGTGGCCCTGTTAAGACCAGGTTAATGATGCATTTTGCTACAGAAGTGTCCTGCATAAGATTTGGGGATCAATAAGAGTCATTAATAAGAGACAGTTTCAATATCTGCCAAGTATGTCAAATTAGAAGACTTACTCAAAGGCCACATCACGACTTGGGTGGAAACCATACGGTATAGTTACGGATTTCTGAAAAGACAGAAACGCACACAGCAACCTGACCGAACGTCTTGTCTATCCTGATGGCAGAGAATATTCAGTGGCCACCCAAATGTGTTTCTTGTCCTCTAATAACGGAACTGTAGCCAGAGGAATGACTTTCCAGGTAGACTCCATGTGGAAGCATTCTTTGAAGTTTTATGTGGACAGATGACTAAATTCTGAGGTTGCAATATGAGTGAAGTAATAACCTTGCCCGAGGGAATAGAGTCTGCTCAGTGACTAGAGGGAACCTGGACTCCTAACCAGCCAGGATGAGCACAGCTGCTCTGCTGAACTGCACTGCTTCCTTAAATGAGAACCAAACATCTGGATGATTTAAGCTACTGTGTTTCCAGGACTCTTTGTTATAGCAGCTGAACTTTCTCCTAATATATTCTCTAAGGATAAATTTTACTTAGGAGGGTATGGTAACCTCATTTCTCCTTTATGTTTCTCAACTTCAGGTTTCTTTATCTGTAAAATGAGAATAATGACTAAAAGTATTTCTGAACCTAAAATTCTAGGATTCCTTGTTATTCTTATATCCATGAGCCCGACCTAATCCCACCCCAGTAAGTGTTCTGTTCCTTCACACTGGCTTTCACTGCACCTCCTCTAAGCTTTGGAGCTCAAAGGCTTTCATTTACACCTATCACCACTCGTTTTCTCTAGCTGGACCTTTAGCCATTTACTGGGGATCAAAGCCTTAAATTAAAGGATCGAGCTCTTACTCACAAGTTCAGGTACCAACCTGAGTTGCTGAGATTCTGGAAAGGCAAAGAGTTCCCATGAAATTATTTCAGTGAAATGGAACCTTTGAGTTAAACCCTGCTTGCATTAAAACATACATATGCTGAAAACTATCTTCCATACTGATGAGAATCTATCCTCACAAGGCCCACAAACAAGGCTCCAATTTCTTTCTTTTGTAAACCAGCAAAGATGGGTTAATCCCATCTGCAAATAATAGTAATTTTCTGTCACCTTAAATATTTCTACCCTTACTCCCACATCTACTAAGTCATTTTCTCTCTTTATCTTTCTTCCTCTTCCCCTTAACTCATAAATGCTTCTTAGGAAGAAAATGGATGCTACGTCATTTACACTGGTATCTCTTAGAGCCTGGCATCTGCTTTCACTGGCTCAGGTCTCCAGTTCTGACCAGCATAAAAAATGCCCACTACACTGTTTTCTACTAGGATGACCAAGCCATCAGCCACCGCCGTAGCATTTCCACTATGCCTTGGATATCAACTCTCTAAGAATCACATCTACCAGCGTGGCGTCTGTGGCTCAGGTGGCTAGGGTGCCAGCCACATATACCTGAGGTGGCGGGTTCGAATCCAGCCCAGGCCCGCCAAACAACAATGATGGCTGCAACCAAAAAAATAGCCGGGTGTTGTGGCGGGCGCCTGTGGTCCCAGCTACCTGGGAGGCTGAGGCAGTAGACTCGCTTGAGCCCAGGGGTTGGAGGTTACTGTGAGCTGTGATGCCATGGCACTCTACCCAGGGGGATAGCTTGAGGCTCTGTCTCAAAAAAAAAAAAAGAATCACATCTACCAAAACTGCAGTTTTGGCTTCGACCAGCTGCATGAGCCCATTAGTAACACAAATACTTTGCAGTTTCACTCGCTGTGCACAAACTTCCCATTGGCATATCAACTTCCAACAGTTCAATGTCTAGCTCCAGTAACATGAAAAGCCATTATTCAGTTTTCCTCAAATTAAAAGACTTTAACTCCTTCTCAACATATGCATACAATACACATTTTAACTGCTTTGAAACTTTTTTTTTTTTTTTTTGAGACGGAGCCTCAAGCTGTCCCCCTGGGTAGAGTGCCGTGGCATCACGCTCACAGCAACCTCCAACTCCTGGGCTCAAGCGAGTCTCCTGCCTCAGCCTCCCAAGTAGCTGGGACTACAGGCACCCGCCACAATGCCTGGCCATTTTTGGGTTGCAGCCATCATTGTTGTTTGGCGGGCCCGGGCTGGGGATTCGAACCCGCCACCTTAGGTGTATGTGGCTGGCGCCTTAACCGCTTGAGCCACACGTGCCGAGCCTGCTTTAAAACTTTTTAAGCCCGTTAAATCCAAGTATACCCCTAAAAGCTGAAAGCGAAGTTCTAAAAGATAAAAACATCAGTCATTTCAACTATGGTATTTCTTGATTAAATACTTTAATCTTAAATTATTAAATAAATTGAAGTTAAGTCAAAGTCAGAGAAAGGATTATTTGGAAAACTCAAGTATGAAGGATTATACATCCTCCAGCAGTGGGGTCGTCTTTGATTCTCTGTGTGTTGTGCCATGGAGGGACGTTTGTCCTACATTTGCTTTCGGTTCTATTTTTACCTGTCTTCAAATTAGCCTTTCCTCTAATATAGGATGTGTATGTGTTTGGCATGATTTTCCTTAAGGTAATTCAAGAGAAGCATCGACGACAACTAAATGAAAAGCCCTGGACATCACAAATACCTTACACCATAATGTCGAAGAGCAGCCTGAAGCAATATTAACAATAAAATAAAGAGGTATATTTAGATGGTGCAGAGGATGTGCACAATGTATTTGTATTTTAGTGGCTTACTAATTTCTAAACTAAATTACTTGCTAGCTTTAAAAATGAAAAATGCAGGTATATGGCAGAAAATTTCAACATCCAAAAACCCACAAAGCAAAGTAGAATCCCTTCTACCCCAGATCCACATTACCTTCCCATTTTCTTCTGCATCACTTTGAAAACAGTCTAATGTATATACAAACACAAACTATGTATTTAGGTGTAATTTCTAGATAAATAGAAGCCTGCTGTGCTCACTTTGCTTATTTCACTTAATAAGCTTGAGACCATTCTATATCAGCACATGTAAATCTAGCTTATACATTTTTAAAGAGCTGAATAGTTTTCTGAGTCAGTCATCTTAATCTTCATGTCAGCCTGTCCAGTCTTTTCCAACTCTGCATGTAAGTTTCTGTACAAATGCGCCCAAGTAAGGACAAATTTAAAGACAAATAACATTTATATTTAAAAATTTAAACGATAATCCAGTGTTATCTCAGACAGACTGCTGTATGTTTAATTTAAAAAAACAAATTACGGATGGCGCCTGTGGCTCAGTGGGTAGGGTACAGTCCCCATATACTGAGAGTGGTGGGTTCGAACCCGGCCCCAGCCACCTAAAACAGCAGTGAGAATTGCAACAAAAAATAGCTGGGCATTGTGGCAGGCGCCTGTAATCCCAGCTACTCAGGAGGTGAGGCAAGAGAATCTCTTAAGCCCAAGAGTTGTGAGCTGTGACGCCAAAGCACTCTACCAAGGGTGACAAAGTGAGCCTATCTCAAGAACAAAAACAAAAAACAAACAAACAAAAAACCATCCTGTTTGCAAAAATTAAAAACACTCCATTAAAATAAACATATAGATAAAAATAAACAAACAGTCTCAACATAGTACTGTTAAGATATGAAACAATTTAAACATGCACAGGCCTCTAAAGACATATTTTCTTGGCAGAATTCTGTACACTCACATGAGAACAAGTATTTCTGATTTCATAGATCAACAACAGTAATGTATAGATGGCATTGCAAATAGTACTGGCAAATTGTAACTATCCATATTGATTGGGGACTAATGCTGTTATAATACTACCTAATGCAAAATAATTTTTGTAGATCTCTAATATGCTCATTTTAGTAAACTATTTTATTTGCCTTTTAGTTAAGAATTAGAAAACTGTTGGATGCTTAATGAACATGACAGATCCAAAATCTTTAAAAATACTGTATTTTTGTTAAATTCAATCATATCAAAGAGCATTTTTTTCAGAAAAAAAAATCCTTCGCTAGTCAGATTTATGATATAACATGTTTTGCTACTTATGTGCCAAATATTTAAAAACCCATGTTTAGTTCAGTTCCCTGGACTGTGACTATACTTTTCTGCTCCCTCCAACACAGACCATGCAGCACTTCTATGGTACAGAGCAGAGATGGGACTGACTTAGGCCCCACTCCTCATTCAGTGTGTACTGGAGGAAATCACTCCTTTAATCTCACATAACTTGTAAAAAGACCAGACAAAAACAGAGACTTTTTTTGATGTCTGAAAGAATGAAACAAAGAGGAATATACAACTATTTTGTTCCAAAATAGCTGTATTTTGTTAGTCACTTTGTTTTCATTGAAGGCTTATGGATTTGAGGGAATGTTTAGCACCAAACACTAGTGAAAGTGAAAAGTTTAATGCCAGAGGCAAAGGAGCTCACTGGAAAACTTTAAAAGAACATGTTCTGTAACATAAACCTCAAGACTGTGACGTTATGTATTAAATAAGATAACCTATAAAAAGGGCGGAAGGTTCTAGCATTGCTGCCTTCTGGAAGTATTATGTGCTGTGATGATAATATTGTATGTGCAACGCTATTCAAATCCCCTCTCTCCTGTCCCTATTTTCTTTGCCGATTTGATTTTGCTAACTGATATACTTTTCAGGAAGGCAACTCTAAATTTGGTGAGGGATTATTGTATTATGATCACATGTGAAGAAGTATCATTTGCATTCATTACAAGGGTAAATAAAAACTGTTACTCTGAATATGACTGAGCTATTCAAACACAGAGTAAAAAGTGTTCTGTCTGGTGTGATGATTCTGTAAACCACCGTGGAGTACGAAGCAAAGCACACTGGTGATACAGAGGCAATTTACACAGGGAGAAGACAGGTGAGAAACTGGGTGTGAAAGTCTGTAAGTGATTAGCATGGCAAGCTGCTCTGGGAAGCCTAGACAGTATAAATATCCCACCAAGTGCTTTTTTTTTGTATTTTCTACAATGCATTTCTTTTTTTTTTTTTTGAGATGGAGCCTCAAGCTATCCCCCTGGGTAGAGTGCCATGGCATCACAGCTCACAGCAACCTCCAACTCCTGGGCTCAAGCGAGTCTCCTGCCTCAGCCTCCCAAGTAGCTGGGACTACAGGCGCCCGCCACAACGCCTGGCAATTTTTTGGTTGCAGCCATCATTGTTGTTTGGCGGGCCCGGGCTGGGGATTTGAACCCGCCACCTTAGGTGTATGTGGCTGGTGCCTTAGCCACTTGAGCCACAGGCGCCGAGCCTACAATGCATTTCTATAAAATAGTTGTATTTTGTTAGTTGCTTTACTTCATTGAAGGCTTATGGATTTGGGGGAATGTTTAGCACCAACTCTACTGAAAGTGACAGTTGTAAAAAGTTTAAACATGGTGAGCTAGTATGTAGATTTTATCCTTTGCTGTGAAAAAATGATAAACAGTAATTTCTATCCATTTTATGATCAAAAAAGAAATACAAGGTTATCCCAATACAAGAAAGTAAGACTGAGTCAGGGAAATGTCGAGCTTTCAGTCTCATAGCTGAAGGACTAAATTTTTACATGAAACTACAGAGTTTAGGAATCACCTGTTTGCCTTTAAGGCAATCGTTAAATCTATACATAAGCATACAAAGACATGGATATTAATGATTTCTCCAAGGTCAACTGGTAAATTAGTGGAATTTTGTTTTCTTCATCTATGATCCCAGGATTTTTCACAAGAACGACACAGTATTTTGTCCACATCTATAGCTTCCTTTAGGACAAAGCTATACTAACCTGGGTTTTAGCGTACTCTATACTTCTCAGGGAAGACTTGCTCATAAGTAAGGGGTGGCAACAGGGAAGAATCAGACTGAGTGCCAGATGGAGAATAAAAGCTTTCATGGAAGGCTGGCTCCATCAGGAACTACTGATATGACCTTGGTCAAGTCATTTGAGTTCCCTGAATTTCAGTTTTCTCATTTTACAAGGAAAAGGTGGAAATAGACAGACTCTAATTTTCAGTACCAAAATTCTGTAAGTGTGATTACTTTGTTCAAATTAATACAAAGAACCATATCTGATAAAGCAAAAGTTTGTGAATACAACTGGGGAATTCACCTTCAGCTTTATGTATTTCAGGCTGTAGTGAGAGCACCACCTAGTGGACATGTGGCTAACTCCAACAGCCAAGAGCAGTAAGAAATTGAGTTTGCAGAAGGGCCACAAAGAACTGCTCATTAAAAACAACAATCACAAAGAAAACAACAACAACAAAGGGCCAGAAGAAAATGCAAATATTATTCTGACTTGGGGAAGGGTCAGAAAATAACTATCACCAACATATGAGAGTTGATCTTTTTACTATAAGAGGTTGAATGCCATTCTCTAGTAACCTAGAAAAATAATTACTGACTTAAAACAATTGATATCATCTATGGAATGGGAGAAAATATTAGTAAATTATATATCTGATAAGGGTTTAGTATCCAGAATACATAAAGGACTCCTACAAGCACTTGATTCAAAAATGGGCAAAGGACTTGCACAGACGTTTCTCTCAGGAACACATGACAAGATGCTCAACATAACTAATCATTAGGGAAATCGAACCACAATGAGGCACTACACTCATTCAGGATGGCTATTACTTAAAAAAATAAAAGTAAGTATTGCCAAGAATATAGAGAAATTGGAACCCTTGTACGTTGCTAGTGGGAATATCAGAAGGTACAGCTGTTATGAAAAACAGTATGGCAGTTCCTTAACAAAGAAAAAAATATATAGCTTACAATTCAGCAAATCTAGTTCTATGTTCTTTCATTTGCAGAACAAATGAAAGCAAGAATTTGAAGCAATATTTTGTACACTCATGTTCATAGTAGCCATTATTCACAATAGCCCGAGAAGGTGGGAGCAATCCAAGTATCCACTGATGGAGGAATGGATAAACAAAATGTGGTATATACATGCAGTAGAATATTATTCAGCCTTAAAAAAGAATGAAATTCTGCCACGTGGCTACAACACGAGTGACCCTTGAAGACATTATGCTAGGTAAAATAAGCTAGTCACAAAAGGAAAAATACTGTCTGATACTGTCTATGAGCTGCCTCAGTAGTCAAATTCACAGAGACAGAAAGAATAGTGGGCACGGGTTTTCAGTTTGTGAAGATGAGAAAATTTTGAAGATAGATGGTGATCATGGTTGCACAACAATGTGAATATTTTTAATACCCTTGAATGTTACAGGACTTAAAAAATGGTTAAAATAGTAAATTTTGCATTATACATATATTTTACAATAAAAAATTTTATAGCAGTGTGAAGTGTAAAATTCTCTTTTTGGAGAAGAAAAATCCCTCTCTGTTTTGGAGTGAACTGTTCTTGATAACAGTTGAAATACCTTCAAAGGGAAATGTGTATTTTTAAGAATCCAAGAGAGAGAAAAGAAACACTTTTGTCCCTGGTGATTTTTGACTGATAACGCACTTTCCATGAGATTTCTCGGTGGCTCTGATTTTTGAGTTTGATTCAGAAGAGAGAAATATACTTATTTAATGTGAAAATGCTCACTCTGGGCTCAGTGCTAGGTAGGAGTGTGGATGTCCCAGTAGTGATTACATGCTGGGACTGCTGCTAGGCACAGTTTTGCTGCCTCAGTCTGCAGCCCAAGGATGGTGTTATACTAGAGACATTGGATCTGCCTTGCCTGAGGGGAAGGGCACTCTATAAAGAATGACTAGGTCTTACAGAATGCTTTGGGCTCTTGTTTTAAATGAGGTGGCCATGGAGCCTCTCTGGGTAGGCTACAAAAGGAATGGCTGTCATTAGCAAAAATTAATTAAGTTAGCTTTAGGTTTTAATAAGACCCTTCCAGTGCCTTTCTCTTCTGAAATACCCTCTGCTCCCGTGTACTTAATCTATCTCTACAAAATCTACTTTTGGAAAGAGATAATGGATGAACTAAATTACCCCAATATGTATGTGTCAGGGAGGCTTTGTGTGTATCATTATTTTAAAAGAGTCTGACATAAGCGAAACAAATGAGCTTCTAACTTCAGAATCTTCAATGTAGAATCTACATTGCAGATGATCTGGCTAGGAGAAGGACTGGGGCGAGGAATGAGTGCCCTCTGGGTCTCCCTAAAACAGGGGTTCTCTACCTCTACACTGATGACTTTGGGGCTGGGTAATTGTTTGTTGTGGGGGGCTGTCTGACTTGGGCATTGGGGGGTGTTTAATAGCGCCCCAGCTTCTCTTACTAGATGCCAGTAGCACTCCTCTAATTACAAGAGCTCCAAATGTCTCCAGACATTGAGGGGCAGGTGTGGGGCAAAAAGCCTCCTCCTACCCTCACTGGGAAACACATAGGTAGGTGATCAGTATTCCGCCGACATGTATCACTAGCTATTCTTGCCAAAGGAGCTTGTAATCTCACTACAAAATTCTGATCTACACTAAAACTATCAGAAGGTAGTACCAGCCAGGATATGAGATTAAATGAAGTCATCAAAAGTGCAAACAGCAGCAGTATTTTTTTCAGATTTCTATAAGGAGCTCCTGGTGCAATTTGATAAAATGGAATTAGACAACTGACATCTAAAGAAAAGTCTCTCTTTTTAAGTAGTTTTCTTTTTTAACCAAGAAGACAAAGCTGCTTATAAAAGAAGAAGCAATTTAGATTTCGTCTTAGACTGTTTTCATAGCATTTTATATACAAAACCTTCATCTTCTTATCTCTCCTCAGCCCATCCTGACACATAAAGACTTTTAAATCCTGAAGTCATGGTGCCCACCTACCACCTGCTTTTTCTGCAAGAGTGACCTTCCAAATAAAGAAAATGTATTGAGTTTTAATGTTTTGAGGTCACGGTTTTTATGCTCTCAAATTAGTAAAAGAATTTTCAAAGTATGTTTATTGGATTCTTGGGTTAGGAATGATTGTCTTACAATAATTACTTATGGAGTATTGACTACTTGGTCAGGGATATATATTAAGTTATCAAAGCTTTTCAACAACTCAAACACAGGTGAATAAATAAACTAAGCCCTTGACAGCCCTAAAAAGCTGGATAGTGGCAGATCTGGGATTTGAATCCATGCAGTCTGGCTATTGAGGCTAAGCTCTCAACCACCACACGTAACTGGCTCCTTAGAATTCTTTTTGCTGAAATTGCTAATGGGAAGTTAACTTGGAATAGCCCTGCTTGCTCTCATCTCTTCAAATCTCAATTCCCATGATTGTAAAAGATGACTGAACTAGGTGATTTGGAAAGACCTTCCTGTGCCTAGATCATTACAGATGCCAAATAAATACTAAGCTCTGGAATTTTCTGCCACACAATATTCAACTTAGAGACAAGAATGTCTCCACATAAGTTTGATGTTGCAAGAGAGATGTTATGGAATAAACCCTGGGATTGGGACTTGAAGACATGGGATTAAATGCACTCAATACTAATGTGAAACTAATGTAAAGCAACTACATGCCCCCACAAAAGAAAAAACACAAGTATAGTCTAGCAAGGGGCAGGGCAGAGGAGGGAAGGCCACTGGTGGGATCTCACCTAAATGCAGGATGGTGAGGGTGTTGAGCACGCCTCCTAGGTGAAGGGCTCAGCTACAACTGGAACTTTACCTTAGAACTGTACACAATCTAAACATTTGTTCCCTCACATTAACCTGACACAAGCAAACAAGCAAACAATCAGAGACATGGGCTGAAAGGCTTTCCCCTCCCTGCCACAAGATGCATGGATCTCATCTTCAGTTCTACTCTAAGACAACAGACTGTTAACCTTAACCACAAGGAAAGCAGCAAGCAGTCCATACTGTTTCTTTGAGGCATCTCTCTGTTTTGAGGAGGGCTTTTTTAAAAATGATTTTATTAATTTTTTCTTTTTTTTTTTTTTGTAGTTTTTGGCCAGGGCTGGATTTGAACCCACCACCTCTGGTATATGGGGCCAGCGCCCTACTCCTTTGAGCCATCTGTCTCTGGACTTTTTGTTTAAGGAACTGCCTCTTCTTCGGATTCTACTTTGATGCTGCTAAACCAGTCCCCGCGTCCTAAACCAACCTGGAGGTTTGAGGCCTATGGAGACTGATATTCCAGGTCACTCTGAAACACTTGGTACTGACATCATGAAGACCTCTCCTGTAATATTCTTTATAGATCCAATTACGCTTGGAGTTTCTAATTAGGTAGTAAATTCTGAATAAACACACTAAGCAGAATGAGGCAGCCAACCCAGAGAATCCCTTACTCCTGTGCCAGTGATGTACGGACACTGATAAAACGAGGACCCACGGTGCCTGGGAAGACAGAAAGCAAGGCAAGCCTACTCTACTTGAGTAGTACCTTAGTGTTAACCAGCTAAGAAACTGTTACAAGAACAAATCTGCCAAATTTTACTTTCTTTCTTTTTTTTTTTTTTGAGACAGAGTCTTACTATGTCGCCCTCGGTCAAGTGCCGTGGTGTCACAGCTCACAGCAAGCACCAACTCTTGAGCTTAAGTGATTCTCTTGCCTCAGCCTCCCAGGTAGCTGGGACTACAGGCGCCCACCACAATGCCCAATTATTTTTTTGTTATAGTTGTCATTGTTGTTTTTAGTTGGTCTGGGCCAGGTTAGAACCCGCAAGCCTTGGTCCATGTGGCAGGCACCATAACCACTGTGCTACGGGCGCTGAGCCCCAAACTTTACTTGGGGCTATGATGGGCACAGCTGCCAGAGAAAAGAGACAGGAATCACAAACTCCACTCAACATTCACATATCCCACATCGTGGGCAGGAAGGAGGTTAGATAAGCACGCATGTTTTTCTTATCTACCAAAACTACACTACTTACTTGGACAAAGAACCACAACGTAATAATTCTGGTTAAGATTTACCCTTTTCTTTAGCATAAAAGACAAAGAAACAGAGTCTTAGTGGGGACTGTGTAATTGGAAAATGAAATGGCAACAGGCAGCAGTTTTTCCTTGTAATGATGCACAATGATAAATGGGACTGAAGAATTAGTGACGTGACAGGTGCGATCTGAGAAATTCCAAGTTAGTTTCAGCATGTATCATATTTCTAAAATATTAGTAATTCTAAATTAATTTTGGGGTTTAAAGTGATATACTATATATACATATATATGTGTGTATTTCAACAAAAGTAGGTTTAAAAGCTTATTTTTAGTTGTTTTTTTAACGAGCACTCTCTGTGAATAAAAGGAGAAAGGAGATGACAATGTGTAGTGATAACAATCCATCCACTGTCTAATGATTTTTATCTAATTAGACACTGGTTCATTCATAATGTGCCCAATGCCTGGAAGATTTATAGAAAGGCAGGTAAAAGCTTTACTTTCTATTGCCAGACCCCAAAAACCACAACTTCAACTGAAACCAGAAACCAGTGCCTGCCAGACTAAAAAAGAACAATAACAAAAAACAGGGAGCTTATTATTAGGGTCAACAATAGGCCTTTGTCAGAAAAGATCCCCCCCCCCATATGTTTTTTCATTACTGTCTTTCCCCTGGAAGCAGCTCTACTTCTCTGTGAACTTGCACCTGCAGTTCCAACCCGTGAGACACATTCAGTCCGATGGCTCAGACTGCCCAAAATTAGGAGCAGAAACTCAGGCAAGACCTTGCTCCCTAGTGGCACAGGAACTGGGCAGCATGGATCTCTGGTTATTTAGTGAATGTGGAATTAAAACAAAACAAAATTAAAATATTATCTATGTTGGCTCAGTGCCTGTAGTACAGTGGATACGGCGCCAGCCACATACACTGGAGCTGGCAGGTTTGAACGTGACAACTGCCAAACAACAATGACAACTACAACAAAAAAATAGCAGGGCATTGTGGTGGGTGCCTGTAGTCCCAGCTACTTGGGAGGCTGAGGCAAGAGAATCGTTTAAGCCCAAGAGTTTGCTGTGAGCTATGATGCCACAGCACTCTACTGAGGGCGACATAATGAGATGCTGTCTCAAAATAATAATAATAATTTTTAAAAAAGTAAATAAATAAAATTTTTTAAAAATATGTATGTTTTGTATCTGTGCCAAAAGCACTGGGCAATTTGTAAATATAATTGCAGAGCAAAGATAAAACTGCTTAAGATTTTTATCTTTCACGTCATAAAAAAATAAAGTATTTCACTCAGTTCTTCCAAGTTTTTTAAGTAGTGTGTTGAGGTGAGGGGGATGAGTGGTCTATCCATCATCCCAGTCCCATGGGCAACTCTAAGATAAGTAGAGAAGGAAGCACTAGCGTCCTGAACAAATCCATCAGAAACCCAGTTTAATGAACACGCACCCTGAGCACGAGCCCCTTTTAAATTCCGTGCTGTCTCTTCTCTTTTAATAAGCTGACAGCCTATTTAAGGGGGTGGAGGCAGCGAGAGGATAGGAGATGCAGGGCAGACGCTAAACCATAAGTTCATGCTGCCGTGTCTTCGATGATTAGTTTTGAATGTCCTCATGGTACCACTGTGGAAGCGAGGCAGGAAATGAGTGACTAATTACAGCGCGTATTAACATGCTGCACATTAAGCAGGAGAGCACGTTTCATGTCATTTTCTAAGAGAATTACAACTATGACACATCAAGCGAAACTGAGTTTAACAGAGGATGAAAAATATATTCCTCTTGTTAAGTACCACATGCCCCATGGAAACAGGTGAGAACTAAAGATATCCATAGCTCTCTGAGTGTGGAAAAAATTGAATCCAACTCCCAGCCTAGTTTTTAGTGGACAGGACCGACTACATAATCTGAAGGGCCCAGTACAAAATGATAATGTGAGGCCCTTAGTCAAAAATTATTAAGATGGTGACAGCAGTGTATTAACCCAAGTGCAGGGCCCCTCCGTGGGACGGCATCAAGGCTAGTGCCGGTGAAGCTGTATATTGACAGCAGTGTACTAACCCGAGTACAGGGCTCCCCTGTGGGACAGCATGAAGGTTGGAGCCCATGAAGCTGCGTATCAACAGCAGTGTACTAACCCGAGTGCAGGGCCCCTCCGGGGATGGCACTGGGTGTATTAACCCAAGTGCGGGGCTCCCCCATGGGACTGCATTGAGCCTGGTGCCCGTGAAGCTATGTATTAACAGCAGTGTATATCACACCTATGGTTTATCTTACAAGGGTACATGCGAATCTTTCTAAATGCAGAATATATATGTCTTAACACAACAACTAAGAAAATGACATGAAGGCTATGTTAACATTGATGAAAATATTTCAAATTGTATATAAAACCAGCACACTGTACCGCAGGACTCTACTAATGTACACAGCTATGATTTAATAAAAAAAAAATAAATAAATAAGAAACATAATTAATAATAAAAAAACCCCAGCAGGGTATTAATCCAAGTTCAGGATGGGACAGCATTGAGGCTGGTGCCCATAAAGCTATGTATTAACAGCAGTGTATTAACCCAAGTGCAGCACCCCCCCGCCCCGGGACGGTGCAGCAGAGACTGGTGCCCATGAAGTTGGCCCTGTTAGTGGAAGAGACCTTCTGTGTTAAAATGTGGCAAACTGAGCTGAATTTATGGCTGTAACTGTTTCTGAAAGTTCTTTGATCTTAAACTGCATCACAGAAAAGGGGGAAAAAACCAAACTTCCCCCACAGACTCCCAAACCAAGAACAAACAAAAAACTCAGCAGTATTGACTGGGAAAGGTTGAGGAGCTACTGATTTTTCCCACCTGTGGCTGGGTGTGTGCCACTCCCACTCACTCTTCCTCCCAATGCCCAGACTGTCGTGAAGAATGAGATCCTGGAAGCCAGCAGACTGCACCTTCACACTGACAACAGGAGTTACCAGTGGGTAGCACCATACAGACTTGTAAACTTTTAAAATTACAACCCACATTAACAAACACACTTTATACTGCACCTAGTACACACTTATACACACATACACAGGTAAATGTAATGAAAAGAAGTATCAAGAAACAATAATTCCCCTATGATACCCTCTGATATTTTCTATTCAATTTCATTCATATCTATTCTATTTCACCTTTGTGAGAAGCTGCTCAAGATCCACCATATGGAATTTACAATCCAGTAATGGCTCCAACCCACAAGTTGGAAAACACTGTTACACTGGCTATTGTCTTTCTCTGCTAGGTGGCCCCTACCCCAGTCTTCTGGAAATACATTCTGCTGTGGCCACTGAGTCAATGTTAACTTAGACTGAGATGACCCCAGCAGCACTGCACCTCCTGAGATTTCTCCTTTTGGAATAGAGTGGAAACTCCCTTTCTCTTGGGTTGCCAAGCTGAGAAGATGTGATTCAGGACTGTGGGAGGCAAAGAAAGAGATTCCTGACTAAACTCCTGGTCCGAGATACCAATAAAGCGGCTTCATCTTGGTTCTTCCTGGTTATAAGAGCCACTAAAAGCTTTGTAAAATTTTTGTCCTTTCCCAACCACAAAGTCACAGCTACTATGAACACCATGGGCAAACAAAGCCATGTGAAGGGGTAACAAACAAACATGGTGCAGATGTGAGCAGCTGTACTGTAAAAACTACACTGCTCTCAGCCCCCCTTTTCACAATTTTAAACCTTTTTACTTCTGTTACTATGAAAGAAAAGCTTCCTTGTTTTTTTGGTATTTACAGAAATAACACTTTCCTCCATGTTTTTATGTTATTTAACAAATAAGAATTAAGCCTGTGACTCTGGCTGTAAGACATAAATGTCAAGTTGAAGAGGCTTGAGTCTTAAAAAGGCTCAATTGATGATGTCTAGAAATGAAAGAAGTAACATTAACACTCAATTTATTGATTATATAGACTATCATTTACTGAATGTCTAGTGTTCCAGGAAGCTTATTTGTCATCTGTTTTAAAAATCCTGGGTACAAGTGAATCTTTCTATGAGTAGAATATGAATGTTTTGACATAATAACTAAGAAAGTTACATGAAGGCTATGTTAACCAGTTTGATGGAAATGTCATGGATTGTGTGTGAAAACACCACACTGTACCCCCAAAGTGCATCAATGTACACAGTTACCATTCAATTAAAAAAAAAAAAAAAAGGGACAAAAAAAAATCCTCATGACACTTTTTTAGACAAACAATACCTTCATTTTTTACATTAAAAGGAAGGCACAAAAACATCAACTTGTTCCAGATTACCCAGCCTGAAATGGGTGCTACTGTGATTCAACTCAAGACAGTGTGATTCCCTCTACTTCCTGTTTCCCTATTGGCTCTTCAGGGACTGCTGTGGGGTGGGACATCACAGATGCCCAGTGACCCATATGAGGCCGCCCCCTCCCTGCCCCCCAACCCCCTCTCACTCCCTGCTCCCCCCCCCACTCTCTCCCCTCTCTCTGATATACAATAAACTTACACTTTTATATCCTAAAAAAAAGACACTGCCTTGTTTTCTTATTCTTTTTTTAAAGTGACAATTCACATTATTAATTGGCAATTCAAAACGATACTGCTTTTCTTCATAGGTTAATGTGTGAAAACACGTTATGTTGCCATAGCAGATTTAATCAAGGCAGCATAAGACACCTGGAGAATGGCAGTGACATCACCCATGCCCCTGGATCTTAATCTCGGCTTGCAGAACATTTCATGCAAGCCAGACCTCCTACTAAGCTGAGCCTGGAGTCCCAACCAATGTACTATTTTTCTAGAGAATAACAAAACCACAGATAATGATTTTAAGTTTGATAAAATATAGACTCCCTGCTAAAAGACAAATTCTCTCCCTCTCTTTCTCTCTTTTTAACTTAAGAAAAAAAAAAAAAACAGCTAATAAGAAAGACCCCAGCTGGTTAAATATGGCCACCAAAGTGCTCCAGATTCCTCTGGCTTTGGGCCCATAGAATCTTCATTTGATCGTCTATAATGCTGAGCTTTTGAGTTTCAAATTCTCTGCATTTCCTCCATCCAGAATGAATAAGTGTTGAGATAAATCCTAATCTCATATAACTGTCTCCCTTATTTCATTCAGCTCCTTAATTTGTATTATTTCTAAAGGATGTCTCAGTTTTGAAGACATTTTCAGAAAATTGGAAGAAAATGGATGTTTTCTAATACTGGTAAGCTGCTTTGGCCAGACATTTGTACTTACTTCTCCATTCACTGTCTCTCCATCTTACCCTTCTGAAAGCAATTCAGGAAAGGGAAGTAGGCTAAAAACCTCATTATTTAACCAGATTTTAATAGTTTTTTTAAAAAAGATTTCTTAGTTTAAAATTTTAACTATCATTCTTTAATCCACACAGTATGTTTGTTCATGTAAGAATCAGAAAATGCAGATATGTAAAATGAATAAACCATAAAACCAAAATTACCCTAACCCCAACCATTCAGAGATAATCTGTGCTAGCAGTTTCAATTTAACCTTCTAGGCATTTACGTATATCTTTAAAAATCAGATGCATGACTTTATAGCTTTATGAAAATACATGCTATTTGGAAATCATTTCTTTATGTCAATATATCATGAACAACTTTCTAATATTAATCACAATATTATTCTAGCATCTGCATAGTATTTTATTTTTTAAGTATATTCTGATTTTTAAAAAAATCAATCTCATACTATTGCATAATTTAGTTTTCATTATTAACAACTATAAACAATGTTGTCTTTGGGACAGGTAATCTATTAAACAATTAGCATAAAATTCCTAGCAGTGGAATTACTGGATCAAAGGTATAAACCTCAAAGAACTTTCTTTATTGTTACACCAATCTGTATGTCAACCAGTTAGCAGATTGTATCAATTTATCCTTTAGCAGTGTGTAAGAATGTTCAGTTCTCATTCTTCTTTTAGATCCTTGCTATTGTAACAAATAAAAAGGCACTTTAACACATCACTTGTGTTTCCATGATTACTGTATGCTCAGATTTACCTTTAAAATTCAGTTTAGAGACAAATTTATGGAGTGGGATAAGGACCTCTAAAAATCCACCCTTCCATACAGAAACAAGAACGCTGGTGAAATTTGTCACTGTCAACATTTTCAGACATCTGGGTATTAAACAAAGACATGTAACAATTCAAAGAGCATTTGTTCAAGAAAAACAGCTGAATCTAGCTGAATCCTAACAGTTTGTTTTGTAGCACTTTTAACTTGTATAATTTTCAATTCTCCTTTTCCCATCTCTGCAACAGCCTTGAAAATCAACAGCCTCCCAGCCACAGTAGCTGTGAAAACCAACAGTAAAAATGTTAGATATAAATGACCTCAACATACCAGTCAACAAAGGTTGGCAGAAAGGATTAAAAGAAAAAACAACCAACCCATATATATGCTGGCTACAAGAGAGGCAATTTAGATTCAAAGATACAAATGGGCTAAAAAGATAGAAAAAAAAATGTATCTTATAAATTGTAACCAATAGAGAGCTAGACTAATATCAGACAAAATAGATTTCAAGATTAAAATTGTTACTAGAGACAAAGAAATACATAACAAAGGTTAACGTAATCCTATAGGAAGAACAATCACATACTTACAGTAACAGTGTATGTTATCAACCAAAAGAACTCCAAATTACATAAAGCGAAAATTGACAAAACTGAAAGAATACAAAATAGACTTCAACACATCACAGTCAATAATAGGTAGAACAGTGAGGCAAAATATCAAAAGATGATGATAAAAAGATGATGAAAAACACGGTCACCAACTGGAACTAAATACAACAGAACACTACACCAAACATTACCAGAATGTGCATTCTTTTCAAGTGTGGAAATGGTAAAACTCCCAAATTGATAAACATACTATAATCATTCCCACTACTAGCTGACCTTTTTTGCATAAATTGACAAGCTGATCTTGATACAGAAATGAAAAGGAGCCAAAATAGTGAAAACAATCTTGAATGACAACAAAAGTAAAGGAATAATACTTCTGATTTCAAAATCTAATACAAAACTACTTTCATCAAGACAGTGTGGTACTGACTTAGAAGTAGTGATATAAATCGATAGGGTGGAATTCAGAGTACAGAAATAAACCTTTATCTTCACGATCAACCAATTTTTAACAGGGCACCAAGACAACTCAATGGGAGAAAGAATAGTCTTTTAACAAATGGTTCTTGGACAACTCCAGCACATACCAGCCATAGTGTTCCACCTGAGGAGGGAGGGACATTGAGAAGCACTTGTAAAGTTCAGAGCCCAGAGGTACAGGCTCACAAAGACAGACACTTCATCACAGGGCTGTAGAAAGCTTCCTGTTCCCCACACTTACCACCATATTCCCGAGGGCTCTTTTTACCCAGTAGATCATGAACAAATATCAAAAAAAAAAAACCAAAACAAAACAAAAAAACACCGGGCACACTAAAGAGCAAATACATCATTTGAAGAGAAAGCAAGCATCAGAACCAGACCCAAGTATGACAGAGATGTTGGAATTGTCAGAACAAGAATTTAAAACAACTATGATTAATATCTTTTAATGAACACAGGAAAGAATATCCAAGAATAAAAGGGAAATGTAAATAGAGAAATAGAAATTCCAAGGAAGAATGGACAGTAAATGATAGAGATTTAAAAAAAAATGCAATAACAGAAATGAAGAATGCCTTTGATTACTACTGGATACAGCTGAAGAAAGGATGCGTGAGCTGAAGAGTATCTCAACAGAAACTTCCCAACGGAAAGGCACGGGGAAAACAGACTAGAAAAATAAAAGGAAGAAAATAACCAAGAACTGTGGAACTACAGATGTTGTACCATATGAGGAACAGAAATACCAGGAGAAATAAGAGCAAAAGGGACAGAAGAAATATGTGAAGCAGCAATGACTGAGAATTTCCCCAAATTCTAACGTTAGGCACCAACAGCACATCCAGGAAGCTCAGTCACCAGGAGGGATAAATGACAGCCCCTCCCCCATGGGAACCTAATACTACGGTTCACTTGGTCCCCACCAAATCTCATGTAAAATTCGATCCCCAGTGTGGCAGTGTTGGGAGGTGGGACCAAGTGCGAGATGTCTGGGTCACTGGCGGACCCTCCGGAATGGTTTGGTGCTGTTCTTGAGGGTGAGTGAGTTTTTGCTCTCAGTTCCCGTGAGAGCTGGTTGCTAGGGGGTCTGGCACCTCTCCCCACTCCACCCTTCCTCTCTCTCTCCGTGTGATATTTGTACACACTATCTTCCCTTTCTTTTTTTTTTTTTTTTTACCATGAGTAGAAGTAGCTGGAGGGCCTCATCAGATGTAGATGCCAGGACATGCTTCTTACGCATGCTGCAGAAAGAACTGTGAGCCAGACAGACCCCTTCTCTCTGTAAATTACCCCCTCTCAGGTATTCCCTTCCAGCAACACAACATGGACTAGGACTGCAGGAAATCAAAGACAGTGAGAAAATCTTGAAAGAAGCCAGACGAAGCCAATACCTTACCTATGGAGAGTAAAAGATAAAAACTACGTCTAACTTCTCTTCAGAAACCACACAGTAAGAAAGCAGAGCGAAACAAAGTGCTGAGGAAAAACCCGCCAACCTAGAACTCTGTGCCCTATGAAATTACTCTTGCAAACGATGAAGAAATAGACTTTCTCAGACTAACAAAATTGGAGGGATCTTTTTGCCAGTACACTTGCCTTCCAAGAAATGTTAGAATACATTCCTCAGAAAGAAGCAAAATGATCTATGTCAGAAACTTGGATCAATATAAAGGAAGAGGACTAGAAAAGAAGTAAGTGAAGGTAACTAAAAACTTTTTCATCCCTATTTTATCTAAGAGATCACAGTCAAAATAATATTAACCATATATGCTTTTTAATATGTATACTTTTATATATACTTAAATACCTATACACAAGAGTATTCACTCATTTTACATATGAGTGAAATGAATGACAGCAATGATACAAGGAATAGATAGAAAGAGATTTATTTTGC
The DNA here is from genome assembly GCF_000181295.1 of Otolemur garnettii. Taxonomy (NCBI): domain Eukaryota; kingdom Metazoa; phylum Chordata; class Mammalia; order Primates; family Galagidae; genus Otolemur; species Otolemur garnettii. The sequence continues at coordinate 35,867,669 of NW_003852401.1, forward strand.
TATTATAAGGTACTTGTATTACCCATGAAGTAGTACAGTAATATTTGAATGCAGACCTTAACTAGTTGTAAATGTATTGTAAATGAGCAACCACTAAAATAAGTATACCTGGGCGTGGCATCCGTAGCTAAGTGGTTAGGGCACCAACCACATATGTGGGGCATGTGGGTTCAAACCTGGCCTGGGCCTGCTAAACAACAATGACCACTGCAATAAAAAAATAGCTGCACGTTGTGGCAGGCACCTGTAGTCCCAGCTACTTGGGGGGGCTAAGGCAAGAGAATCACTTAACACAACACTCTACTGAGGGCAGTGTAGCAAAAATCCGTCTCAAAAAAATAAATAAAATAAATGGAAATAAATAAATAAAATAAGTATAACTGATAGGCTAAGAAGAGAAAATGGTATTACATAAAATCCTCAATTAAAACCATAGAAGAGGCCGGGTGCAGTGGCTCATGCCTATAATCCTAGCACTCTGGGAGGCTGAGACCAGCCTGAGCAAAAGCGAGACCTCATCTTTAAAAACAGCTGGGCGTTGTGGCAGGTGCCTGTAGTCCCAGCTACTTGGGAGGCTGAGGCAAGAGGATCTCTTGAGCTGAAGTGTTTGAGAGTGCCCGGCACTCTACCAAGGGCAACAGAGTGAAACTCTGTCTCAAAAAACAAAAAACAAACAACCCCCCCCAAAAAAACAAAGAACAGAAGGCAGAAAAATAGAAGATAAAAACAGGAACAATAAGCAAGTGCAATCTAGAAAATGATACTAAATACAGTAGACATTCCAACTTTATCAACAAATACTTTAAACATCAATAATCTAAATGTACCAATTAAAAAACAGAATAGTTCGAAAAAACAGACCAACTAACTTACATGTTGTCCATAATAAAGCCAACTTAATAAAATATATAAATAGAATAAAAAACAAATGGATGGACAAATATATACCATGCTAACACTAAACAAAAGGATACCAAAGTAGTATTCATTTCAGAGTTAGAAGGCTTCAAAGCAGGAAGTTACCAGGCATACTTAAAGGGGGGGCATTCTTACAGAATGAGAAAGGAGTCAATTCTCTAAGAAACCATAACAATCCTTAATGTGTACGTGTATAACAAAAGCACATCAGAATGTGTGGGATAAAACCTGATAGAACACCTGGGAGAAACAGAAGGATCCACTATTATAGCAGGAGACTTTAACATCCCTCTATGAGAAATAGATCCAGCAGGCAGAAAATTAGTAAGGCCATCACTGAATTCAATAATGTCTCAATCAACCGGGTATAATTGTCATCTATTGACTACTTTATTGAACAACAGCAGAATACATATTCTTCTCAAGCTCACATGGAACATTTAGCAAGACAGACCACACACAGTCTGGGGCACAAAACACATCTTAACAAATCTCAAAGAATGGAAATCACCACACCACAATGAAATTAAACTAGAAATCAATCAATGACAAAAAGATAGCTGGGACATTCCCAACACCCGAGAGGTTAAACAATGCACTGCTACATAACACAGGGGTCAAAGGAGAAATCTCATAGATGTGAAGTGTTTTGAATTAAATGACAATGAAAATAGAACTTTAAAATTTTCAGGGTACAAACTATTGCAATGCTTAGAGAGACATTTATAGCATTATTTATTAGAGAAAAAAAATCTTAAAACAATCATCTAAATTTCTATCTTGGGAAACTAGAAAAAGAAAAGCAAAGTAAGCAGAAGAAAAGGAACAATAAAACTTAAGAGCACAGGTCAATGAGACTGAAAGCAGGAAATCAACAGAGAAAAATAAATGAAACAAAAACTGGCTCTCTAAAAAGATCAGTAAAATCAATGAGACTTTATCCTGGCTAAGAAAAAAAGAGAGATAAATTATACTAGTATACTACTCTCTCAGAAACGAGAGAGGAGATCTAAGTATGATGCCCGCAATTTGAAAACCTAGATGAAATGGAACAATTCCTCGAAAGATACAATGTGCCAAACCTTCGTAAGATGAATTAGACGCTCTGAATTGAATTAAACTAACAACCTTCCAAACAGAAAACACCAGGCCCACACTGGTGATTTTTTCCCTTTTCGCTTTTTTTTCTACCTACCTCACTGCTGAATATCACCACGATCACCTTCAAAGCACCCCCCTTGGAGTACAGCACATGAAAACATGCAGCAACAGTAACGAATGCCACTCAGCAGGACACCACCAGACGTCAACACTAGCACAGCTGTGAATCACTGATATACAAGTTATAAAACCTTACTATATTGTTTGTACAGTGCTGCCAACTTAAATGCATGATGGCAAGTTCATAAACTAAATTGTCAGATTTTGTACAACAGCTCTGAATGTCATTCCAGAAAAAGAGTTTCAAAATTGCTTTGAAGGGGTGGAGAAGGTGCTGGCATTAGTGCACAGCTTCCCAAGGGGAATACTTTGAAGGTGACTATAGTCATACTCAACAATAATGTAGCGCTTTTTCAAGGGTGAGTTCTTAAACTCAATTGTCAGACCTTCAGACCTTGAATATCTAACTATTTGGAATGGAGGCATGGACGGACCAACAACTAATCCTGGAGAAATAAGCAAGGATCAGATGATGGAGATTTTTGAATTCAAGATCAAGAAACTCCTACTTCAGTGCAGGTGACTGGGAGCCAAGGATCTTGATAGAGCTTGGCTGTTTGGCCTCTCTAAATCTCATTTTGAAATTTGATCCCCAGGGTTAAAGGTGGGGCCTTTTTGAGGGCAGTGGTGATTTGATGAACTACAGAAGTTGCCAAGTAAGTTTAGCAGAGAGGACAACTGTGCAAGTTCCCTAGTGAGGAAGGGCTGAGAGGAAGTTTCCTGGCGTCTTTCACTGAGATGTTAAGGCACAGAGCAGGCAGGACAGATTTGAAGTGGTATATCTCGAGAAGACCATAATTTCTGCATCAGACATGTTAAACTTAAGATGTTACTTTGGTGGATAGCTAGAATCCTATTCTCAGTAGAAGTCAGAGAAGGATGTTGGGTAAATTAAGTGAATACTGGTGAAGAAACTACAAAACAGTGTCAGAGATATGGAGGAATCCAGAGGCTTTGTGGGTCCCGGAAGATGTGGCCAGTAATATCTAATGCATACACAGAATCAAATCAAAGCGATAGTCTGGTCATGCTATAAAATTCACATTTCATCAAAAAATCAACAAAGTAAATGTAAGAATTGTATAATTAAAGGAAAAATGTGATAGGTAGGCACAAACTTTTGAGAAATTCTTGATGATATAAGGTTTAATCATATCAATAAGTGATTAAAAGTAATCACACCCCAAACTATATCACAATGTCAAAACAGGGATTTTCATGGGGCTTTGATAAGCTGATGCAAAGATTAAAGACAAAAACATTAAAATAACCAAGCAAGAAATACTGGAAAATAAATCATAGTATAAATGTATATACCCTATCAGTTACTAAAATTACTAAAATGAATTCCTGAAATGTAAAAATCAAAATAACACTGTATTGACACAGACATAAGTAAACAGTCAACACAAAAGAATGGATAGCGTATAAATAGGCCTAGGAAATATACTCATTTTTATAATAACAATAATACTAAAAATCAAGAGGCAATCCTCAATAATTTAGTACATGTCTCAGGACACTGTATTTTCATTAGGAAAAAAATATTAGAATCCTGATTGGCAATAAACACACACATGTGCAAACGGATGAGTATACATATGTGAATAATATGAGTATACATACGTGAATAAAAGTAATGTCTTAATTAAAGGTACAGAAGAACAGCAGAACAAACTATAAAGCATTATTTTATGGTCCTCAGAAGCAAAGAGTTCTAATACAGAGAAAGCCTGGCAGATGTCCTCCTTTTCACCTTTTTAAATTAAAAAAAAATTTACATCAACACATAACAATTGCATATTTATGGGGTATACAGAGATATTGTGATACATGCAGTGCACAGTGATTAGATCAGTAATCAGCATATCTATCATCCATTTATCATTTTTCTGGGTTGCGAACATTTCTAATACTTTTCCAGGAAGTAGAAGAAAGCTAAGTTTTGGTGAACTGTAGTCATCCCACAGTGCTACAGAACACTAGAACTGATTTCTCCTATCTAGCTGGAATTTTGTATCCTTTAACGAATCTCTCCTATACCCCCATTCCTCCTACCCTTCTCAACCTCTGGTATCCTGTTCTACTTTTGAGTTCTATGAGATCAACTAATTTTTTAAGCTTCCATATATGAATGAGAATAGGTGGTATTTAACTTTCTGTTCCTGGCTTATTCTACTTAATACAACATCCTCCAGTTCTACACATGTTGCTGTGAATGACAGGATTTCGTCCTTTACAGTCCTTGTTGAATAATATATTCCACTGTGTACCCATACCACATTCTACATTTTCTTTATCCATTCATCTGTTGTTGGATACCTAGGCTGAATCCGTATCTTGGCAATTGTGAACAGTGTTGCAATAAACACAGAGGTGCAGATGTTTCTTCAATAAACTGACTGCCTTTCCTTTGGATAAACGTCCAGTGGTGAGATTGGGGGATCATATGGTAGTTCTATTTGTAGTTTTTCAGGAAATCTTCATATTGTTCTCAACAGTGGCGACACTAGCTTACACTCTCACCAACAGTATGTAAGAGTTAGCTTTTCTCAGCATTGTTGCCACATTTATTTTTTGTCTTTTTGATAACAGCCGTCTTAATGAGTGAGATCACACCTCATTGTGGTCCTCATTTTCATTTCTTTGATGATTAGTGATGTTGAACATTTTCTCATGTATTTGTTGGCCACATATGGTTCTTTCGACACATGTCTATTCAGGGCCTTGAATAACATTTTTTTGAAAAGTGAAACTATGGAAGTAATGTAATTCAAAAGCAAAAAATATCATAGGAAGTATGTTAAAATGTCCTTTTATAAAATATAAATGCTATACATTACAATTGGGGAGAAAAGATCCCTTGAGGACATGCTAAAAGGCAAACTTTTAAAAAAGACTGACAAATTTAATGTAGAAAAAATACATGTCATGGAGCAGAAGTTATCTGCAACACAGACAACTTACGGGGACGTGTACCAATAATTTATAAAGAACTCTCTATATTACTACGAAAAAGGGGGCAGCTCAATAGAAAACGGATCCTAGAGTTATTAAACCGGCACTTCAAAAAGAGGATTTCTAATGACAAAATATTCAACCTGATTATAACCAGGGAAAGGCAATGCATACCATAATGAGATGCTTTTAAATACTCAAATGAACAGCTGCAATTTAAAAGCTGGCTGTTATCTATGTTGTTAAAGGGCTGGACCAACTGGAACATGCATACACTGTTGGTGGGAATGTAAACTCTGGATCCAGAGTTCAAACTGTTGGGAGGTACAGTGGGTCGAACTGTGACCCTCAAAAAGCTTTGTCCACACCCTAACCCCAGAAGTTACCAATACTGACCTTATTTATCAAAAGGGTCTTGGCTGCAAGGATGTTAAGACAAGATGATCATGGATACCTGAGCGGGCCCCAAATCTCACCCATACTTTCATGACAAGAATACTTGTGAGAGACAGAAGAGGAGAAACAGATTCAGAGAAGGCCATGAAAAGAGAGAGTCAGACGCTGGAGTTATGTAGACACGAGGAATGCCAAAAGTCACAGAAGCCGGATGAGAAAAAGAAGGCATCCTCTCCATTAGCCTTCAGAGGGTTTTTAGCCCTGCTGACTCCTTGATTGCAGACTTCTAACCTCTAGAATTGTGGGAAATTCCTGTGTTTCTAACCCCCCAAGTTTCCTACAGAGGCCCTAGGAAACGACCACAGGCAGTACTGACTACAGCTGAACATTCCTCCTGAACCACCACAGGGGGAGCTCCTGACAATATCCATTTCTTATGGTTCACTCTGTGATAATTCAACAAATGGAACAGTTGCCACTTGTATACTTTTCTAGATGTGTAGATCCTGACAAAAACATTATTGAAAACAATACAAAGTACGGCAGCTCCTGTGGCTCAAAGGAGTAGGGTGCCGGCCCCATATGCTGGAGGTGGCGGGTTCAAACCCAGCCCCAGCCAAAAACTACAACCCCCCCCCAAAAAAAAACCAAACAAAAAACAATACAAAGTAACTGTCAGTAACTGATAATTATTGTCAGTAACTGATCAAGCAGACAATAAATATTTGAATAATTCAATTAGTTTGTTCTAACAGACATAATACAGAATTTTATACCCCAAAATGTGAAATTGCAACTTCAAGCACAGGTGGAATATTTACAAACACTGAGCACATATAAGCAATTTTCTGCGACAAATGGTGAATGACAGACACCACATCACACTTACAAATGATAAAACTCAACACTGTAAAATTAATGATAAACTAAATTTTTCTGCATATTTATTTAAATTTCAGTCAAGTGGGGGGAGGGTGTTGGAATTTGATAAGCTGATCTTAAAGTTCAAATGAAAGAGCAAAGGACTAAAACTAACCCGGAAAATTCCAAAGGACAATAAGGCAGGTAGATTTGATCCACTAGGTATTAAGACTGTTATAAAATTAGCAATTTGATAACTTTTATATTGGCACAGGAGTAGTATATAGATCAACCAAATAAAAAGCCCAGAGAAAGACCCATGGTATAATAAATAAAACCTGATCGCTGTCACATGTATCACTGGCCTCAGTGGGCCGGAGGACAATCAGAAGAGCTAACAAACCAAAGCATACAGCTGTGTGAAGGCTTCAGGGCGTTCCAAGGTACTGAGTTTTACCAGCCAGGATCTGAGGAAGAGCAGATCTAGAGAAGGGAGCCCAGTATGCGGGCTATGGATGGAGATATCTGCTGATCCTGGAGGTAGCAGCCAGCAGCTGAGGGGATGGGGCTCGAGTGAAGCTTGTTTGCTTTGCACTGGGTCTAGCACTAGTGAGGCCAGGCCCAAGTAAGCAGACGCATGCAGAGACTACAGCTCAGCTACTTAGTCATCAGAGGGCTAAAACTAAGAAGACTGACGATACCAAGGTTTCAAAGGAACTTACAGACACTGCTGGTAAGGGTGTAAACTGATACGTTCATTTGGGAAATATTTTGTCCTCATCTATTAAGTCTGAAGAGATGCATTCTCTAAGTACTTGCAATATGACACGTAGGTATATATCCAGCAGAAACATGTATCCACACACACCAAGATATCTGCTCATGAATATTCATAGCAGCATTATATGTAATAGCCCCAAACTGGAAACACATCAAAAGTCTGTAAGCAGAATTGATAAATAAGTTGTGGTATTTTCATGCAATAGAATACTCCATGACAGTATAAATGAATGAATTATATATACAGATTGCGTATACATTACAAACACCATGTTGAATGAAAGAAACCAGACACAAAAGAAAACACACTCTCCCCATCCTGTGTATGAAAGTTTAAAATAACACACTGTCTACACCAAGGTAAAAAAAAAAATGCACTACTTGATTCTCTTCAGACAAAAATTAAATACAAGTTTAAACTACAGCAGGAATGCATGTGTAAATATTAAAACTGGCTGCCTGGTTGGGGAGGGGCACTGGTAGGCATCATTGGTCTCGGCAGAGTTCTATTTGTAGGCAGGGTGGTAGAATACCCAGATGTTTGTTTTGTGATAAATCACTGAGCTATACATTTTTGATTTGTGTACTCTTATGTGTACATATACATTTTACAATAGGTAAAAAGAAATCAGTGGAGAAAAGATGGATGAATGTACTGTTCATTCATTACATGGTGTTGAGCCAACTGAATATAATTATGGTGTGAAAATATGAAATCCTTATTTCTTGCCATACACAAAAAATCAATTATAGATCTGTAGGAAACCTATGAAAAGCAAAGCAAAACCATTTTTAATGGAAAATAAGGGATATATCTTCATATTCTTGGGGGAAAGAATTCTCGAATAGAAAAATATAAGTAAGAAAGGAAATAAGTCAATCATATGAAATTAAGACTCTTCCTTAAAATAAACCAAGGGAAAAGACGAACCACGTACTGATTTTATACACACACACAGACACACGCATATATATACATGTGTACTTAAATAAAACGGGCAGTTTCTGGACACTGGAGAATTAAACATAATTCCAGATATATTTTAGATCGTGCATATTTAAAAATAAAAATGACCACTCCATCAGGCGTTGATGTGAGGGGAGATGAGGTAAGAGTAGGCAAAGATAACCTGCGTTACAACAATCTAACTGTTACAACAACCTAACTGGCCGAGAAGCATGTGAAACGCAGGAAGTCATATTCACCTAACAGGACGATATGGTAGTGTAAATAAATGAACTACAGACATGAGTAGCAACATAAAAAAAAATCTCAAAAACAATGCTGAGCGGGAGAAAACAAGCTGCACAATGAAACCATTTAATAAAACTGACGATCATGCACAGTATTTAGAATCCAATGTTACATAGTGTTCACTGTCGTGTACCTGACATACACACAGGCAGCAAAAAAGTGAAAAAATATGCTTAGGGATGAGAAATGCCAATGCGAGGTCAGGAGCTTCTTCTGGGGAGGAAGAGAAACAAATCAGGGAGGATTCACACAAGACCTTTAATTGTATCTGTGCTATTTTCTTTCTGGGAAAATCAAAGATTTTGAAGCAGATTTGTCAAAATTTTAAGTTCTCTGTAACTTCAAACTCTCTTATCTCATTGAAATAGTTTATAAAAACCGAAGTACGCAAAGCCCACTTTCTTAGCTTCTAAGTTTTATTCTTATCTTTAGACCTCACAGTGTTGGCCCATCATAAACTCCCATGTGAAGGCACCCACTGACACAGAGGGGAGCTAAAGAAAGAGCCTTATGAATTCTAACATTCGCTCCCCTAGCGGATATTATCACGGATCTGATTTACTTCTTCCCATGACATCTCTTCCTGGGGCTCAGTACCTGGAGAAGCTAATTTGAGTAACTATTTGTCTCTATGTTAGGGACACAGTGAATCTCAAAACTTCCACTGGTTGCTAAGAGATACTTGACTATATTTGTGGGTAACCTCCAGAAAACGTACACAATTGTGCGATTGGTATTTCAATTTTTAATCTCTCTCTTAATCCTTACTGTCCTCTCATTTAGATTTCTCATCCAGACTTATTTTATCCTACTGTATGTACCTATATGCAGTCACGCACACAATAACATATAATCACAAAAAGAAATGTTGATAGATTGTATTAGTACTTACTACTTCTATTTATCAAAAGATACCATGAACAGAATAAATGGCAAGCTGCAAAGTGGAAGGAGAGATGGACAATCTGACAAAAGGCTCATCCAGCGGACATATGGGCTCCTATAAATCAGTCAGAAGATGGAGAACCCGAAGGAAAATGGACAGAGTTGCTAAACGGCAGATCTAAAATTCTCAATTTAAAGTCTTACTTTACCTTTCAAAAAATATTATTTCAGTTCTTATTTATACTGCTGTCACCTACTGAAAATGACAATCACTATTTACACCTTTACCTTGGTAGAAAATTTTCCAAATCCTTTTCTTGGGAGGGATGGTAAATATCCTTACCTATAATAATTTTATATGCATAAATAACTGTGATTATAAATACTGGATTACGGTCAATACACTATCCCCCAATCTGCCTTTTTCACATGACATAATTCATCTTCAAAAAAAAAAAATATTGCAGAGACTCCACCGTATGGTGTTCAAAGTAAATTCTTTAAAAGATTTCCAGTTTACATCCACATAAAACATGTTCACATCTGCTTGATTCACTATACCCTCCCCAACACTATACTCTTAGGAGATGTCTGGTTCAAACTCAAACGTGACCAGAAAACTTCCTCCTAGCACAGGAAAACCAAACAAGACAAAGAGATGCAAAAGAAGGATAGTAATGAGGAAAGAGAAGAACCAGGGAATGAAAGAGTGGGAGGAGTTTCAAAAAGGGACAGGCGCTGAAAATGAACAAAGTAATGAGGAAATGGGAAAGAGGTTAAACGTAAAAAAGTTGGGCATCTTTCAGGAGTATCTTTGTTAATCAGGTCATGAAACGGAGCCAAGTGTACCAAAGGCATAATTTGATTTAAATCGATAAAGGAGGATTGAGTCAATTCAATTAGTGATCAGTGTGGTCAGCTATTTTAACTTCAGCTCTTACTTTTAACTATTTATAAGTTTCCTTCAGATCTTTCCTTTGGAGGTTCAATCTTTTCACCCCAGTTTTTAGTCAGTTTTCTCCACAAAGCTGAATGTCATCTGAAGAAAATTCCCAAAAGCTCACTCGGAACTTTTAGAGCAAAACCAAGTACATGTTTTCGCACTTTTAAAGAAAATGTCCAGACTTTGGTTGCGGTTGAATAACTTCAAAATGGCTTTATTTTAAAATCTAGTGAAGACGTATCCAAAGGAAATGCATATTTTAGACTATTTGTTTTAACATAGTTCGAAATCAAATGAGCAATACAGGAACTCAAAATTACCAGTGTGAGATCTCTGGCTGGTCTACTGTTACCTACCCATATTTTAAGGGCTTAGAGTTATTTCACTTCCTTCTGGAAAGGGAAGGATTTCCACTCTTTCTTCCATGCTTTTGGCTGCATTCTAGCTTCTCTTGCTTTTCCTGAGTTTTTCTCTTACCTTTTAGAAGACCCTGGGAGGCGGGGAGGGGACAGAAAGCAGTTCTGGAAGGGCAGAGGGTCTGGCCTCGGGTAATGTTGGCCATGAGCCCTAATTTCCCCATTCTTGTGTGCTCATTCATAACGCTGACTCACAAGGAAGTCAGTTGGTAGATTCAAATGAGTAATGGTTTTAAAAAGTTTTGGACAGGTATAAGGTGCTAAAGTATTATAAATGTTGCTCTCTACTTTATTATCAATTGAGTAACTTCTAAAAACCAGGTTTGAGGGGTAGATGTTTATGGGAGCCAATGTTGGTCAAAGCAGGGCCTAAGGTAGAAAGAAATGTCTTGATATTTTAATAAAACTGTAAGATAATTCCTCATGACCTTTTAAAATACATGTATTCCTAAGTTAGAAGCTCATATTCAAAAAAGCAGCAGAGGAGAAAAAGGTCTTGGTCTTAAGAGATTCCACAAAGAGCTCAGGCTAGAAGACAGTCACTGAGGCAACGTGTGCTCAGATAGTCATGGAGGAAAAAACAACTAAAGACCAAAAGGGAGTGTCTGAATAACACTGACAAACGGAAATGTGTTAGGTGGATATCCTACTGGATGCTCTGAGTTTTCAGGGGGTACTGAAATAATGTACACAGGGAAGGACAACAGCAGGACACCCGGCTTCATGTTGTATGTTACCATACAAATCAACACAGTTCTGTAGCCCTGGGTATTCTAGCTACTATTTACTAATATATTACCTTTTTTTTTTTTTCTTTGAAACAGAGTCTCACTATGTTGCCCTTGGTAGAGTGCCCTAGCATCAGCTCACAGCAACCTCAAACTCTTGGGCTTCAGCAATTCTCTTGCCTCAATCTCCAAAGTAGCTGGGACTACAGGTGCCTGCCACAACGCCTGGCTATTTTGTTTTGTTGGTTTTTTTTTTGGTTGCAGTTGTCGTTGTTTAGCTGGCGCAGGCCGGGTTCGAATCCACCATCCTGGGAGTATGTGGCTGGAGCCCTACCTACTGGGATACGGGTACCACCAATAATATATTATCTTTTTTGACGGAAAAAAGAAATTCATTCTCTAAATGATAGAAAAGCTGCAGACCTATATGTAAAAGTATGAGAATCAATACATAAAGTTTTAGAATTATTAGAAGCAAAAGCGAAAGGAATAATCTCAAACATTTCCCTTAGCTGCTTTTGCTTGTGATCACGATGCATTTTCTACACTGCCCCAAGATAGAAAGAAAGGCTGTCTGAATCCATTCCTAGGTTTTTCTCACAAAGATATACCAAGGGAGGGAGGCACAACAAAGTCTGCTGTGGATTAAAGTTATGAATACTAGATTTCAAAACAATGTTTCAGGAGTTTATTCCAGTTTTGTCTCTCCAAAACCAGAAAAATTAGGGAAATTAGAATTCTGTACATCTGGATTTCCTCAATGACTTAAGAAGTTGGAAAGGCAGTGACATTCTCATATATTAGCACAACTAAAAAATAATAATAATAATATGGCTACATCTCAACATTAAAAAATACTTTCAACAGTGTTTCCTAATAACATGGGTGCAGTAATTGATGAGTAGCATTTTTCTTACTATGTTTTAAGACCACCTCCAATACTACCATCAGGGTTGCCTTGAGGTCTGAGAAAAGAATACCACTGGACAGCTTGATTTTTATCTTACAGAATTATAACCCAGGCTTTCAAAATATTTGCAAGTTACGATGGAGTCTGAATGAAAATGACAACTTTATTATTTTAGTCTGTAATTATTCAAAAGTAGCATACTGTATTGCCACAGCAATTAAGGAAACTGGGACAAAAATCTTTAGATGTTATTAGTACCTATATACCTTGAATGGAAAGTTACTGTGGAAATTTTAATTATGACATCTGATAATCAACAGCAGGCCATTTTCTTCTAGTTAACGTAATACACTTTTATATAAATATCTGGCCTCTATTAGCCACGTAAAGTAAGGAAGGACTAAATGATCTGTAACATCCATGTAAGTGAAGAAGCAGATTTATGTGCAGTTGTAGAATTAGCTGATGAACTGCCAAAGGAATCTACTTTCTCTTCTGTTTCAATAATTTTAAAGTGGTAAATTGATTAGCAATAGACCATTACATATATTTCTTTTTTTTTTTTTTTTTTTTGAGACAGAGCCTCAAGCTGTCCCCCTGGGTAGAGTGCCGTGGCATTACAGCTCACAGCAACCTCCAACTCCTGGGCTCAAGCGAGTCTCCTGCCTCAGCCTCCCAAGTAGCTGGGACCACAGGCGCCCGCCACAACGCCCGGCTATTTTTTGGTTGCAGCCGTCATTGTTGTTTGGCGGGTCCGGGCTGGGGATTCGAACCCGCCACCTTAGGTGTACGTGGCTGGCGCCTCAGCCGGTTGAGCTATAGGCGCCGAGCCACATATATTTCTTTATATAATGCATTCATCGCATACAAAATGTGTACTGATAAATACCTGTCTTCTAGCTCTAAGATAAACATAGGAAATAAAATCATACATGCTTCTTTCATATTCTGTGTTGTTAATAAATGTAAATTTTATTTTACCAGATAGCAGATTGAAGAGAAATGATGATCTGCATAACAAAGGCTTTCCTTCCTCCATATGCTTTATTCTGACCAAAAACCTATCTCTTTTAGGTCTTCAGAGCAAGGATTATTTTTTTCTTTCATTTTTGCATTTCTTTAGGTCCCTGGTACCCAGTACACAGTATGCAAGTTGTCAAAGTATTTTTTTTTGTCTTGACCCAACATTTAAAGAAATCAGAAATATTATAATAGATCTGCTTCCCAAATATGCAGTATGCTTAAAATACTACATTATGGAACAATCAAATGAGCACAGATACAGACATTCAGATGGTTAAAATTCTGACAGCAATTGCCTAACTTACATTTTGATAACTGACTGTCATACATTTTCGCATTGTTTTAGGCAGTCTATTTTTACAGGTAGGGGGGCAACTGGCTGATAAACAAGACTCACTCTTGAATGGAATTCTTTGGTTGACTCGAAAGCCCATATACCTGCAACCAGGAAAGAGGCTGAAATGCATGAACAGGTAACTCTCAGTTCTTTATGAGAGACTAGTTCATGGAAACTTTATCAACCCTATACAGCAGTCCCTGTGTTACACACATCGGACTTACTCATGACTCACACTTATGAACAGGGGCTATTACCAGTAATAGGTAAATGTACCTGTTCTAACTTATATACAAATTCAACATAAGAAGAAACCTATAGAACCTATCTTGATTGTAACCCAGGGGCCTGTACACAAATGATATGCTATAGAGGACTAGATATGCATTTTAATGGAGATATGAATATTTACAGAAAAATAAAATGTTTAAAAGGATCAGGAAGCCAGGAATTCTTGTGTACATAAAAAACTGGACAGTATTAAAAGCATTATTAATATGCCAGATCTTGTATTAGTCAGCTGTCGGGATATCTCACTTCCTTCTATTTTCTATGTTATGTCTAATAAGTACTATTGGTATTAAGTCTGCAATCTCTGCCTCTAACGGGATATCAATGGCATCTTCTCCACTCCCCCTAAACACACACGCACGCGTATGCACACTGAACTCCAGCACAAAGGCAGTTTTCTACACCCTTTAATTATCCTCCATAATCAACTCTGACTCATCATCAAGCCTTTTACCATCCTCAAAATCCACATTTACACCTGCTAAGTTTTCCTCTCTTGGGGAAGAAATCATGACTCTGAATCAGTTCTCCAGACAGGCATATTAGGTTCACTTTGTCAATCGCCCTCTGTTTAGCAGAAACAAAATTATGTAACAGCCTGCAGAGTTCTCTAAGAGCAGAAAGGCCCCATCCCCAGGACACTGCCTGGCTCCACAATGAATTGATCTAGAGCCCAGCTGCAAAGTCATTCATGTTTGCCAAGAAAGGTTCTGGGTATGCTTTGGGACCCACCCATCACACAAACAATGATTTAAACAAAACAAAAAGCAAACAAAATAAAACAAGGTGACTCAGCCCAACATTCCTGATTCTGTCCTGTAGGGAAAAGGTTATACGATGATCTAATGATTAGCCTAGGGATTTCCATGTTATTTTCATTTTTAGAACCTCTGCATTGTGTTAAAAGTACAGTCGGCATCTAAATGGAACTCAACACACAAACCTGCCCAAAGTCTGACAGAGGAGCTCAGCACTCGGAGAGTGCCATGTGTTTCCACAGTGTTATTTTTAGTTATTTAAAAATCCTAAAATCAGCAGTCAAGAAAGCAACAAAGCCAGTTCACCCCATCCGCCACAACTTACTTCCTATCATTTATTTATAACAGGTGATCAAATGATAATCCACTGCCTGTCCGAAGAACACTTACCTCATTGTCTGACTCCACGAGAACTTGGTCATATTCACTAAGCGCTACTAGAAACATGATAGAGGTGACATTTTCAAAGCAGTGTATCCATTTTCTTCTCTCTGACCTCTGGCCCCCTACATCGACCATTCTGCAAGGTTAACGATACTCATATTAATAACATATAGAGAAAGATTTTTAAAAATCAATATAAACACAGAACTACTTACAAACTTAGGAAAAATATTCTCTTGAAAGACAATGGTCATCTAAGTCAACTCGATTAATACTTAAGGAATATCTGCTAATTTTCTGTTACCTAATAGTCATCGTCAAGACATTCTGGGTAAATAAATCATTGCGGTTATTAGAAAGTTACCAAATGTGTCTGAAAATTTTAACTTTGTAAAAAATATCCTTATCTCTGCTGAGAAAAATGGTATTTAAATAAGCACTGAAGAGTCAGAATGAGTTTTGTGTTAAGCCCTCCTAGCAAATGCTGAACTTGAGTTTCTTTTCCATTAAAATCAGAACAAAGATCCTCATGTATACCTTAAGGACTAGAGGTGACTGTAAATGCATTTCAAAGATATAAGGTCCTATATATTTCAATGTAAGTAACATGATGCTTTAACTAACTACAAACACAACCCACATGGATCCTTTACCAGGAGAGTAAGTAAGCATTCTGGATTATTTTTTCCTTCCAATATTGGTAACAGTATGAGACAGGTTCAGTCACGCCAGATAACATGGCACCATTAGCCTTGTGCACAAATCAACTTGCCAACCAGATGGAAGACAAGTGCTGTATAAAACATCAAGGTGCTACAAGGGGGCTCGCTTAAACCATTTCAAGGGTTTGTTTTTACCAATTCTGTGCTCAGTTGCTGCTCAGAAACCAACACTGACATTGATTTGAGTAATAACGTATAAAAACATCTAGCAGTGCTTTGTACTGAATCAAAGTTTCTTCAAAGTTTTGAATCCATATCTTGACTGAAATGTACACAATGTTCACAGGAGAAAAGCCTCTCAGAGAATGAGAGGTTTGGGTACTAAAGTTCAGAAGTAGCATTCTTCAAGCATTTGTTGAAAACCACATTTTGTTTCTGGTATCATCCTGCTGCCAGCCAGTATTAAACCTAAACGAATAGCTCAACGGTCTTCTAGTGATTGCTGCTAAGTATTCAAAGGCACAGGAGAAAGAGAGACCTATGAACTGTGGACATCAAAACTGGAATTCTTAGGTCTCTGGAAACACCAAAATACTGGCTCTTTCTTGATGGCAGCACATGAATAATATACTCCATATTTATAAAATCCTCAAACCCTATCATGGTAGGCCTTAGAAGATGCTTTTAATGATGATAGGAAATTATACTCCCAAGTCATTACTTTTATTGTAGTGCAAAAAATGTTCTTCAAAAGCTAGTGCCAGGAGGTGCCTGTGGCTCAGTGAGTAGGGCACCAGCCACATATTCCAAGGCTGGCAAGTTCGAGCCCAGCCTGGGCCTGCTAGACAACAATGACAAGTGTAACCAAAAAATAGCTGGGTGTTGTGGTAGGTACCCGCGTAGTCCCAGCTACTCGAGAGGCTGAGGCAAGAGAGTCGCTTAAGCCAAAGAGTTTGAAGTTGCTGTGATGCCACAGCACTCTACTGAGGGTGACATAGTGAGACTCTGTCTCAAAAAAAAAAAGAACTGAGTAGCAGAAATTTTTCCAAAATGCCCCTCATGTTATGTTTGTGTCCTTTAGGACAATGTATTGCAGCCAGATTTGACTAGAGGTGCAGAGATTGTTTAGAATAAAATACAGCGCTCTGTCAAAAGAAAAAGAGGGCTGACTAAGGAGAATCACAGGGTAGGATTACACAGTAGGGAGCTGAGCTGATACTGACACTTTCACCTTCACAGGGGCGGGCTCACCTGAGAAACTCAGCTCTCTACATCAATATTCACAAGGCTTCATTTTTCAAAATACCACATATTTGTATTCTAACTAAAAGTACAACTGACTGCATAATAAGAGTAATAAAAGTACACTGGTATTATTTCTCATCTTAAAAAAAAAGGAATGCTTCTGTCAAAGTATTATCCTGAGGAAACAGCTGTAGTGAAAGAGGATATAATATAACTTCATTCTATTTTGCTATACAAAGACACATACAGACTACGTTAACTAACCCATTTCAAAATCAGGTACTTTGAAAATTCTGAAACCACATATTTTATGAATATAAAACATCACATATTTTTATCACTACTGAAAAATCTGCATTGGTACCAGTGGACTTGGAAGAAACACCAATATGAAAAGTTTCCAACAACATATAATTTCTATTATTGACAGGGTTATAAAATCATTCATATCTTAAATAATTGTAAGAATATATCCATTATCCTCACGTTTAAAGAGATTCCAAAAATAATTCTAATTAGGACCTGATTTTGTTCAGTCACAAGCAAACTGAAATTTTAATGGTTTCTTGGTCATCTAAGTTGAAAGGAGAAACTCCAGTACATCTTTCTGCTCCTTCCTTTATATCATTTGTGTAACTAACAACAATAATAATTAGTATAGAGGCTATATTGCCTTAAAGTGTAAACATGATTTCAATATTTATAGAGTTTATCAACTCTACTCAAGAAATAAAAGCTGAGAAGTGGGTTTTGTGAACTCGGTTACTACCTGAAAATGACACTCTGTAAGTCAAAGGGATATTCGATGATCCCTGTGGTGGGGACTCGAACTCTAAGCACATCTTGTTGCGTAGGCAGGTAGGCAGGGTCAGCTACGCGGTCCAAGTCATTAAGATAGCTAGAGAAAGGAAGACACAATGAGAACGTCAGTGACAAGCACACCAAATCTGTCTATGGAAGACAAGGGCAAAAATGGATCCAAAAAGACAGGGGAAGAAGAGAAAGAAAAACACCAGAAAGGGCTACAGAAGTTTGGGGAAAAGAAAGATTAAAGTCAACCGTCCACCACGCAGAGGAAAGTTGTCCGTATTTCTCATCAGGGAGAACCCTACACCCAAGGCAGGGAGAAGAAGGAAAAGAAATTCAAATTAGTTCCCACTGTTTACTTATTTAGCGGTTCCAGTTGGTAAAGCAGGAGATTAAAACAAATAGCTTTTGAGATAATAAAATTACACATAAGGTCAGAATACCTTTTTTTTTTTTTTGGCTAGTTGATAGAACAACATCTGTTTTTTCCTGGAATGAATTTCCTTATTCCCTTAAGAGAAGACAACAGGATACCATGCCTTCAATTCTGTCCCTCATAATTAGGTATAAGCCTAAGTCACTCATGATTAATGTGAAATCACAAGATTTCTAGTTACTGCAGCAATAACAGGTCGGAGAGTCAGAGAGTCTCAACATTTAGTCCTCACAACCCTAACCCTAAATTCATTTGGTTATATTATACTTTTATATCCCTTAAAAATCATTTTGTTTTGAAATAATTTTAGACTCATTAGACGTTGCAAAAATATTACAGAGAATTCCCCTAATATTCTTCACTCAGCTTCCCCTAATGACAATATCCTACTTAATCACAGTATATTATCAAAATCAGGAGACTGATATTGATACAAAACTATGAACTACAGATCTAATTTGAATTTACATGCACCCATAATGTGTGTGTGTATGCAGTTCCTTCAGGGCTTATGGAGGACTGATTCCAGGACCTCTCACAGATACCAAAAATGAGTAGATGCCCAAGTCCTTGATATAAAATGAAGCAATATTTTCATGTATAATCTATATGTATTCTCTCTAAATCATCTCCAAATTTCGTATAATACTTATACAATGGGAATGCTATGTAAATAGCTGTTATCCTGCAGTGTTTAGGGAATACTAAGAAAAAAAAGTCTACACATGTTCAGCATAGATGCAAATTTTTCCTGAATATTTTCAATCAGTGGTTGGTTGAATTCATGAATTTGGAATCCACAGAGATGGAGGACCAACTATGTAATGGTGTGGAGGGTATCTAGTCTTACAAAATGTTATCTTATGTAGGGATTCATGTAACACCACAATGAGGACCCAGAACTGTTCTATCACCATGAAGAAACTGCCTGTTACCCCTGCCAGTCCTAACCTGGCAGCTACTCATATGTTCTCCTTCAGTGTAATTTTGCCATGTTGAAAACCTTTTATTCCATTCACGTTCTGTTCTCTCAAAGTACAAAAAGTAATTTGGAATGTTGAGAATGACATCATTTGATAGAACTGACGACAACCAGGTGAAAATGACTGTTCTGAGTGGCATCTTCTTGATGTCATGCAGCACCATGCTCCCCTTTGTCTAGGAGAGGATGGGGCAGGGACATGGTTTCAAAACACACAACTACAAGGTATATATAACAAAGTACCTAACTTGTGAACAAGATTAAAGAAAAGGTGGAAACATCAAGAGAATTAGAAAAAATTAGACCTTCAATTCTTATGCCCACGAACAAGAGACAATGAGTTTTGAGGTAATGAATATTTGCTGGCTAGCTGGCTGGATTTCCTATGCTGAGACAATAGCTTTAGCATCATTTAAACACTGTTTCTTAGTATGTCTATTCAAATGATACCCTTAAATTTGAAACTGAGTGTTTAAAAGAAATATGTTAAGTCTGTGAGAGTTACAGAATCATAAAACGGTAGGACTTAAGTCTGACATTAACCAAGAAAATTACTGCCTCTTTGATGGTATCAATTTTTTAAAACAAAAGAGTAGCAGCCTAGAAATTCCTACTGCAAATCAACTATTTTATATTCTAGTGGCCTTATCTTGAATACATCAATTTCTTTAGCTGGAAATTAGCTCTTTACTGCTTAGTAGGAACCAGTCTGGTATCTTTAATTAGTATAGAACTGGCCTGAGGACAAAGAGAGGGAGGCTGGTGAAATACTGGTGTGAAAGGCAGGAAGGAAATGCAAACATGGCCTGTACCTGAAATTTTAGTAAATATCTTGGCGTGGCCTTGAAGTCCTCTGATAGAGTTAATGTACTCATGATCATGGAACTGATCTGTATTTCATTCTACAGACGAAGTTAGCTCATTACATCATATGTACAACATCAACTGGCTACCCTGTACAGATGGAGTTTTCTAACTTATCAGGGCCTTGATCTAAAAGACTTGAACATGTATTTTGAAATCCACAGATCACTCTTTATTCAACTACTGTATATAAGAACTTATGAGTATTTCAGAGGAATCAAGGAACTTTAAGTTTACACTGGCACGTTTACTCAGAAATATGTTGCCCCACAAACCATTTCTGTTCCCATAATGCCATACAGAGAAGTCAGAACAGGAGGTTGCTAACTCTCTTATATCAGGCGCTATGGTGTCCTATGGTAGAGGAAAACTATGGCTTTCTGTTTCCTGAGGATGAACCAGAGTGCTTGCTACCATTCTATTTTAAAACACAGATGTTTGCACAGGGGAATTTAAAGAACCAGCACAGGAAGTGGGAAATTACCTGTCACATTGCTCAGTAGGAAGTTGGATAGTATATCTCCAATTCAGAAGGAGGAACTAAGCTTCCTGGAAAACATGCTCAGGTAAGATGGAATCAGGGTACACACCCAGCAACTGAGAAACCACTTACAAGGGCTTAGAGTCCACCACAGAAAAACCTGTCAACGGTATCTGTCCATAAATCCAGGAAGATATTAGCTGAATATCTAAAACATTCATAATTGCAAGAATACCTTTCCCTCCTCATCTTTCTTTTTCTCCTTTTCAATGGCAATATAGTTCATAGAGAATACAAAAATTCCATCGTGACAGCTAACTAATGCTGAGCGCTTGGTGCTTGCCAGGCTCTGTCTGTTCACTGCCTGGGTATCAACATGTGTCATGGCGAACACTCTACTACAGCTCTTACTTGACATTCTCTTTGCTTTGCCTCAGTTGGGTGGTGAAGACAAAGGCTCCCCTCATTCGGGATAGTAAAACAGTTAAATTAATCTAGTTTAACAAAAGAAACAGGCTGAAAGGAACTCCATCTAGCTCTACTAGTTGCCAAATACATCAACTAGAACCAAAACAAACCCCCAAACCCCAAAACAAGGCAAAGGAAAACAAAACCACCCCTACAACAAACCCCCTAACCAAACAAAAGACTACTCTCTCCTAGAGGGAAGTCTGGATGCCCAGGATTGAAGATGCATTGCAGTTAATTTGTGAAGCAAGAGAAACATGTAGACAACTAAGCATTTCATTTTTCACTGCAAAGAAGGAGACAGTGTGAAGAGCTTCTACCTGTACACCCCCCAAGCCCCCCACTCTGCCCTGTCAGTCTTCTCCTTATTTCAGGCTCACTGGACTCAAGAGGAAGGGGATTCACAGCACTATTTGCATTTCAGGTTTGCTAAGGGAAAAAAGCCACTCTATTCTTTTAGAAATGGCGGTATAGCACGATAAAACTAGAGCATCCTCATTTGCTGGTCATCCTCGCATTTTGAGAAAAAAATAATAGCACCTTTTATTTGAATTCTACTTTCCATTGAAGCACTTCATATTCCAAAGAACAACTATGGTGGAATATGGGGGATGGGTTCACGTTGGATTATTCCATTCATTTAACCTTTTAAAAAGAAACAGTGTGGTCTAAACAAATTTATATGGCAGAGTAAATCCAGAGAGTTAATTATAGACATAATTTGTTTTGTAGGAATGATTCTGAGTGGCTGCTGAGGTCATTCGCAAGGGTGTTGCTATGGTGACTAGCACAGGTACATTTCCAAGGCAATGTATGTGTAACAAGTGTCTGGCAGTAGCTCTCTGCTGATGTCAGGAGAGAAAGCTCCCATGGTATACCTAGAACTTATTAAGCATCTGGGTCCTGGACAAGCCATGTTTAGGGTATGTTAGAAAGCAGCAGGTTTAAATGCTTCCGGTCAAATTACTCCAGTTCATCTGTGGGGATTGAATAATGATTTTCCATTGCATTGAGACATTTGGTAATTGATAATTTGATTCAAAAAGAACAAAAACCTCAACATTCTTCCACATATTTGTCCAGTTTGCTACAGCTTTCACACTTGGAAGTCAGGGCCCAGAACTACCTTTCTCCATGGCCTAGCCAAGGGCCTGGGACACAGCAGATGCTCAACACATGACCCAAATTAAAACTGTTTTATGGAAAAGGCTGTATAGGTTAGAAGGGCAGGTTACAGCTTTTAGGGAAAAATATAGGTATAGGCAGGTTGTTAGCTACTTATCTTAATTTATTTACCTCTCTGGCTATTACCGGCCTACGTTATATAATAACTAGATTCTGAATTAATATGCCTCTGACAAATTTAAAGACAACATGGAAAGGAAAGGCATTATTTGTTTAACTTCATTAGTAATGTACTTCCTGCTGTTTTTTGGGTCCTGGCCACAAATGATATAATTTGTATGCCCATTTTATATTCATCAGTTTCAATCTTTCGGGCCTGAAAACTGTAATTCAGTGATGAGGAGGTGAGATCTTATCAACAAGACATTTGTGACACAATCTCTTTAATGAAAGACATAGGTTTTTGATGGTTTCAATGAAAAGTGAGGGGATAAGCAGACTTGTGTAGTAATATTTCAACAATTCCTTTCCTACTATGAGCAAAATGCAGAGTCATTTGGAACTCAACAACATAGTTTGACCATGACATTACTGTAGATGCTAAGGATATGGAGATTCATTCATTGGTCATGATCCTGGCCTGGAAAGCGTTTACCAACCTGTGGGAAGAAAATGGTTACATAAAAAAGAAAAACGGTGGAATTCATTAGGAATGGATGAACACTGCTATATTTTGGTGAGATTTTTGAAATAGAGTCTCACTCTGTTGTCCCTGGCTAGAGTGCCATGGTGTCACAGCTCACAGTAACCTCAAATTCCTAGGCTCAAGAGATCCTACGAGTAGCCAGTTAGTTTTTCTATTTTTAAATATAGATGAGGTCTGGTTCTTGCTCAGGCTGGTCTCCAACTCCTGAGCTCAAGCAATCCACCTGCCTTGGCCTCCCAGAGTGCTAGGACTACAGGCATGAGTCACCACGCCTGACCAACATTTCCATATTTGGGGTATAGTAATTTTCCAGGAATTTATTGGAATAGTCTCTAATTCTTGGTGATAATCCACAAAATGTTCTTCTGTAGTATGAATCAACTATATGAAAGATTTAAGGAAATCAAATCTATTAGATTACACCTTGTAATAGCTAAGTTCTTTATACATTTAACTTCACAATAATCTCTGGTTGTTCTAAATAAATTCAGAAACAGGATATAATCTACTACTTTAAATGATTAAAAAATATATGAAAGAAGCTCAACCTTCACTAAAATAATATGCCCACATCAAATTAAATATGCCATTTTCTCTCTTGAATATGCTTTTAAAAAAGATTCCAATTATTCCTTAATTTTGACAATAATTTGTCAATAGTTTTGAGCTGAACTTGAAATTTAATTTATGCTTCAATTTGACATGTAATGAAAACTTACATTTAGAAATATTTTTTAAATCAAAAAGAAAAATCCTTACCACCTCTGACTAGAAAGGTAATTGAAATCTAAGCCAAGAACAGAATAGAAATTAAAAATTCAAGCATTAGGGAGAGTAGTTGGTGGGATGACACCTACAAGTGCATCTTACAAGGGTACATGTGAAATTTACTAGGTGTAGAATATAAATGTCTTAACACAATAACTAGGAAATTGCCATGAAGGATATGTCGACCAGTTTGATGAAAGCATTTCAGATTATGTGTAAAACTAGCACATTGTACCCCATGATTGCATTAATGTACACAGCTATGATTTAATAAAAAAAGGGGGGGGGGTGCCTGTGGCTCAAAACGGTAGGACGCCGGTCCCATATGCCAGAGGTGGGGGGTTCAAACCCAGCCTGGCCAAAAACTTCAAAATAAAAAAGAAGAAGAAACTATTAATACAAAAATAAAAATAAATAAAAATAAAGAAGAAAATATTAATACAAAAATAAATAAAAATTCATTGTGGGGCTTTTTTTGTTTTAATGAAGATAGAATAAAATTTAGAGAATATGATTTGACAAGTGAAATATATCCCATTACTACTAGGGTTAGACAAATTTTATAGGCTGAGCAAGGTGGCATGCACCTGTAGTTCTAGCTATTTAGGAAGCTGAACCAGGAGGATTGCTTGAGCCCAGGAGTTCAATAATCATACCTGTGATACCTGCACTCTAGCCTGGGCAACACTGCAAGACTCTGCAAGAGCCTGCATCAAAAGGGGGCGGGGGGGCAGTTATACCAAAAGGGAACAGTATCTGCAATACTAAGTGAAAAAAAAGACTCCTCTGACATTTGGTGCAAATCCAACCAGGAGAGAGAGAGAGAGAGAGAGAGAGAGAGAGGAGAGAGAGAGAGAAAGAAGGAAAGCAAGAAAAGAACATCTTGGGGTATTTAACATACCATGCTATGGGGAGTGTGTTGGGTGCTCTTCATCTTATGTAAGGGAACCCTATGGAAAGGCTGCATTTACAGTTCAAGTCAAATATTAAGATGAAGTTAGGGGCACAGAAAATGATTCTGGATAAGCTTTCAGATTTTTAATTATTGAAAAGAAGGTTAGAAAAACTAGGGCAACTTCATTTAAAAAAAAAATTAAGAAGACCTCATTGTGAGAGGAAAGGCCTTCAGGGAGTTGAAAGCTAGATCATGCCGTGAGATTGTATTTGACAGTGTCAAAGGCAATAGAGGCTAAGGAGAAATCAGAAACACACAGTTACTATATCACTATATAGTAACCACTATAAATCTACATTTAGATCTTTGTGGCTCTGTGACCACAAAGATCTAAAGGAAAAACGTGAAAAAACTGTAAAGTGACTTTAAAAAACTGGAGAAATAACAGTTGTGCAAAACCACTGTCCTATGTCAAGTCAAAGTTTTGGTGCCATCTTCATCTTGCAGATCCTACTGCTGATATGAGCCCTGCTGGTCATCTGGTTAGGCTGGTTACCACACAGATTCCTCATGGCACAAAAACTTCCATCGCCTAAAGAGCTCATTTTGTAGAGGGCAAATCAAGTTTTTTCTCTTCAATACCTGGCACTCCATGATTCGAATTCAAGGAGGCCCAACGCTTACTATAGGTATTGTGTTCATAAGAACTGATTTTTTTCCAATACCAAATTTGTTTAAAACAAGGATCACTTGGTAGTAGCAGGTAGGTTATAATCCATAAATAAAAACTGTTCCAGGGAGGCCAAAACCTAACCCAATTCAGAAAATTAGATTTTAAAAACTAATTTAAATACCTCCTAGCAAGATTCTATCACTGCATTTGGTAAGTAGTGTCAGGCTTTTAGAAATGTTATATGTGGAAAGTTATTCCAAATGTCTAATGCCAAATGGGAAGGGGTCAGACAACGAAGTCTCTGTCAGACAGACGCCAGAGTCAGGGACAGGACTGGGCTCCCAGCAATAGATGCTCAAACAAGTAAGTTAACCTTGTAATTAAAACCAAAGCCAAAACAGAGGAGCAGACAGAAAGAAACAGGGCAGAGAAAGGAGAGGAAAGAAAGAGGCCTTTTTCAATTTGCCTATTTGGATTTATTTGTCTTTTATATATGACTACTTTCAAAGCTATTCACTAATTCTGATACAACTCTAAAATATTAATACCCGAAGGCTACTTTTTATTCCAGTCTACCTGCCTTGAAATGTGCTAGTAGTGTCTGATTCAGTTAATCGACACCTATTTATTTGGAATCTTATATGTTGAATTCTAATGCAGTGTGTAGGACAGAAGGGGGTTGGCATAGGAAGCTGGCATAAAATACGTTAAAATATATTCTCTACCCTTAGGGACGTCAGGCTACCTGGGAAGCAAAGCGAGCACAGATGAATCAATTAAGAAACAATTAAGTGCCAAATTGTGAGCTGCTAACTATGAATGTAATAAGAAGGAAGAGATGATTATGAACTGTAGTCACTAGAGAATAGCGTACAAAAGAGGTGGGGGATGAGTTACACTGCGTACAGAATGGGACTTGAATAGGCAGAAAGAAGAGAGAAGAGAGATCAGAAGTTAGGAAAGTCACAAAAGTTCCTGTTCTCTTATTATTCATTCAACAACCTTGACAGAATGCCTACAATGAGCTAGGTACTACGCCTAGCAGTGAGAGTGAACCACAAAGAAAAAGACGCAAATCCTGTCCTCAGGAGCTTGTATTCTAGCAATGAAGCCAAATGTGCTATGACCATATGACAATGCGGATATGACGTACATCATAAGAGCAGTTCCAGAGATTGCGGTCAAGAGTTACCCATGAGCAAAAAAGGCTTTTGATTTAAGTTCTGATGTGGTCATGTCATCTTTACTTGGATATTGGTTCGATAGCATCCGAACCTTGATTTTGACAAGGATGATCAGGTCTGAGAAGCTGTTCATGCCAACTTTACTTAACATGAACTAATTATTGACCAAAATTCAATTCATGAATAAGAACATCAGAGTCGGCAGTGACCTAAGGTGGCTGACTTGGTATGCACGGAGTTAAAAAGGAAGCATAGTCACGTTACCTACAGATGGCAAAGTCCCTCAGCTCACACACTCAGGATGTGGGATGTCTTCTAGTCAGGGCCCTTAAGAAAGCCTATCTGTCCTACCTTTGCTTCAACTGACCCTTAAGTCCTATTCCATTCTCCTTAACCTGCAGCAAAACAGTATTACCAGGTATTACGATGAGGCAAAAGCCAAGACACAGGAGATATAACCCTTGCACTCGGGGGACAGATTGCTGCAATGAACATTTTTGGTCACTTAGACCTTCTTCTTTAATGCCAGATACTCTTTGCGTGTCTCTTAGAGGTACTGCTGGGGAATACAACCTAGAGCTCTCTGCTGCTTGCTTCCTACCAAAAGTTTTATTGTACAAAGTAATATCTGCAGAGGACTGATGAAAGAACACAGGCCACCCACTCTCTCAGGACTCTGAAACTTATCTCGGAGTTGAGAGATGGCAGTCTTAAGCTAGCTAGGTTCTATCTAACTGGTGGAAGCACAGTTCTGCTTGCCTTTCAACAGTCATTCTTCTTCTCTAAGTGGGGTTCAAAATTTACAGTGTGTCTATTAAGTGCAAGGCACGTTTGCTTTCTCATTGGGTGCAAGGCAGGTATAAACAATATGTAAATGGATGAACACGAATGTGTTCCAATAAAACTTTATTTGTAAAAACAGGCAGTAGGCCAAATTTGCCAATCCCTAATAGCACCCCCAGCTTTAGCTGGTCACAACACCATCCTGAATAAAGTGGCTGGAAAGACCAGTAAAGAGGCTAAAGTCCTGAAAGAGGCCAAGTGTTAAAACGTGAGCAAGCTGAAAATGGACAGAATGAGCCTTCCTTCCAAACCCATTTTGCTCTTAAGGCAGAGGGAATGACTGGCAGACAGGCCAACCCCAACCCCAGTCCCTTTCCCTGCTCCTTCTCTCAGTTGAAGGTTAGAATGCAGTTAGCACATCTAAGCCTTATATTTTACCCCTAAAAGCATTCTGGAAAAGGGAATGATAAAGATCACATCTTAGAATCTTCAGAGTTCACTGTGGATGACACGATTTTTCTTTGGTTTTGTTTCTTGGGATTTTTTTTTTTAATTTGTTTTACTCCTGCAAAAGGTTATTAGGAGATGTGGCTAAATACATAACAAGTAAATATGAACAAAATGAAACCCTATGCTGTTACTATCATTCTTAAAGAAGGAGGAAACAAGATCCATGCCTTCCTCTGAGATAAAGATAGCATTTTTTTTTTTTTTTTTTGAGACAGAGCCTCAAGCTGTCCCCCTGGGTAGAGTGCCGTGGCATTACAGCTCACAGCAACCTCCAACTCCTGGGCTCAAGTGAGTCTCCTGCCTCCGCCTCCCAAGTAGCTGGGACTACAGGCGCCCGCCACAACACCCGGCTATTTTTTGGTTGCAGCCGTCGTTGTTTGGCGGGTCCAGGCTGGGGATTTGAACCCGCCACCTTAGGTGTACGTGGCTGGCGCCTTAGCTGGTTGAGCTATAGGCGCCGAGCCAAGATAGCATTTTTAAACATGTCAAGAACAATTTCTCTGTCCATTCCATTTCGAGGTAAATTTGGGGGATTCAGGTTTCCACTTGACTTCATGGGATAATGATTTCTCAGATAAAGGTAGTCTTCCGTAGTAGAATCAAAAGGTTTCAGAATTTAGGAGGAGAATTTAAAGATTACATATCACATGCCATGTCTGAGGAAAGTGAAGCTTACTTAGACAGCTGGACTATGACCTAATATTCTCATGATACGATGGCCTTATCTGTCTTCAAAAGCCTGGAGCAGGTTTAAACTTATTTTAAAATCATCAGATAAAGAGGAAGGTCGGGATGGCTACAAGAGCCAAACCAATACACTGTGAGATTAAAATGTTTGATTTATCAGTCAGCAACTTTTAGCAAGGTACTTCCTCAAAGATTTGGCCCTAGATCAGGAAGATCTTACTGCTCTACCTCTGTGCCTTTTTTTCCTTGAGTTTCTGATTTACCTTTTGCATTTTAAATTCAACATGGTACATAATATATGGGTGCAGGGTCATAATCAGATGTGTTTAAAAATCTGAGCATGAGCTTATAAGAAACCTCTACTACTGACTTATGCCCAAAAGCCAAGTTATTGAAGCACTTTGGCATTATGGACTTTGGATCATGTGAAAATTTCAAGAAGATGTCTGATCTACCAAACTCTCTGGAGGAGACTTCAGTAAAGTCCAAATTAGAAATTATTTGGTCTCTTAGGATGAATGCAGATAGAGCAGTCTTTAGCCAAAGCCTGCAGCATGAGGACTTTTCCCACTATATGCCAACATGACTGAGATTTTGTGTTCTGCGCTAACATCGGGGAGCTTTTGGTATCGTACACAGTAAACTCATTTGACCTGATGTCTCAGTATATTAAAGCAGGTGGTGAACTCTGGGGGAAAGAAAATAAACCTACAGCCATCTGTTTATTGTGCTCTTTATCTAAACATATTCAGAGCTCTCGAGCTTTTTTATCAATAATGGAGAAGTTGATAAAGGAATCTATATAACTCTCCAAGATCTTAGAATGCTTTTTTAATCTTTCATTAAATAGAGTTGGAAGAATTCACCAAATTAAAGCCAATTGGAAACTTATTCCACACTGCTTATTCATTACTTGGTATGTAATTACCATCTCCTTGCATCTATCATTGCTGCCTGTCCTTTGAGCCATCTGATTGCTTATTATGATAGTTAAGTTGGCTAATCAAAGTAGAAAAAAGGACATTCAAATCATTTTATCATGTCCTTCTTATTGGTTCCAGTGATTTGGTGGAGTGTGTGGTGGGGCGGAGAGAGGGCAGGTGGATTAAAATAAACAGCCTTGGGTGGTGCCTGTGGGTCAAAGGAGTAAGGCGCCAGCCCCATATGCCAGGTGGCGGGTTCTAACCCAGTCCCGGCCAAAAACTGCAAAAAACAAACAAACAAACAAAAATAGCCTTTCTAGATTATCTATGACTTAGAACATCTTTTGGGTTAGCAGGGAAAACTGATGCCCAGCTAAACATAGCTATGTTTCCCTCAAGGTAACAAAAAAATCTACTGGGTTTGTCTTCTAGTAATTTCTATGTAATTTTTCCCTCCTGACCTTATAAATGTGAAACTACCTGTAGAAAACATAAAATTTGTACCTTTTATGGTGACTTATAAAACAAGTATTTACCTATCAATTCATCTATCATCTATGTATCTGTTTAACAACTATCAATCATCTATCTAGCTTCCATCCATCCATTCATCCTCTGTGAGGTTGTATTTTACAGTGGTTAAAAACACAGGCTCTGAAATAAACAAGTTTGCGTTCAACTCCTACTTCTGTCACTTACTCATTATGTAACCTTACTCAACCTGAGACCTACTTTCCTCCGCTGTTAGATGGGAATACTAAGACATATCTACTACTGTGGGTGGCTTTGAAGACTGAATGAAATAATGCATGTAAACGACAAAGCACAGAATCTAACACACTAAAAATTCAGTGAATCGCAGCTATATTATTGTTTTTCGGAGTAGAGCTTTTCACATCTCAGGCCTTCAACAGAAGCAGGAAAAAAGATTTGAATGTCTTCAGCTCTGAAATGTCATAGTTCATCTATGAGATGGTATCAAAAAGAAATAGTGCCTTTACCACAGTCATTAAAATAGTGAAAATTATCCATCTATTATGTTATTTAAAACATCACTTGTGAAGGTCAAACAGACATTTGTGAGCTGTCTAAATTATCTATGTGAGCTGTCTAAATTATCTATCTACACTGTTAGGGACTGAGGGTGGAAGAGAGAGATACTTCAATGAATGTGATAACAGATATGACAGATATGTATGAAGTATTAAGGTAGATGACAGTGCAGGGGTCCTCCAATTTTTTAAACAGGGGGCCAGTTCACTGTCCCTCAGACTGTTGGAGGGCTGGACTACAGGCCCCAGGATGAGTTGGCTGCTAAGCAGGACAGGCAGCGGTAGCAAAAACACCCGGCGGGCTGGATAAAAGTCCTAGGTGGGCTGCATGTGGCCTATAGTGGGCTGCTATAGTCCACTGGCCTATAGTGGGCTGCTATAGATAAAAGTCCTAGGTGGGCTGCTGCAGGCTATAGTTTGAGGGCGCCTGACATAGTGGCTTACTGCCATTGGTGCCAGGCAAGGTTTTCAGGGAGGGTGACTTGTGAGTTGAACCTTAAATGATGAATTGGGGATCATCAGATGGAAAAGAAGATGTTTGTGCTTGGCCTCTGTTCTCAGTATGCCTGGTAACTGGCTTGCACTGAGAATTAGTGATGTTCAGTACACAGGACCTGCATCTTTGCCAGCGCTGTCTCTGCAGCTCACAGAGCATCTGCTCTAACTGTACTGGAGAAATGTGTGGAATATGGTAGTAAATGAATGACTCCACTAGGCCACAGGTCTCACCTCTGAGGTGAGATGGCTAAAGAAAAAGTAAAGTGCCTTGACTAAGGTAGGGAAGGCTAAGGTGACTCTCGCACTCAGGCCTCCTGACACAGTGGGAGGGAGGCGAGGCAGCCAGGCTGCTCGGCACTCATCTAGAGTACTAAGACATTCCTGGAAGAGATCAGAAACATGGGCCAGTTAACTCCGGTCCCTATATACAACTCCTTACATACAGGCAGGAACAAAATGGTTCTATTTCCCTTAAAGTAAACAGAGTATTCTAGGGAAAAGGAGGAAATAAGCCAGCAAACAAACCTCCCTAGGTTTCACTTAGCTATAGGGACCAAATGTCTCTGCTTGTCCTGGAGATTCCCAGGTTGAGCCTGCTACATCACTGAAATTATTATTACCAAAGCCTTCCGTTTCAGCACATCCTGGTTTGAATGATAAATTATACAATCACCATGCATTTAGTCCATGGAATAAATTGCAGATTTTAAACAAAAGATTGAAACATACACTTTTCCAATCAGAAACCAAACAGCACCACTGAAGAGAAAATCTACTTTACAGAAGAATGCCAATGAAGACCTGTGAATAAAAGTAGCAAATCATTTTTTTACAAATCTAATCCTAATGGGATTATTAAATCAGGTAAGAATAATTAATTAGAATAAATGTATTAGGTGAAGAATCAAAGGGGAACTGGACTCAGTGACAAAGGAACATGGCAAGAAGAAAAATACAACTTTTATAATGGGGGGTGCCACGACCCTAATACTGTTGCGTATCTTAACTTCTCGATGACTACGGGCAAGCCAGTATATAACATCACCTCTGACGTGGTCTAGGTATGACATTTAACTTGAACCTAACATAGAGTTTAAATGTAATTTCTAGTTTACAGTAAATCCACGAGCTACTGGAACAAGTGAAATCATAGTATAAGAAGCAATCAGGCAAATCTAGGCCAATCTCTTGAAGATGTCAGTGAAATGCAAAATGGGTCTCTGCTAGATTAGGAGAGCCTCAAGGGACATGACAAACAGATGCAATGTGTAGTCCTAGAATTAACCACCTCTAAAGGACGTTTTGGAAGAATGTGGGAAATCTGAGTATGAGCTGCTTATAAAGTGATAAAAAAGAATGGATTATGAATGTTAGGGATACTACTGTATTATTTCCTATGTAGGAAAATGTCCTATTTTTTTTTTAAGAGACACGTACTGAGATGGCAAAGTATATAAGGACACGTTGCTATAATTCACTTTATTACTTCAGCCTAAAATACGGTTCAAAAAGAATTAGGGGTGTGTGTGTATATACACACACACACACACACATATATATATATGCGCATACACCCACATATTTATAATTTAGAAAATCAATTTCTCCTCATCCCCACAAGGGGAAAGCAGAGATCATTAAAGAGTGATTACCCAAAGGGTCTGGATCAGCCTGTGCCATTGCCCGTCTTGATCTGGCTCTACCATAAGGGATGCGCCCACAAAGCAGATACGTTTCTGTGGTGGATTCAGCCTGTACTGACAGAATTCTGAGATGACGCTTTCCCCAGGTTCACAGCACTGACAGGGGCTGGAGAAACTGTCCAGACTAGAAGACAGGAAGATCCGGCAGCATCCAGCTCTTGTGCTAACTGCTGGGAATGCGGCTAGAATCTACAGACCGAGACAAGAAGGGAATGCCATCAAAGGTGTGATGAAGTTTTGTCTTAGAATGCACCCACAGCTGCAGATACAGGTGTCCCCAGTACAGAGAGGAATCTTTCTGAGGCTCTATCACAGGAGCAGGAGGCAAACCGTGACTGGGAGATCTAACCTGGGCAGCCACATATTTCAATTATTAGCTACAGGTGCTCTGATTCCCAGTGGCCGGTCTCTTCATAGTGAGAAGAGTCAGAAGAACAGAACAGATAGGGAGGGAAGAGATGAGGTAAGAGTTAAAGTGAAAAGATAGGGATTAGAAGGAAAACGGTGACAGGTGAAGAATTGATTAGTAAAATGTAACTTCATGGCTCGGCGCCTGTGGCTCAAGCGGCTAAGGCGCCAGCCACATACACCTAAGGTGACGGATTCGAATCCCCAGCCCGGGCCCGTCAAACAACGATGGCTGCAACCAAAAAAAAAAAATGGCCAGGCATTGTGGCGGGCGCCTGTGGTCCCAGCTACTTGGGGGCTGAGGCAGGAGACTCGCTTGAGTCCAGGAGTTAGAGGTTGCTGTGAGCATGGTGCCATGGCACTCTATCCAGGGGGATAGCTTGAGGCTCTGTCTCAGAAAAAAAAAAAAAAAAAAAAAAGTAACTTCATAATGAAGGATCAGTTGGTAAAGGCCAGGGCAAGACATCCTAGTAGCAAAGAAAAAAGTAGAAAGGATTAAAAAAGAGCCAAAGAGATTCCAAGGTGAGGGTGGAGGGGTAACAAGCAGACAGGAGACGACATGGTGAGCATGAGCGGGGCTGACAGCTAAGACACAGCAGCACCACCCGGCAGCACCACCCGGAGGCAGGGGGGATCTGAAATGTCAAAGGAAACAGAAGGACAGAGGGAGCAGGAAGTAAAAGAAAGACAGCTGGTCAGAGGTTGAGGGGGCAGAACTTGGAACAGACAAGAGCTAAATGCAGCTTTTCCATCTCTGTACTCTCAGAAACTTGTATGGTGGGAGCCCAGGAGGAGAAAGGAACAAAGGGAGGAAGACAGAGGCAAGAGAATGGGTGGAAGCAGTGAGGGAAGAAGGCACAAGAGCCCAGAGAGCAACATGCAGTTGTGAAAGAAGGAAGAAGAAAAGGAACGTGAAAAGCACACATTCCAGAGGCACACGGGGGTTAAGGTTAGTTAAAGTACAATGGACATGGTGCTCTTGAGCACACTATGTCACATTACAGAAGTGTGTACTTCAAATTTACCAACTATGTCACATTACAGAAGTGTGTACTTCAAATTTACCATAGAAATACAGGAGATACTCTGACCAGGCAACATCTCTGTGGCTGATGTGAGTCGTATCTTACACAATGCCCAAAAGCAAGGTAAAAGCATAACTTGATTGAAAAAACAGTGCATAGCTGTTGGATCTTTCACGCACTACTAAGTGATGCCAATCAGCCTATCGGGCTCTCTGTTTTCTCCCAAGGGCCTGCTCTCATGCAGTGGGCCACTTTACCATAAAGTGAGGCTGCTGAATACTTTCCACCCATTCTTCTGTTGCCCAGACCCAAAACACGAGGCAAATACTGGATTAGTATAATTAACGTAGACAGAAATCTGGCTAAATACTACAAAAACAACCCCCATTATTCAGACGCCTGATTATCTAGATTGCTGACTACGTTGATTACATTAATCCAATGATTGCCAAATCTTTACTTTCTGTTGGATGAGATTTAATCTAGAGAATTAACACATCTCCCTAGGATGCAAATCTTTCCCAGGACACATGAGTTTGACTGACAGTTACAAAGTAATTCTGGAATGCATGCAGAATTAGATTCCTGACGCAATTTTCATGCAAAGGAAAACCTATCCATTAATATATAATAGAGGCTCTCAGAAAGCAGTCAAGGTTGTGGGTCTGAAAGCTGGAGAACAGGAAGTCTGACGTTTTAGGAAGCTATAATCAAACATTTTTGTTTACAGTTTCTAATATGTGTAGGTGTTTTCTAGCACATGAGTAAGATCAGAATTTGTATTAAAAATTATTATTACAAGATTTCAAATCACAATGGTGCATGTGTTTGAGAATCACTAGTTTGCAATTTGAGGGAGGAGACAGGTTGGTGAAATCACATTCCCAGATTCTTCAGTTTGTTTTTCAAACAGAAAAGAGCAAAGAAATAGCCTCCCTAATTCATGATACCAGTCCCTTATCATCTCTCTAGACTTCCGAGGTTGGCACAAGTCTAACATCTATACTTCCTTACTTTGATACTATATACACAGCACAGACTGCAGACGTTTATGGCAACTGCAGAGGACTTGCACACGAAAGCACAGAGAAAGCTCCAGAGGGTTTCGTGGGTAGATACTCACTATTTGGTGGAGTCAGATAACTGATACTCTCGTCGTCTATCGTAGCATTCCTGGATTCCAGGATCATTCCATAAACTCTTTATTGCATCTACATATGGATTCTCAAAAGCAGACACCTTCTCCACGTCAACTTCTCGAACTAATTGTGCATGAGCCTGTTTAAATAAAAAAAAAAGGTGGCAATTTTAATGCCTTTTCCATTACTTTCCAAATGCTTTGCACATTATGTTGCACACAATTCAGGCGACATCTTCCTTCATACAATAGTTTCCTAACTAGTTTATAACAAAGTAACACTTCATATTTTCTGTTTTTCTTAGAGAAAACAGTCTCACATCTTTCCCTCTAGAGCAGCAATTTTTAACCCGTGTGCCGTGGCAGAATGGTGTGCTGTGAGAGGATCTTAGGTGTGCTGTGAAAAAATTTAAAGATCAATATTTATATATTTTTTAAAAAAACTAATTTCTTTTTTTTGTTGTTGTTGTTGTTGCAATTTGGCCAGGGCTGGGTTTGAACTCACCACTCTCAGTATATGGGGCTAACACCCTACTCACTGAGCCACAGGCACCACCCAGATCATTATTTTTTAAAGAAGTTCAAAGCACAATAAGTATATTCTTGTTTTCA
Organism: Otolemur garnettii; assembly: GCF_000181295.1. Classification (NCBI taxonomy): domain Eukaryota; kingdom Metazoa; phylum Chordata; class Mammalia; order Primates; family Galagidae; genus Otolemur; species Otolemur garnettii. The sequence goes on from NW_003852401.1 coordinate 35,903,368, forward strand.
TTCTTTTTTTCAAAACAACATAATTTAAGTGTGCCATGGAAGTTTAACTATAGGTTCAAGTGTACTGTGAGATAAAACAGGTTGAAAAATACTGCTCTGGAGTAAATGCTGAAGCTACTTAAAGTTGATTAGACAGAGGAAGGTGGCATGGTCAGCTCTGCTGTCAGAACAATGAGAATGTCATGCTACACATAACACTGTTTTTAGGTCATTATGATAATCCTAAGACAATTCTATTAAGGGAAAAAAGGCAAAATAATTATCCCTGTATGTTTATAGTTTACTATAATCAGACATATAAAATACTCAGTTCACGGGTATTATATGTCTCAGCAGAAACTAAATCAGAATCAGCAACTCGTAAGCACTAGTTTCTACAGTTTACTTTTAGGACAGAGTACGAAACCACTAGAAGAAGATTTAACATTGATAATTTAATTTGGACAAGTAACTCCCACACAAATTCTCAAACTGCAAAATAGGTATTTATTTTATATCTGCCTTACCTACATTCTCAGATTGAGGACTCTATTTAATTTTTTAACAATGAAAAGATCTTTATTATCTTCATTATACTATATTTAGAGGGAAAGAGATAAAGAGATTTAAACAATTTTTCAAACAGTATTGACATAAAAATTTTAGTCAACCCTCAAATAAGCTAGAATACACCACTAACAATGCCAATAAAATGTTTCATAGAATGTAACATACACACAAATTATATATGCATGTAAATCTACAAACATAAATGACTAATTACCTTGGAAACTAGAGACAGATGGCTGATAATTATTGTAATAGTCCTGAGTTTGTGCAGAAATATGAACTTTGTAACAAGGTTAGTGAATGGCTATCATGATGACATCATGGCCAAATTATTCATTTCATAGAGTATTAAGCAGATAGAATTTTAACAAATTGAATCCATGTCAGACCCTGTCTGGCACCCACTCTTTACCTTCCTTCTCTCCTGTAAGTGGGAAGGGCCCCATGTCAACAGACTGATCTTGACCTAAGGTTACAACAAGCTCAACACACAGAGACTGAAGCAATCACCTTTCTGGTTAGTTCTGCTCTGACAGTGACAATCAGCTCTTGTGACTGAGAAGCCCTACCTCTACTCTGAACCCTGATTTTGGAAATGAGTTCTGTACTGAGTCCCTATCTAGTGAATGTGCCTTGCCATCCCACCAGACCTCATCTGCCTGAAATCCTCCTCCTGAACCCACAGTCCAGGTGGGGCTCAACCTTTGAGAACAGAACATCACGGCTCCCCCAGGAATCCCGAACGCTACTCTAGGCTGCTCAGCAGCAGCTGTCACCCCAGTTAAACTCTGGGATTCCCTGGGGCTATTCCGGACCTGTCTGCTCTGCCTGCCCAACCGGGCTTCCTCCAAGCAGACAGGCATCCCCTCCTCTGCCCAACCTCAGCAGCTGTCTCCTGTCCTGCTTCAACCCCTCCCTTTGGCCCCTGCTCACTGAATACGAACAAGTTCTCTTAGTGTGTCCTGAGATACGACAATGATCATCCTTGATAAAATCCTAAATTTAATTCCCCTGTAATCCTAAATTTGATTCCCCATGCCCACATCTCTATTACAAAGTTTTCTTTTTCTTTTTGGTAACTTCCTTAGAGAGCTTTTGTTCGGAGGCTCTATCATATGCCATCGCTTGAAGGAATTTCCTTCCTGTCATTTTCTCCTCTCTCTTAAAAAAAAAATAAAGTGTGGCTCGGCCCCTGTAGCTCAAGCAGCTAGGGTGCCAGCCACATACACCTGAGCTGGCAGGTTCGAATCTAGCCCGGGCCTGCCAAACAACAATGACAAGTACAACCAAAAAATAGCCAGGTGTTGTGGCGGGTGCCTATAGTCCCAGCTACTTGGGAGGCTGAAGCAAGAGAATCGCTTAAGCCCAAGAGTTGGAGGTTGCTGTGAGCTGTGACACTATGGCACTCTACCCAGGGCAACATAGTGAAACTGTCTCAAAAAAAAAAAAAAAAAAGTGATCTTTGTGTTCTCTGAATCATAGAAATTCTACATTTTGCCTTCTGTTAATAGTTAGGACTTACCTGATCCTTCTTCTAACTATATCATGATGGAAAGCGTTGTGGCTGACCAGCTCTAATTCCTTTTGGACCCGAGTGAGCATACAACAAATAACTGGTTTAACTGCATAGATAAGTTGCCAAAGACAACTTACTACACAATCCTTAACCAACAAACAACACTTACATTAGCAGTGTGCATGTATTTGTATAATATTTGTTAGTTCGGTAGAATTTCCCTGAGCTAACCACCCAAGGGACTGTAACAAATGGGTCAACACAGGAAGGTGGTCACTGTAAGAAAGTAGGCCTAGAGTACTAATAAGTACACGTGGTACATGCTCGGTCTATGAAAATTAGGTCAACTATGGAGGTTCCACTGTATCTTCCTCCCTCATGGCAGTATTAAGTGCCAAGACATGCTCAGAGCCTAGCCGAGGGCCTGACACCTGACAGGTGCTCCATAAATATTTACTGAAGGAAGAACAGAATTTGAACAAAGTTGGAAATCAGAATATCTACCTTCTAGTTCAGATTTACCCATAACACTAGTCAAAACCTTCAGGAAAACTGCTTTATCTCTTTATAACTTAATTTACCCTGCCCATAAGATAAGGCAGTTAAACCAAATCACCTAAGGTCTCCTCTAGCCACAAACTGTATGACTGTAAATACATAATAAACATATCTACAATGCATAAGGGCATCAAGGAGGTAGGATGCTATCCCTTTAGGAGGATAGGGTATTGTTCAGAGAGATTGGACCTTACTATTTTAAAACCACACCTGACAGTACAGGGCAAAACACATACATGAGCAAACATGTACATGTGAATGGAGCAAGTACAGCTTAGTATATGGACTGAGGTCAAATGAGGTGTCAGGGAGAAGGTAAGATTTAGTTGGTAGGTTCAGATGAAGAGGCACAACACCTCTTCATCAGTATGAACACAGCCCCTGTGGATAATAAAAGTCAACACGGCGCTGCCTTTCAACCGTGAAACAGTCTTACAAGGATGCTTCATGTTGACTCTTAATTCAAATCAACTTCTACAGTGACAGCTGTAAAAACTGTCTCTGTGATGAACCCATAACTCCTAAGTGAAGAAACTTCTCCATCATCTGAGAAACCACATTGCCCTCAAAAGTATACCAATCACCATGTTGCTTCTGTCCAGGTCAGAATTTCTCAATCACTTTTACTGCCTCCTAAGCTTCGTTGTTTAATTCCTTGTTGTTTAATTAACCTTGCTGTTTTGGAAAATGGCATTCAAATATCTATCAACCGTAGCTGCATTTATGTAAGAGCTTTCATCTGAGGTTCCCTTAAGGTATTCAAAAGTATGACAGCATTTTACAAAATATACACAGTTTCAAAACTGTCAATATAAATGTCCCCAATGAAAACAAAGTCCTCTCAATTTTTTCTTAAAAAATGTTCTGTATGTGGAAAGAATATTTTTTAGTCAGAGTCGGAAGATAAATTAGATCCTTTTTTCTATTTGTCCAATGTCAAACAGTAGGGAAAATTACAAGTAATGACGCGAAATGAAACCCTTATTAATGAAAAAAAACATGATAATGAAAAGCAAAGAAGTCACTTCCAATATTACAATAAACAAGTCAATTACAACTGACCACCCTGTTTACTTTGAACACTGTGTGCAAAAAAGCAAAACAGGTATGCGTTAACAAATTGTATAAACAAAATGTACAATAAAATTCTATTTCATTTTATATTACCACTGGGTATACTGTGTGGAAATGTTTAATGATGAATGCTGGCATTCAGAATTCTTAGCAAGCTGGTGGCAAGCATTAGAGAGAACATTGTGAGACCTAAGTAGTTACTCTCAGGAACTCTGGCAGAATTCTAGGGAAAGACCACATGGAAACTGCAAGATGTGCCAATGTGGTAATGTCTTGTTTTCATGACTCCGTGGTCATAAAATTCAGGTAAATCTTAGACGTGTTGATATTTCCATGGTTGCTTGTGCAAAGGGGAAGATGGACTGAGGTCCCACCAAAGTGGGTCCTTCCCTATCCACAGAACGCCAAATTGTCAGATGAAATGAAAAAGTGACTTTGGAAAGATTTTCAACATCTCATTAGCCACTGGAAATGGCTTTAGACAGGAATGTCACAGCTATTCTGTTTCCTATGCTCCTGAGGTAGAAAACCAAATGGTAACATCCACATTTGCTGAAGCTCTCAGACACAAACACGCAGCTCTTTAGGCCTGCTTGTGTGAAAGGATGCCCAAGGCGGAGGACCTCCAAATCAGAAAAAGCCCCATCAGAGTCCCTTTCAATTCTGAACCAAGCTACACATCCTTCTGCTTTTGTTTTGTCTTGGTGCTCATTCCCATTTTGGTATTTGACTATGAAAAAAACCCTGCAAATTACTAAATAAACTGTAAAAAAAAAAATCCTAACTTTTTTTTTACTTTCTTCTGCTTGAAGGAAGTACAGAGTAAAATGAAGGCCACTGAAACAAGACAGCTTATGTTATAATCCCACCTCCACCCAGCAGCAGTAGCTGAGTGTGACCTTGTGCAAACTATTTAGCATCCTGAACCTCTGCTTCCTAATTACCACTCTCCTGATCTATTAAATGGGGTTAATAATAGAACTTATTTTGCAGGGCTAAATTACAGAATGCCTATAAAATACTTAAAGGCAGAGGCTGACACACGAAGCTACTAGTTACTCAAAAAGCAAAGAAAAATAGGACACGAAATATAAACCATGGGACAAATACCTACTAGGTTCTGTAACCTTGGCCAAGTCACCCAAAACTGAATTTGCTCAAACGCAAAATAACATTTTGGAGGCCCTTACTGGATGGATATTGGATCTCTGAGTTCCTTAAATATGCAAACCCCTCTTAGCATAAAATTTCCAGCGAAAAACTTCGATACAAACTATATTCACCAGCCTGCTTTGCCTTTTCTGACCTTCTTTCAGGTGCATTTATACTCAGGGCAAAAGTTGTTGCTGTGTCTTTTTTTTTTTTTTTTGGAGCATTACTGCATATGACAAAGAACAGCCAAGTCACACTGAGCTGCTGCTGGCTGGGTTCACATTGTGAGTGACTCATTCCCACAGAACAGCCTCTCCACACTTATGATTCAACTCGTGGCTCAGCAAAACTACAAATTACTATATGACACTGCCTTTTGAAGTCCTTCATGAAGATTACAGCTCTCACGTGTAGAATTCTACTGTGGTAAGGACCTATAGATTTTTCTTTGCTAAGCTCCCATGGCCCTCTTAACCTTGGGTATGAGATGGAGACCACTGAATTGCTCACTGAATAATTCTGGGAACTATAGTAGTGAAGAGGAAGACTTGCACAGTAACCTGAGACCAAACCAGGTTTCAATCATAACTCATGTCTTGGGGTAGGTCGCTCAAACTTCTGAACCTAGGCTTTGCCCCCTAGGAGATGGGGATAACCATTCATTGTAGGGCTGTTAGGAAAATTAAGAGATCTTAGTAAAATGCCTAGTACAAGTTATTACTATGAAATCTTGTGGGCCTGCTAAGTCATACTGGTTAGCGTGCACTGGTATCATCGTAGCTCACTGCAACCTCAAAATCATGGGCTGAAGTGATCCTCCTGCTTCAGCCTCCTGAGCAGCTAGGAGAACAAGTACATATCACCACGGCTGGCTAATTTTTCTATCTATTGTAGAAAGGAGGGCTCGCTCTTGCTCAGGCTGGTCTTGAACTCCTGGGCTCAAGTGACCCTCCCTCATCAGCTTCCCACAGTACCAGGACTACAAGCATGAGCCACTGTACCCATCCTACTCCAACAAATTGTTATCTTCTATGAGTTAGGTAATAGATGAGACACTGATAAAATATAGCATTAATGTTAAACAGAATGTTCTAGATAACAAAATATTAGTTAAGGACGTTTATTAAACTGCCACATATTATTTTACTAAGACTTTACCAAATGATTAACCTGTTGTTAAATTTGCTTTCTCCCATTAGATTTTTTTTTTTTGATCTCCATTATGATATTCACCAGGGCAATCAATGATTATAAGGCATATTGCCTTTCCCAAAAAATATTTGCTGGAAATACACTTCTCGTTTTTGTTTGGCTTCGCTACAGGGTATATTTGCTTGTTCTAACCTCAAGTGGATTCCTTCCTGGGTGGAGGAAATAGTCCTTTATTGTTTAAAATATTTTTATTCTTTTCAAGTAATTCGATCTTTCATGGACTGACCACTATAATTTTCCGTGTAAATATTCTTTTATTTAGTTCTCTGCTTGTCATTTTTCTTTTTCTTGTTTTTCTGTCATATCATAATTATCAGTATCAATGACACTGTAAGTCAAATTTTAATCCAGCTTAGAGTAACATGTTCTGAAGAGTTGATTGATGTAACTGCATGATTCCATTACAAAAAATCTTGCCCTTAGATCTGTAAAATCTTATAAAATAATAAAATTCTGCATCCTTTAAAGTGTTACTTATTATCTTCATGATTCTGATAATATCATAGCATAGGTATGTGTATATATTATACATGTCCATTACATGAATACTACCAAAAAAAAAAAAACCAGTTAATTCTCAGAGTTTATACAAAAAAAAAATTAAATGGACAGATACTTTTAAAGACAAGCGTATTCATTAAAAATCAAAATAATCATCTTTATGGCTACTTTCAAAGAATATTTGAGGAATATTAGTTAATTGGAATTTTAATAATTATTTATTTAACAAATGGATTCTAAAGTCAAAAGAAGATAAACGTGGAGAATGTTTATGAAAAGCCAAACATCTGTGTTGTAGAACTCAGAAGTTTTGATACGTAATGGTGCTAGGAATTCATGAGCTTAGAGCTGGAGATATTATTGCCTTTTCCAAATTCATTTGACCATAGATTTTTTTTCCTTCCGTATCTATTGATGATATCCTTCCGTATCTGTGTTTTAATGGATCATGCTTTGAAAACACTAACTAGAACTGATACCCCCAGCAACAGAACTGGGGGTTGCTTTTACAATACAACTCACTGACTGATTCTCACCCGCTCTGGCATGAAAGGTAAACGCCTGCTTTATGGATTCACATCATCTTCATTTATGAGATCACATACTGTACGTGGTTCATTTCCTGATATTACATCTCAGACAAACCTAATCATTTCAGTCCTCTGTTGATGTCTGTGTTCCTACAATCTTATTAACCAGAGGAGTATATGTGGCTGCTGGTTTGCAATTTTATTTTGTTTGACAACAGAAAAAAACAGATGAAGCAGATTCCCATGTTCAGCTGATAGCCTGAAAAAGAACACATTCTCTCGCAACTAACAAAGGGAGGCCCAAACGCTTCTGAGGATTCCAGAGTCCTGTACAGGGAATATCACCTTTCTGGAATATCCCACATGAAATCTGACCACTGCCGTTTCAGACATTTGAGAAATTGTGTTTGGAAAAACTAAAAGCGACAGGCTTGAGAATCTTGAGAAGAAAAAAGGAGCCTTTAGGATACCTTGTTTAAGGCACCGTTTAACTCAGAGAATGAGAAACTGTTCTGTTAGTAAAAATATAAAAAGAAACAACAGCAATGGAACCCCTTTGTTCTATGAAAAAGAGTAATGAAACATAGAATCTGAGTAGGAAAAAGAGAAGGAAAAAAGGGAACACACGTCTTACGAGGCATGTATTTTTTGTAAATATCTTTAGTAAGTTATAATGTGTAATTTGTTGCTTTTTCTGTCACTTTAAATTAGGGTTCAAGTTTTAGGAATTTTATGGATAAGAAACAATTGTAAAAAGTTAACTGGACAACTATAGAGGAAATGGTTAAGTATAAAAAAGGCTACTAGTATTTTCAGTTGGGCACTTTTTATAAATCTTAATATATTTAATTCAGAAATATTCTCTCTCTGAGAGGTACTTGGTAGCTCAGACCCCATTTCCACAAAATATAGAAAAATGGATACGGTAGGGTGGCACGTGCCTGTAGTTCAAGTTACTTGGGAGGCTGAGGCAGGAGGATCACCCTGCCCAGGAGTTTGAGTCTGCAGTAAGCTAAAATGGCACATCACTGTACTCTAGCCTGGGTAAGAGTGAGAATACTGTATCTTAAAAAAAATCAGTATTTAATTTTGTGTTAAACATACATTTTTCGGCTTTTTTTTAAAAGCTAGTTATAGTTGAAAAAAATTACAGCAAAATAAAAGCATCATCAATAAAACAAATAAATTTACACTAAACAATCAATGTTAAAACTACTGACGCAAATGCCTGCATGCTGTCATGGTAAGAGTGCCCGAGCCTTGACTTTCCACACACGTTGTACACATTTCAGTTAGACCCTGCTGACTGACAGTCTGGTCTTAGTGGCCCTGGTGGCTACAGGCTAGACCCACACCCACATTACGACCGGCTGATACAAGTAGACAGTAAAGGCAGCAGCACCCCATGCTCCTCTACCACCTGTGTGAGGCTGGAAGCCACTCTCGCCCAAACTTACTCCATATTAGCAGGAATGACTACGTGCGGTCTTTGAGAACAGGGTGCGGTTACGGATCTGGGAGGGATGTGGAAAAGAGCTGGAACATGTTTTGATTTTACCAAGTGAGAAATCTGTTTGATTGAACAGGCATAATCTGGAAATACAAAGTGAAGTTCTATCAAATACGCCCTGGCTTATTTTAATGAAACTATTAATAAGAATGCTTCATTAAAAACTGAAAAACTGGGACAAATGCTAAACTGGTGGGGTGCTGGGACAACAGGTGCACACAGCAAGTATCTCAGGCACACTGGGACTTACGATCAATCTGTGCCTGGGGAGACTTGGGCTGGGGGAATGAAGAGGTGGTCTTCAGAAGTGAGGTGATGGTTTACAAACCTACTTGGTATATAGCACAATTTTTTAAGGGGGTCAGTATCTAAAACTGAGAGCTTCTGAAAAACAACACAAACCCAAAAAGAATGATAAGAAGAAGAAGAAGAAATCCTAACAGATGTCCTACTTCTCTTGATAAACTGGAAGACCCAGTAACACTGCGTATGTACTGCAAGACGACTAGAGGCTGTGGTCGGCTGCTAACTGCTCCTCACTGTTGCCAAAAATGATGAGAAACTACACGTGTTTAAGGAAAGTGAAAATATTCTGCTTGGGGTGTTGGCAAATATAACCCCACCAGCTTTAATTACCTGTCTGGCCCTGAAATAATTTTAGTTTGCAGCCCATCCCCATGCCCAACTCCCTTGTGTTCTTTGTGACAGGGAGCCTTAGATTCACTCCCTAAGAACTAAAATTATGGTGACCCTGACTCCCACTGGTGGGCAAGTTTTCAGCTACTTGGCTAGGATCTCCTAATGTTTTCCCTTTACTTTTAACTTATCCCCTAGAGGCTTGTGGTAAGAGTTCCAATACACCCCAGCATTATCAAGAGAATAGAAGTATGCATTAGATACCAAAGGGCATCTCGTGGTTTCGGTCGTTTGGGGTGGTCATATGGTGAGTAGATAAGAGCCAGTGGCTTTAGAGTCTCATCACACTCCCATTTATTTGCTCTGGGAGTAATTTCCCAAGCTTCAACTTCCTTATCCCTCAGGCAATGTACTATTGTAAAACTAAATGTAATAATATAGATAAAACAGCATAGTCAGGAGCACACACCAAGGCTCAATAAATAGAAGCAATCCTTAGTTTGTACTTCAGGAATAATCCAAGGGAAGATGGTCACGGATCCTCACCCCCTTTTCTTGCACATCCCTGTCTGGGGATCTGTTACATAAATCACGAAATAATTTCTATGGCTGTTAACAACATGCTGTACCACTCTATCTGTTTTACATCTTAAGGAAATGCTGCTTTGAATTCTCAAGTATGGTCTATGTAATTATAGTGACCACTGGTTACTGTAATTTTACAGTTTGAATTGTTTTTCAATTAGAAGCATGTTGACTTAAGCGACATATAAAAGGTTGTTTCTCTGCATTAACCCCCCATCTCATTATGCTGCATTCATCTCGGAGTTGTTTTCAAAATATACAAAGACCACAACCAGATGAAAACTCTTGTAAGGCACCCAAATATATGTGCACAAAGGCTTTATCTGACATTATACATTCACATGCACTCTTCCCCCTCTTTGAATTCTGATGAGTTTCCAGGGGAAAAGCCAAAATGATTGGTGATACAGCACTGGTCATGAAATCAAACCAAATCCATCTTTAAATAACTCAAAAGGACTTAGCAACTTACATTGCATTTTTAGGAAGATAAAAATGCATGTTGCCTCTTTTATGTGTTCTTAGCTATATGTCTATTTTTAAAAAGCTTTCATATAATCTCTAAATTTAGTTCCTACTTCCTTTTTACTCTGTCATCTGAGCTCCAGTCAGTGTCTGATAACATTCTGATCTTCACTCCAAGGAACCTATATAGAAACTGCCTCTCAGAAGGAAGATAACCTCTCACTAACCTCTTCTGAGTTTCCAAACGAGGAGCAACGAGACCGCTTTCCTTGGCAGTAGGAATTACCAATCTTTTTAGAGCACTGACATGTTTTATTAATCCAATCTCTTACTAAGAAAATATTAGGGAGGGGGCAGGGAGGAGGGACTGGGCTGGGGTAAACCCCTACTTAGGGGGCACAACGTAGGGGCATATGGCACACCTCCTGGGTGAGGGGCTCAACTACAACCTGGGCTTTACCTAACAAATGCAAACAATGTGACCTAATCATCTGTACCCTCACATTAACCTGGAAAAAGGGAAAGGGGGGCGGGGGAGGGAGAGGGAAAGGGACAGGGAAGGAAAGAAAATATTAGAGGAAGGATTTTATCTCTTTTAACCTAAGCAGAAGACTGAGGGGAGAGAAGACAAGAAGACGAGGCACTGACGAGGAGTTGGTCTGCTGGTGGTATGAGGTTAAAGATCATTCCGCGCATCGAGACGGGAATTTCTGAACCCTTTATACCTGGGTTAATTACCATTCTATAAAAACTCTTTTCTCTTTTATTTCCCATTCATTAGTATCAGATGGATGAATTATATAGAGACATGAAAATGTTTTTGGTACAAAGGGAAAACATCAAGTAATATTTTCAAAATTTTAAGCAGAAACAATGTTGAGTTTGTAGCCAGTAAACACAGCACAGGAGCACTAATCTATAAATCTGGTCAAGAAAGAATGGGAAGTGGGGCCTCAGACTTCCCCCAATCCTACCCATTCTCCTGTTTAAGACCTTCCCAGTCATTCTCACCTTCTCAGGCCATTTGAAGTCTTCATAACACCCTTGTCAGGCACCAAGCTATAATGTTTAGCACTGCCATTTAACGGCTTCATGTTTGCACACAGAGAATTTTCAACAATGCCGGGAATGACTTTAGGTCAGGGACTAACGGTTCTTGTAGCCTGACACAAGGTTAGTGCTAGATTTATCTTCCCTTCTTATGTATTTGCCTAGAAACCGTGATCCAACAAGAGTGAAGAGAGGAGGACACAATGACCAGTACTGGACAGAGGCAGCAGTCCTGCCCAGGAAGCTAGGAGCCTGGTTAGGTCTCTGGTATGATCCAGGACTAGTCTCTTAACCTTTCTCTGTCAGGGGTTGACTTCTATAACTGGGATATCAGATTAGATAATGCCAAAGGGCCGTGTCCTTATGATTACACACTGAAATGTAGCTGGAGTAAAATAAAAATATCTAACCAGTATATGGCATGGGCACTGGCCCTGGACTCTCCTTGCCATGCCTCACATCAACCTGTTAGGTCTTAGAGCACAAAGGATGGCCTGTGGTAGGACCAGAGCTGCTGAGATCACTCAAGGAACTTGGAACAACAGCTATAATATTATAATTTTTTTAAAAATATTTTAACTGTGGTATGGTGTTATCAAAAGGTAGGGGCGAAATACTAACCCAATCTATTGGTAATACCTTAGAGTCATAAATGTGTTAATTTTATTTAAAAGTTATTATTCTTATCTGAGGGTGAAATTGCTTACAGAGCTGAAAATAAAAAGAAAATTGAAATTCTCACTAACTCTATCAATAATGTACCTTTTTGATTCTTCTCCTTCTTATCCTTATAACTCGACATTTTTTGAGGTAGCCAGTCTGTAATTCCTGGCTTCTCCACAATAGCATTAGTTCACCTTGTAATGAGGATCCCAAACCGTGCTCTGTTCCCTCTTTTCCTCAATAAATAAAGCAGAAAGGTCAAGACAATATTGAACTATTATCTTGGTTTCACAGATGAAAAAAGTATTATTTTTTTGTTCACAATAAAATTCTCTGTGACGCTAAGCAGCAAGAACCAGAACCTGAGACTTCTTTGGACACAGCTGCAGCTCCATGGGCCACCAGCAGGCTTGGGAGCCCAAGAAAATAAACCAGGGAACAATAGGAAAGGAAACTGTATAGGCCCTGGACTCAAAGAGGTTCACCCACCAGCACTCATTTCCTGGGAGCTTACAACAAATGCAAACCTTTAGGCCTCTGGCAGCAGATCCGCTGAGTGGGGATCTCCAGGTTAACAAGATCCCCAGGTGATCCATGTGCACACTAAAGTTCAAAAAGTGCTGATCAATGCTTCTCAAATTTGGCTGAACATTAGCATCACCTGGGGAGCTTTAAAAACCAACTTATCATTTAAGCCCCATCCTTGGAAATTATGATTTAACTGGTCTGGGACTTGGCCAAGGTTTCTTAACGCTCCCCAGGTGGTCTACACTGGTGGGACCTTCATCTCAGAAGACAGCGATGCGTAACCATCCCCGGGGTACACGAACTAACTAGCAAAACCTATGTGTTTAGTATGAAAATGAGTAAGATATTCAGTTTTGTCATATTTAACACACAGAATAACGATGGTACCCTGACCTGTCTTGTGGCTGTTTGTGGTGTCTAGGAGTTTTGAGGGAAAGGCAGCAGGTTCCTGAGAGTCCTTACTGATAATGTCTCCCTAGCTAGGTAACTTACAGATCCTGAAATCTTCAAAGGTAGAATTCTGACAATGGTTTATAATGAGAAGGGTAATAATCATAAAAGCATTTTGAGCCAAGAGAACTTCCTTGGTTATATGATACAAACTACTTATAAGAACTGAATAACTTAAAGATATTATAAAGAACACATTTTTTTTTTAACAAAATGGGACGTGTTCCAAATATACTTTTTTGTTTGTTTGGTCATGACAGTAGGCTGAAAGAGCAACCTATCGGGCGAGATTTTTCTAGAAGTAAATATATTTAATCTTTCTCTTCAAGGCCAAAGAGCATTTTAACAATGAATGAGAAGAAAACTTGCGCAGTAGAAAAAGCATTTTGAAATGGATATTGGGAAACGGTTCCATTATGATGTGATTTTGCTGTTAAAACCATTGTTAAGGTGTTATTCCATGAAAAAAACCTGCAAATGCATAAACTTTAAAACCTTGGGGGGAAAAAAAATCTTTTAAAGAAAGCATTTCAAATGGATTTTTAACCCATCTATTAACCATGAATAACTCAAAATCTTTCAATTAGTATGAAAGAATAGTTAACATCCATGAAGATGGGCATTTACTAGCAAAATTTCAATTAAAAACCTTTGCGTAAGTGGGTGAATGGGAATGAAAATGAGTACACCATTTAGTAAGCATAGCCAATGATGCAGTTCCTTCCGTTTGTAACTACTTATCTCCCGCAATGTCTTTTTATTTATGAGATGTTAACAATAAGCACTAGCTTAAAGTGAACTTATAACCAGACTACTGAATTAGTTACAAAGAATTCATCAATTAAAAAAATAAAGAACTCAATTTTATTAAGCATAATTTTAATGAAAGCCAAAAATAATTTTTACTGATGGAGTGCATGTTAAAAAAGAGTGTCAAGGGTGGTGCCTGTGGCTCAAAGAGTAGGGCGCTGGCCCCATATGCCGGAGGTGGTGGGTTCAAACCCAGCCCCGGCCAAAAACTGAAAAAAGAAAAAAAAAAAAGTGTCAAACCAGATTCAGCTTAAGAGTCTACACTGGGTATTCAGTTACACCACTCCAATATCAGAAATCTGTAATGAGGAGAGAGGAATTTCACACTGAATTCTGTAGACAGTGATTACCAGTTGGTAATAGTGGTATAGAAGGGATAGTTGAAAAAAATCAGAAATTCTGTGCCCTAGAGAGTGAGCTATAAAGAATTGTCTGGGACTCTGCCGTAGATTTGTTTAAAGATCAAGAATGAAGACTTAATTGCTTAGTAGTCAGGTATACACTCCATTAACTCAACCTGGAGAAAGATTTTGACTCATATTTTTATTCTCCTAACGTTTCTCCTATACTATGGTTTTTACACGGTGGGTGCTCAATAGATGCTATTGACAAAAACCAATTATATTTTGGTAAAAAACCTGTACCATATCAGCAATGTATTAGGAGGATCCATTTCCCCTGATGAAACATAAAATCACCATTCATATCATTGATAATGTATTCTGATATAGTATCTTTGATGGCCAGCCACCGGGAAGTGGAAAAATTATTAATTGGTATCACTGTATTATAAAAAGCTTCTGTTAAATATAGTACAGTGGAAAACTACTAGACAGCGTTCTGAGCACCAGAAGACACCCACTTTCCATGTGTTAGAATTATCTGTTTCATATTCTTATGTATTAATAGTTGGCCTTATTGCTAGAATTGTTAAACATCTAGATTTTAACATTATTATGTTTGCAAAAATGTCCATATAATAGAAACTGGTATACAGAAATTACATCCTATCTGGTCACAGAAATACTGTTCCTGCTTTTGTGAATTCTTACCCTTAAAAGCGAATCTTTGAGGAAATGGATGAGCTACAGGCAGTAAGTATTCATGAATACTTTTATATATCTATAGACGTTCCCTTCCGCTTACTAAGAGTGTCAGGGTCTCATGTGACCTAAACTAGTTATATGTAATTGCCCTCGCCAGCTCCCTCTCAGTGCATTACCTAGCAGAAGAACCCTCCACTGGCTCAGTGTCACGTGTTCCTCTCACCTGAGGTGCTTCTGCTCCGGGTAACTCTGAGGATATTGCACATGTAGGTCAAAGGCATCCTTTGGCGAGATTAAACGGACCCCACACCCCAGGCAGCCTTTAGAGCACTATTTTTTTTTTCAACTTTTTGGTTTTTCCAATGTGTTTCTATTTTTCAATATGGGGCACAAAAATCTGATAGAAAATTCAGCCAGAAAATTAAAAGACAAAATCTTATGCTTAATATTCTCCATGCTGTACCCATCACATACAACTGTTCTCGTACCCATTTTACTGAAAGTGGCTTTTGCTACCTGCTTTTTGATACATAATAGAGAGGAGTTGGAAATGAATATAGTGAATCCAGAGCAAGCTTCATCTTCCCCTATACTTTACTATCCCTTAAATCCAGGTGCCCAGTAATAAAGCTCTCACTTCAGTTATTCACAAAGTGATCTGGTTTGAACAGTATGGTACAGACTAGATTGCCAGCTCAGCAGAGCTACGTGTATAATGGTGAGGTGCTACACTGTGGGGTGGGAAGAAATTGATGCAGTGCACCTGGAAGAGGATTCAGGTGGGAGATGCTTGGAGTCCAGGAACACAGGAGCATAACATCATCTGAGAAACCAAAGCCTCTCTAAAGGGAATATTAACATGTGTATTCAGGCTTGGTGCAGTGATCCACTCGGGTAATCCTAGCACTTTTGAGAGGCTGAGGCAGGAGGATCACTAGAGGCAAGAAGTTCAAGACCAGTCTGACCAACACAGTAAGACCTCATTTTTATAAAATATAGAAAAATCGACAGAGGATGGTGGATGCCTATAGTTCTAGCTACTTGGGAGGCTGAGGTAGGAAGACTGTTTGAGTCCAGAATTTGAGGTTGCAGTGAGCTATGATGATGCCACTATACTCTACCCTAGGCAACAAATTGACACCCTATCTAAAAAAGAAAAAAAAAAAATGTGTGTTTAGAAAAGCATCAAAGAAACCCCTAAAAACATGATCTGGGGAGTACTCAAATCTATGATAATAAGTAGATATGCTTTGTCCCCTTCTTGTTAAGGTTAAACTTGAGAGCGGATACCCAGGAAAAGTAAGAACTAAGAGAACAGAGGTCTTCTCAAGGAGACCCCAAGGATATACTCGTGAGGTCCTCCCAGCGGTGACGCAGCTCTTAGGAATTTGTAGAAACTTCCCGGGATCTGGAAACTAACACTTGCATTTGCTTCTGTAAATGCTGGAGCCAGTTTCTCCAGCTTGATTCAAACTGACCAATGAGAAAGGGACCCATGGGCCTGAACTTTTTGACTGGAGATAAAAAGGAGAAGACTGAGCCAGTTGGGGAGTGTGGCCCTTTGAATTCTTCAGTGTCATCGCTCCTCTGGCTGAAATAAAGCCCTTCCTCTTTTTTTTTGGCGGGGGGCAGTTTTTGGCTGGGGTCAGGTTTTAACCCACCATCTCTAGTATATGGGGCCAGTGCTCTACTCCTTTGAGCCACAGGCACCACCCAGCCCTTACTCTTTTAAAAATAGTAGGTGTTCGTTCTCTCCATTGGGCCTCATCTTCCTGCAACAAACTGAATGTGTATTCCTCAGCTTTACAGACGATTCTTCCTTTAACTTTATTCCCCACATCACTTAGGGGTATTATGTATGAAGTGCTTTATTCTATTTAATATCCACCTAAGCACCTACTTTGTGCACGACACTGTAATAGGCATGGTAGGAGGTACCAAGGTGCAAATAGTTAGACAATTACGAAAACAAACAACAAAAGGAAGTTACTTAAAAAAGAACATGAACAAAGAAGGTTTCAATTAAAAGGTATCCCCAGAATGTACATACCAGGGATACAGGCAAATCCTTTCGGGATGAAGTGTCTGCAGGTCGACATGATCACTTAAAAATCCTCGGTGCCCCAGAGGAAGAAGCCAGGTGAGCACAGCCACCTTGTACGGCTGGTTTACTGTACAAGGCCCTAAGCCAAAGGGAGAATAGAAACTGTGCTCCTGGCTATAGGCTGCTGGCCAGACACACTGACCTGCGTCCACTTCCAGGACAGACTTTTCTATTTCACACAAAGGCAATGCCCAGACTGAGTGCAGGCCTGCAGGGAGGGCGTCATGAAGATGTCTCTTCTCTGACTCCAAGTAGTATGTATGGCATGTGCTACACAACCAAGCAGCTAATTATACGCTGCAGTGTGCTGTTCTTGCTTTATTTTTTAAAGTATAGTCACCTAGCTAGATGTTCCCTAAAGGGTAGTAGCATCTCTTTCCCTTGAGCAGTTCAACTCTGTAAGGGGCCTTTGAATGTCTACATTCCAGGTACCTGACTGGCTCAGAAGTACAAAGTAAACAACTGGAGGGTTGGCACTCAGCCACTTTAGGTTAATGACAACTCCCCAGGGCATGTGGGAAACACTTCTCATTGCTTTCCAGGGTTATCTGGTTCATACTCTGCCTTTGGCCATGTATTCTTGAAAAGATAAAATGTATATTTTATCCTAGGCTTAAAGTTCAGTTTCCACTTCCTCAGAGACTCATGCTTAAGATAAATTGGGAATTGGGAGTTTTTCCCGTAAAATATCTTTCATATGACATAACAATGGCTTTGCAGAGTAAGGAAGCAAGCAAAGTCCATTTCCTCTCTGGAAAGGGAGTCTGGTCATACACATACATCCTCTTATGCTGTATTCTATTACTAAGCAGGCAGTTTGTTCAATAAGGCAAGCTGCAAATGTTTTTTGTAAAATTGTACAGTTGCCACCCTTTTCTTTTGTACAAATACATGCTACACAAGGAGCTGATCCAATAGTTAAAGTATGAGAGACTTGGCTGTTCTGGAAAAAATATTTTCTTCCAACAGCTAGGCAAAGGCAGTTTCCAAAATTCCTAGAGTCTGATAAAATTAAAACCACATGGAAAATGGTATTGAGGGTTTTTTCAAGCACAGAGAAAAATATCTTAAAATATGAAGTAATACATTTAGAGCTTAGGTTACTAGGTACCAAAGGGTATTATCAGTTTTTGAAAATCAATGTCAAAATTTCATACAGTGTCAAACTAGAAAAAAGTAAGTAATAATAGTTACACAATAATGACAGTGTCACACTCTAACTTCGCCTTTGTACCTGCTGAAAGAAAGCAGAGTTTGAGACTTTAGTTTTAGCCCTTAACCGCACAGCAGGTGAGCTTTGGAAGGAAGCTCAGTTATACTAGTTAGCACTTCCTCATCTTTGCTCTCCTGTAGTTTACAATCATTCAGAGGAAACATTGAACGAGAGATTAATTATGACACAAAGTACAAACTGTTAAATCAAAGTGGCATTTTAAAATTTGTCCATGGTGGCTCAGTGCCTAAAGCTCAGTGGTTAGGGCGCCAGTCACACACCAGAGCTGGCAGGTTAGAACCCAGCCTGGGCCTGCCAAACAACAATGACAACTACAAAAAAAAAAAAAAAGCTGGGTGTTGTGGCAGGCGCCTGTAGTCCCAGCTACTTGGGAGGCTGAAGCAAGAGAATAGCTTAAGCCCAAGAGTTGGAGGTTGCTGTGAGCTGTGATGCCACAGCACTCTACCCAGGGTGACAGCTTGAGACTCTGTCTCCAAAAAAATGTGTCCAAGGTTTGCAATTCTCAGCAGATACATAATCATAATTTTACATCTTTAGGTCAATGTCAATTGACATTCGATGGCTTGGATGGTTTTGGGTATAGAATTTTTTAAATCAGAGACTGTTCTTTCAAATACACTATGACTCTATCTACTTTTTTTTCCAAATATAACACTGCAGAGTTCTACATAACTAGCCAAATTTAATGTGCCACATTCTGTAACCATAGGTGATTTTAGAAGCAACTATAAATCTTGTTTTGAGAACAAAGCCTGGTCTACAATTGTTTAAAATGTCCTCAGGCAATCTGATTTCTAGCCTAGATGCTAGGTACAGGAAAGGTAGTGACTTCTGACATTTCCACAAGATTATCAAGAAATTTCTTCCCGTGTACCTGACAGTAAGAATGATCCTCAGGGACAAAAACTTATGCCCCATCCCTAATCTTTTTATTAAAAACAAACCAAACAATAAAGCAAGCAAACAAAAAAACCTGGTAGGGAAATGAGAATAGTGAAGATCTCTCACTGCCATTTAGGTCCTTTTGTTGATTGAGTTTTAAGAGAGTAACATAGGCCAGTTTTGTCTTCATATTGGTTGATTCTTCGACTTCACAGATGAACACCACACATTAAAGTAGTCCTCAATTTAAACAGACCATAAGGGGAATACATTTCAAGACCTCAGTGGACGCCTGAAATCGCAGATAGTACCAAACCCTATACACACTATGTTTTTTTCTACACATAACACTGTAGAGTGTGGATAAGTTGGACAAAGGGATGAGTCAAGTCCCAGGCAGGAGAAGGCAGGACAGTGTGAGACTTTCATAATCATATTCAGAATTGTGTGCAATTCAAAAATTAGAAGTTGTTTATTTCTGGACTTTTCCATTTAATGTTTTCAGATCACAGCTGACCACAGTTAACTGAAACCATGGAAAGCGAAACTGCAGATAAGGGTAACTCCTGTCCTGGGAAATGTTGTTTTTGGCCGGAGCTGGGTTTGAACCTGCCACCTCTGGCATATGAAGCCAGTGCCCTACTCCTTTGAGCCACAGGCACTGCCCTGGGTGATGTTCTTTTTGAAATTTCTGAAAACTATAAACTTCACTAAAGCCAAAAACAAACAGCAACTGTATATTTAGAGTTGTTACAAACTCTTCAAACTATAAATGACTAGTGAGGGGAGAAAATTTAATTCTTTATTGATTTAAAGATACTGGGATAGTAATGTAATTTTTTTTTGAATAATTTTTTTTTTTTTGGTTGGGGCTGGGTTTGAACCTGTCACCTCCAGGATATGGGGCCAGCACCCTACCCTTTTGAGCCACAGGCGCCACCCACCAGAGTAATTTTTACACTGCCATTTTGAACCAAAGTAGAAAAAATGCTTATGTGGCATAAAATCATATAACCATATACAATAAAGACAGAAAAATATCTTTGAGCATGAACTATGTACTCAGCAGGTAATGCTTTAAGTACTTTATGGAGATTATGCATTTAATCTATACAACAACCATATAGAGCAGATGTTTTCTCTAATATTTTATTTTCAGTTGTAGAAGGACCTTTTGATAACTAATTTCCTGTAGGAAGAAATGGAATATGAAATTCAATGACTTCAGGTTCTGCTGAATTTCTTTCTACTACTTCTTAGTTCAAGTAAAATTAAGAAATAATTGTATATGTATAAAATATAAGTGAAGACATAAGTTAAAGTTCATCAGTCTTTCTTTCTATTCCTCCGGAATGATATCCACCAAATGCTAACAACAGCTGCTTCTCAGGGGTGGGATTCTGAGTGACTTTATAAAGTTATTTCTTCATATGATTGATTTTTTATAAAAACAATAGGGTATCATATCCAAAAAAGGAATAAAATCATTATTCTTTTTTTTTTTTTTTTTTT
>NW_003852401.1:35924031-35937066 GCF_000181295.1 Otolemur garnettii
CCTGGGACCACAGGTGCCCGCCACAAAGCTGGGCTATTTTTTTTGGTTGCAGCCATTATTGTTGTTTGGTGGGTCTGGGCTGGATTCGAACCCATCACCTTAGGTGTATGTGGCTGGCGCCTTAGCCGCTTGAGCCACAGGCACTGAGCCTAAAATCATTATTCTTAAAAATGTATACAAATGAGGTTGGACACGGTACCAGGAGTTCAAGACTAGCCTGAACAACACAGTGAGATCAGGTTTCTACAAAAAATACAAAATTTAGCTGGGCACAGTGGCATTGGCCTGTAGTCCCAGCTATTCAGGAGGCTGAGGCAGGAAGATTACTTGAGCCCAGGAGTTCAACGCTATAGTGTGCTATGATCATTACTGTGAATAGCCAATGCATTCCAACTTAGGCAACATAGTGAGGCCTGGCATCTTTTAACACACACACACACACACACACACACACACACACAAAATTGTACCAAAAGGAAAAAGTATGGGTGGGGGGGGAGTGCAGTGGAATCGTCATGGTAGCTTTACTGCAATCTCAAACTCCTGGCTCAAGCAGTCTTCTCCCCCCACCCCCCAAAAAAGCATCAAAATGACTTCTAAATAAATTAATTGACATGGGAAATGCTTACTGGGAATAAGTAGATTATAAAATAATAAAATGCTACTTTTATTTATTATTGCCACTTTTATTTTAAAAATCTGTATGCATAAATTAAAATCCCAAAAATACAGTAAAATATTAAGAATGATTATAACCAGTGGGATAATAGGGTGATTTTAATCTTTAAATTGATCTTTACTAGCATTTTCTGATTTGTCCACAAAGAGCTGTATTACTCATTTGTCCATAAAGAGCTACATTACTTATGGAATTTAACAGAATTAAATGTATACCTCAATAGAGAATGCCACTTTTCATTGGAGTGTAACTAATATTTTTAATGGGTATTCTGAAGAAAAGATGCTTTCTAGATAGCACTAGTGACTGGGAAGAAGAAAAAAATAATTCTACTGTAAAAAGGAACTTTAATTGCTGAGAGTGAACTCTTCTTTAAGAGATGCGTGGTCTGAACTCACATGGTGCCCACTTCATAATCATCTTCCTTGGGGTCCGTACTGGACCTTCCCCTTCCTTGTTGCTCCAGAACTTCCATTTCTAGTTCTCAGACCATCTTTCCTTTCCCCACAAGCCTTGCAGTGAACAGCAAACTGAGGTCAGCTGCAACAGCGACCGGTGAATAATCAATCAAATTTTTTTCTGAATCATGTATTAACCAAAACTAGAAATCAGACTTGACTGATCAAGACCTGTAAGACCAGCTGGGTGCCTATAGGTCAATGGCTAGGGTGCCAGCCATATACACCAGAGCTGGTGGGTTTGAATCCAGCCCAGGCCTGCCAAACAACAATGACAACTACAACCAAAAAAATAGCCGAGCATTGTGAAGGGCGCTTGTAATCCCAGCTACTTGGGAGGCTGAGGCAAGAGAATCACTTAAGCCCAAGAGTTGGAGGTTGCTGTGAGCTGTGATGCCACGGCAGTCTACCCAGGGCAACAGCAGCTTGAGACACTGTCTCCAAAAAAACCAAAAAAAAAAACCTCTAAGATCTCATCAAGAGTTTCAGTTTTAATAGTAAAATGGAGTGGCCATTCAAGTACTGCCTTATTTCAGACAATCCTTCATTAGCTTGTATGGGGCTAACATAACTAAAGTAGGATTGATATGATAACTTCCGCTTTCTTGTAAATCATTACACCTCTCACCTTTATCTGGAGACTATGAGTTACCAAGTACCCAAAGTCCTGGGCTGAGTGCAGAAGAGATAAAGGAATTAGACACTTCCAATTTACAGCCTTCATACTCAAGCCCAAACTCTGCTTTGGATTTCTCATTTGATTTGATTTTAAAGATAGGCTTCCCCCAAAAGGCTGCATTTCACTTTCTAATATGTGCTGCCTTGTGGTACTGAAATCCTCCTGGGACTGCCATAGATACTGCCGCACACTTAGGTGATGCCTGCCCTGAAGCACCCCTTGTGCCATAACCCAAGCAGGGATCCGTGAACTGGAGAGAATCAGAAGCAGGGGAGGCATACAGTTTTGATACCTAAAGTTCACTCTACTTTGCTTGGAGAAAACAAAGCAAGGATTGGGTGTGGCGAAAATTTTCTACTTAAAAATAACCACCTTACTCTATGTGGGCTACAACCTTTTAAGTGGGTTAAGTGATGGAAAAAAAATACATAAGAACTATTTATTTAATTAGAACATTAACCCCAAAGTGCCTTCTCTAATACTAATGCTAAAGCATTCTTGTACCCAAATTACAATGACAGAGAACTGGCTTTTTCGACACTTAGGAGATTTCAGAGATGGCCAAGTTCAACTTTTGACTGCTTTATTTTCTTCATAGGCAACTGGAGAGTATAACCTTTCCAAATGACTCAGTGATTCACCTTAAATTCATTTTTCCTTTCTGGGAACTTGGACATTTTTCTCTGCAAAATGCTCAAAAAAATGCATGTTTCATTTTTTAAAGAAAAAGTTAAACTTGCTCCTCTCCCATTCAGGATGCACAGTATACTCAGAAAAAGGGCTGACTGAATAATGATTTTTTTAAAGACATAGTCTGGTGATAGGAAAGAATTCATGTACATCTAAATGGAACATTACCTCCTTCAAAAAATAACAAATATTATTAGCACATAGATAGACACAAGTTTTATCTCTGTTCTCATTTTTTAATTAGGTGTTTGGTGCAGATGTGTGCATTTGATTGTTTTATAACATGCGTTATGTGTGGTCTTATGTCTGCATCAAATCTTTTGAAACAAACCAACAAAAACACGAACGGGAGAATTATCAGCCTTCCACTACTGGTTTTACAGTCTAGGTCATGACAATGTGATAGTCTTGAGGGGAGGGGTGAGAAGGAGATGATTTGGGTATAGACCTTGAGTTGGCTGAGGCAGTTCATTTATTCTTTGTGCCCAGAGTCACAATTCATGCTCTTTCTTTTCCTTCAGGGAGAGTAGTGGAGAGAAGTGAAAAGAAGGCAGGGAGAAAAGCAGGGAGAGAAGGAGGCGCCGCTCCCGAGCACCATAGGAGGAGTACAAACTGTACTTTGGGGAGAGACCCCTGGGGGAAGGAACAGCTCTGGTTCTCCCAGTGGCTGCTGAGCCCATGCTGCTGCACACAGGTCCTGGACATTATGCCTCATGCATTCATGGCTTTAAAAAACTCAGCCCTGGCCAGGCATGGTGGCACACGCTTGTAATCCTGGCATTCTGGGAGGCTGAGATGGGTGGATTGCTTGAGCTCAGGAGTTCGAGACCAGCCTGTGCAAAGAGTGAGACCCTGTACATACTACAAAAATAGAAAAACCAGCTGGGTGTGGTGATGCACGCCTGTAGTCCCACCTACTTGGGAGGCTGAGGCAAGAGGATCCCCTGAGCCTAAGAGTTTGAGGTTGCTATGAGCTATGATGATGCTGTGAGCCATGATGCTGCCACAGCTCTCTACCCAGGGTGACAGAGTGAGACTCTGTCTCAAAAAAATAAAAAAACTCAGCCCCACCAAATTGGATGGAAGCACACAGGCATACACACAGAATTATTAATAATATTTTCTGCACCCCTCCAAGGGAGTTTATGCGGACCTATGAGAAAGAAAGAAAAAAAGTCCAGAAAACAAAACCTTTCTTAACTGCTTTGTGGTAAGAGGCTGGCATTAAAAATAGACATTGGAAGCATTTAAATAAAAAAATTATCCAGCATCTCACACTGGAGTCAAATTTTGAGCTGAAGTTTCCTGCAAGGGCAAATGGGAAGAAAAGAACCCCAAAGCTCTCAGAGTATATTTAAAACAGCATGGCCACAGAGAAATGATTGGCAAATGGAACAATCATCATTCTGCAATTTCCACCCAATAAATTGGACAAAATCACTGCAATTTGGAATAAATGTTCCTTTCAGGTGTATTTCTCAGAGTAGGCATTATATTTTATTCTAATGTTCTTTTTTCCTCTTTTCCAACTTAGTTGCATCCTAGACTTTTTATATAAAAGGGATCCATAATAATCATTAGTTTTTATTTGTTTTAGATTTCTCAAGAGTCAGGCCCAAATACTGTAAGTAAACACACCAATAAAATAAGTGAAACAAATATGTAAATTATGCCATCTTCAAAAGACACGGTTTGACACTGGTGAAAGTTTTCTGACATCCAACCTTCATTATTCAGGAGACTAACTAGGCATCAACCTTACTATCAAGAATTAAGTTTTATTTTCAAGAACAAGGAGAAACTGAGTCATTAATAAGTTCTTAGCAGGAATGCTCGGTGGTTTCTATTCTGTGTTTTCAAGTTGGGAGTGCCCCCTACTGCCCAAAAACAGGGCTTCAGCTTTGGTTATTAGGAAGCTTTGCATGATGTATGTCAAATTATTAAAAATGACAACAGCCTTTTTACTTCTCCTGGAGGTATATAGCTCAGAAGTCATTTAATAACTATGGGACTGGAAGTTTAATTTTTAATAAATCAAATCCCTCTAGGGGGAGTTCTCTGCATAAGATACTACATGAAACTGAACTTGACTGTCTTTCCCCTTACAAAGAGCTATCACCAGGGCTGTAACAGCCTCTGTCCCTGTTTCGGCTTCCCACAGTTCTAACCCTAGCTGTTCTGAGGGAAGGATGGTAGTATCTTCTGCTAGCCTTGTACTGGGATGGGAGCTACAACCCACACTTCAGGGCTCTAATCATAGTGGGGACAGTTGAAAGGAAACTACCAAGTAAGTTCCCTCTTTATGGCCTGATAAATCCACAGTACAGTGTGAGCAGAAGGGTACAGACTTAACAAACCACATTCCTTGGCTCAGAAAATGAATCCAGTTTTCATCAAAACCAGTTTAGTCATGCCATTGGGTAGAATGTAAAAACAACCCCAATTAATATTTAGGGATGGAAAACAACTCTGTTTTAGAGAAAAGGGATTTTCTTAATTCTGATTTCTATTTGCTATGTGTTAGAGATGCTTTGCTGAGAAACAGAGAAGTCAAGAAATAAAGGTCACCGTGCTCACAGTACACTTTCCAAGGCCGGGGATGCTGAAATGTTTCCCGGCTTCCCCCTGCTGCTGACTCCTGGGACAGAGAGTCTCTCAGCTTTGGCAGGACAGCCCCTCTGTGGCATCAGAGAGAGACCTTCAGGCATGTGGCCCACCCCAAGCTGAGACGGGTTTTGGAATCCTGGGATACTGTGATGAGTATATGCATCTTTTGTAAGGCTCCAATGAGTATGTGTAACTTCTGCTAGGCTCCTAGGACTCCAGATGTAATCTCAGTGCAGATATCCATTATTAGAGGCACCACACTGACCCACAGCAATGCTGGTAAAAAGGCTGCCTAACTAGACCTCCATGCCCTCCATCCCTACTGAGTGGGCTCAAAGACAGACCTTAGGCCTGAGGTCAAAACTTGTATTAGGAGTACCTGCAGACAGAAATATACAAAAATAAGGGATGTGTAATCTCATTTATGTTTTTCTTCAATGAGTTACTACCTTTTAAATAATACAATTGGAAATACTTAAAAACTGGATCTTACAAAAGTTACATACATATTACCACCTAAAATCAATCTAACCCGTCCTTGGACATGACTGTGGCACTGAAACAAAGCATATGACCATTTCCCTGCTCTTCCTGCTGGCCTGTTGTCCTCTCTCTCGAAGGAGATGAGGGAATAAGCCATGCCAAGTATCTGGGCAAAGACAGTTCCAGGCAGACAGACATAGCATCAGGCGGGAGGGAGGCCCCGTTCAGAGACAAAGGGGCAGGCTGGGGCTGAGTGAGCCAGAGAGCGTTAGAGTGGGGGGGAGGGTGCAACCCTTGCAGAGCCAGCCTGGTTTTACTGGGAGGTCAAGGACTAGTAAAATAATTCCTGTTTTCCTTTCATAGGGCCCACCAAAGTGATTCCCAAGTAAGTGGGGTGATGATTCTGTTGTTCATGGATGGTAGCACCTGTCAATCCCACTCTAGAGGACAATTAGCAAAGGGGCTTTGAGCAGAGGCATGAGTGGGAAGGATGCGGACCTCTAGGATAGAGTAATGTAGTACATTTGCCCTATGAAGTCAGTGGAAACTCACCTCAGGTAAGCTACTTATTCTGAAATTGGTTTTCTAGGTGGAAATAAAAGGAAATCTACAGGGAGCCCAAAGGTCTGTCTGGAAATGTAATGAACATATAAACACAGGGATGAATTTCCAGGCCACTGTGTAATTTCTTCGGGGCACAATTTAAACAGCCATTCCTGTCCATGTTTTCTGCATAGGATCGTGCTACGACTTCGTCATCAGACTAAGCCACCTAAAACCTTGAAAACTCTCAGCTTAACTTCACAGCTCCCTCTCAGGGCCCTTAGCTGAGGGCCTACATAAATCTGTGGCTTTGCGTTTGGTTTTGTTATCATATCAGAATTTCCTTATAACTCAGAAAATTTTTGTTCAGACTATACCCCACCATTCTGACAGGCTCTAACTGGTGCCAAATTATTCTCCGGCATTCTGCCAAGGAGACAGTAAGAAACACCTCTCCCAGGTTTGGCCTTAATTCTTTGCAGGGTAGACTCACAACGATTCCAGGGTTTTAGGTTCCTACGATATAAAAGAGAATACCAACCTCAGGTTGTCAGATGGCCTGTTTCCCAGAAAGTTATGGTGCACTAATGGCTGTTAAGCCCTCACCTCTAACAATGATCCCACCCCCGGGCAAGAAGACAAGGCCAAGGCAACATGAAAGAGGAAATATAAGGGGCCACTTGTTCTCCTTCTCAACCTCCCCAACAACTCTAGACCCTTCCTTCCCCATTAAAATCACAGCTAAGAAAAGGAAAGATGCACAGACTGATCACATTTTATATTATTTTCTCCAGTGACATGTGTGTTTTAACCTGAGATGAATGCACAGGAATAAAATCAATCATCAGAATAAATTCTAATCAAAAATTCCAGGCTTCAATCAGCTGCTGAGTGTAAGATGGAATCATAATGTTCTGAAAATTCACAAAATTACATGAAGAAATAGAAAATGGAAGAAGAGAATCAGAATCTCAATATACTATCTGCTATCTGTGTGCCCTTGGGTGAGTAATTTAATATCTCTGAATATCCCTATTTTTAATGTATAAAATAAAATTAGTAATCTTTTTAAAAACTATTTTATCTATCCCATTATGAAACTACAGGGATTAAATGAGATGCTATATATGAAAGCATTTCTAAACCACAAAGCACTACCCTAACACAAAATGACTTGTTTATTTTTAGCATTTCAAGACTGTGATTGGTTGGAAATATAACTCAAAGAACTAGAGATTTTAAAACAAGCCATTTTTGGAGGAATTTTCCCCTCCACTTTTTGTGAGAAAATCTAACACAGTATTGCTATTTCTCTCTTCACTGGTAATGTCTATTTTTTTTTCCCTTGGAATGAACCAGTGTCAGAAGCAATTGTTGATCCTAAGTTGGGGCTAAGACTTACTTCTTTAAAAAAAAAACAAAAACAAAAACAAAAACTCTTAATGTTGGATTCCATAGGTAAGTTATTTCATTAGAAACTTAAGGTGGAATAATGGAAATTCCTTACAATCTTTCTGATATCAAGAAAAAATGTAGGTTAAACTGGTAAGTACCCGCTGAACACATCAGAAACTAACCAGCAACTTTGTGAATATTATTATTATTATTTTTGAGACAGAGTCTTACTCCAGGTCAGAGTGCCATAGCATCAGCCTAGCTCACAGCAACCTCAAACTCCTGAGTAGCTGGAACTTCAGGTGCCTGCCATAATATCTGGCTATTTTTTCTATTTTTAATACAGATGTGTCTCACTCTTATTCAGGAACTCCTAAGCTCAAGCATTCCTTCTGTCTCAGTCTCCCAGAGTCCTAGGATTATAGGTGTGAGCCACCATGCCTGGCCTGGATATTATTTCTAAAAGGAGGTTTTCAACCTGGGCAATATAGCAAGATCCCATCTTTGCAAAAAAATAAAAAATTAGTTGGGCATGTTGGTGTCCACCTGTACTCCCAGCTACTAGGGAATCTAGGGCAAGAAGACCTCCTGAGCCCAGTAGTTTGAGAAAACAGTGAGCTATGATTGGGCTACTACACTCTAGCTTAGATGAAAGAGATAGACCCTGTCTCTTAAAAAAAATTTTACATTTAAAAAAAGTAGTTTCATCTGCGCAGAATTATATACTCAGATGAACCCCTAGAGTTACTTTAAGGGACACAAATTCAAGTTTACTACATAATGTGGACATGTACCCATCTTTCTCTCACAGTCTCATAGCCATCTCTTTATAATTAGAAAGGTGACCTCCTTGTCCAGAAATACTAAAAGCAGCAAAGACATTTATTGTAAAACTTTACATACTATAAACAATTTGTAATGGATGAAGAATGACTGGTACCAAGATGGTCCTAAACATGTTGCCATCAACTAAAGAAAGAGCTGTCACTCAGAGTGGGAGCCACTTTACAGCAGATCAAAGAGAAACGTGGCTAAGTGAAGCTGCAGAGAATCACAGGCAGGAGGGCAGGCAGATGCTCTAGGTGAGCACTGCTGATCTGTGTCGCCCTCGAGAAAATGAGGCACATGTTACAGCATGGTCAGGGGCCTGAAGGAGGTCACAAACCAGCTCTGCTAGTGAAACAAGGCTCACAAATATGTTGTTTGGGCACACTTTGTTGATTTGCATAACACAATTTTAAAAATATTGACATAGCTTTCCAACATTAAAATTGGGGAAATGAGTCTTTCATGGTAGGACCCCACAAAGCCAGGAGTTTGAGACTAGCCTGGGCAACGTAGAAAGACTCTGTCCCTAAAATTAAAAAAAAAAAAAAAAAAAGTGGGGAGATTTTCCATCAAAAAACTTGATTTCTCCCTTCTTTTTAAAAAATCAAATGGGTAGCAAGTCAGGGCTAGCAATTCCTCAGAGTAAGAACTGGCTGAGTTGCAGCTGTCCCCTTTGGAGGGACAGAGACTTTCCAGTCTGCTGGGATGTTGTCGATCCCGCTCACCCTGCCTGCTCCATTCACCTGCCCACTTGCATGGATCTGAGTTGTTTTCACTCAGCTAGAAGAACAAACTGGTTGAGAGAGGTCGACTATGATAAGAGAAAAAAAAGGCATACAACGAATCCAAAAAAGGCTTAGGGCAATCTTGGGTGGGCCTAGAAGACCTCTCTTCACAAGAATAAGGAAGAGAGAGAGAGAACTGGTTAGAACACCCATCTATGTCATGAAGCGGACAGGGAGATGGTTGACCTGCTCATTACCTTATTTTCTCCTCAAATACAGCAGAGAGCAAAGCGCATGTCCCCCTTTAACCTAACTATGGTGAATGAGGCTTTCCCCTTGGTTAATCTTCCTGTGGAGAAGAGTCTAATATAAATAACATTTTGTAATGTCTGAGAGCTAGCAAAGCACTTTTGCCGTATATTTTCTGTCATTTAATCCTCAACCACCTTATAGGAAAGGAAGCAGAGGCTCAGGAACTTTGCTGGGATGGAATTCAGACAGGACTAGACTTTTGCCAGTGCAACCCATGAACTTGCCACCCTCAACAATGATTCATCCTGTCCTGAAAACACTGGACTACTCCAACCTCCTTGGAACTGCAGTCACTGAGATACCCACACCAGACTAGAGATCTTGAAGGATTTTCCCCTTAGTAGGATAATCTTTCCCTGTGTAAATCGATCCCCAAAAAGCTGAGACTGTCAGTTGTTTGCTCAGCCTGCAAGGCAGTGGTCAGTTACGTCTAGAAACATCCCTTATTTGTTCACGAAAGTCCTGCAAATATTTTGGCAAATAAATTCAGAAAGCCGGAAACGCTAATTATTAGGCAGAGTCAAACCCACAGTAATAACATAAACAACAAAGTGCCTTTTCAGTGCCGCTATTCAATGTGCCTTCCTGTTGCCAGTGCCACGAAAAACACGATGGGAATGGCCTGGAGGAGATGGAAGAGGAAATGACTCCTTTAAAGACCACGTCCTGTGGGCAGAATGTTGCTTTACGATTTGCTATAGCAGATATCAAAAAGGAAGGGTGGGTAGTATAATTTGCAGGGAAAGAAAATGGTTAAAAAAAAAAAAAAAGGAGTTCCCTAAGAATACTGTTAAGGTGGGGCACAATTAGTTCTTTAATGGATGAATTTTTTTTTTTTCTGTTTCCTTAGCTTGGGAATAAAGACTGGGTAGATAAAATAAGGATTTGTTCAACTACAGTAGAATCTCCATAGCCAACCACCTCCTTTAAATTGACCTTATTTTCAAAGGCTGGACATGTACCACTTGTATGCCGTGGTACGCACCAACTGACCTAGTACACTTATGTTGACTACCTCTCTTTATGCTGACCAGTTTGTCAAAGTCCCTTAGGCGGTCAACTTACAGAGGTTCTGCTGTAGTTGCAAATACTGATGAAGTGTCTGTTGGCAAATGCCTGTGTAGGTCCTCCCTGTATACATTTTGTACCTTGCACAAAAGGATCAAACTGGGACCTGGAATCTAGCTAACAGTCTGCTCACCAAGCTGTGTGCCTTGGTTAGTCAAGAAGAGGCTCCTTTGTGTAATCAGCCTGCTCAAGGGTCTGGGAATGTGTTTTTTCATTTGTACTCTATGTGTTAGCAGCATCCCTGAGCTTAGGTAAAGGCTGGTCACTTCAGTTTCTGTCCCTTCAACCCATGTCATTTCAGGTGCTGGGAAATATAGTTATGCTGGATGCCTGGAATTCAAGCCAGCCATGGAGGACCTCAGATAAATCATGTAAGTGACTTTTGGCTTTACTTTCTCCAACTGGAGCAGTGAGAACAGCCCCACCTGGCCCTGTTTCCCCAAGAGCCATTATGAAGCCCCTGCCAAGAGTCTAACAATCATAGGTCTTTCTCCCATGTGTCTAGTAACGTCTTCTACCCAGCTCTTATATCTATTCACACCACATTCTTCCTCCTTGTGTAGTTAAAAGTAAAGAATAAGGAAGCTGGTGCCGTGGGACGCACATGTTGTACCACTTAGCTTATAGGCTGAGATGGCAGGATCACAACTCTGAGCCCGGCCTGGGCAAAATAGCAACACCTTGTCTCCAAAAAATAAAAATAAATAAAATAAAGACTGTAAGTTCAATGACAAGCTAAGTGGCAAAGGACGCCCACTTATACAGGGCAACTTCCACTTCCCAAGCAAAAGGCACATTTTCCTGTGTCTGAATTCAAAGCACTCTCACACATCTTCACTATAGTCTTAGGGTGTAGCTCTCTTAGCAAACAGCCCCACTGCTGGCATCCCTGAGGCAGCACTTCAAAACCCAGATTGGCTTGTTTCCCCCGACAGACTGCTAGGACACAGATTCCTGGCCAAGTGCAGAGAAGCTGGCAGCCAGCTACCTCTTCCAGAGCTGGCTTGGCCAGGGCAATGCCAGAACAATTGGTCTCATTCCCTTCTGAGACGACAATTAATTAGTGTGGTGGGAACAAGGAGCGGTCTATCCAGGGGGCGAGCCTTTGCCCTTCTGAGGGCTGTGGCAGTGGCCTCTCATCAGAGCCCAGGAAGGTCTGCAGCGCCAGTTGCACTGTGGATGGCTTCTGCCTCCCTTAAGGCAGTCTGGAGAGGGAGGAGGATGAAACTGTCCAAGGAGTTCTTTGTTGGGGAAAAAGAAAAAGGGAAGAATACCAGCAACGTTAAAAATCCAACTCAGAACCCGAGAAAAATATTCGGCATCAAAATGCAATGATATATTAGAGAAGACACTATTCTGGACATAATAAAGGGGAAAAAGGGACAAATGTTTCATTGAGAAGCGTCTCAGAGCGTGGCATGAAGAAAAATGTGTGGTGACAGAAATCCAGCCCCATTGAGGAAAATTCGAGCTCGGTGACAGCATCCCCAGCATGCTTTATTAGGCACTAGTACCGAGCGCATTGCTCAACACGCTGTGAATGAGAACGCGTGAGTCACAGGACAGCACCTCCCCCCCCCCCGCCCCCCAGCCGACAGCAAAGGACATCACTTATTTAACTGTAGAAGAGGATGACTGATGACTTCCAGGGCCTTTCCAGAAAGGAACATAATATCTCACTGCAGGGACAGGTGAATTAAAACATGACTCTCCAGCATCCAAAAAATGGTCTAAAAGACAGAAATAATGCAACAGTCTTTTACCAAAGATTTTATATGCTGCTTGATGAACCATCTCTCCTAAGTCACAGACAAAGCCTTGTTATTGTGGTGGGGGCCGGTGTTTGGTAAGTAGCCATGTGGAGATGATAAATAAAATCACGGCTGAAACCTAAATCCACAGATCCCGGTGCTTTCTGAATCCTCTCCCAGCCAAACAGAAAGAAAATGGACGGACAGAGCGCTGGCTTGACAGCCCTTCGTTGCCTGTCTTTCAGCTCCCAACCTGTTGTAACCTATCCTCCACCTCCACTGTGATTCCACAGGGCAAGAGCTGGCTGGAGTGGGGCAAATTCAGTGGGCCCTTTTTATTTCTTTTCTTTCTCGCTCTCTTCTCACTGTCTGATAACACTGCACTGACCACTTTAAACTGTGTTTTATGATTCTCTGATACCACTATCTCCTTGTTCTATAATTCCAAGGGCCTCCACCTTTCTATCCAGGCTTTTGGGCCAGTTCTTCCAAATGTCTGCTACACACTCCTCCTGACAGCCACAGGCACTTCTGTCTCCAACATTCCCCGTCTACAGCCTCCAAAATTGGTCTTCCTCCTGTTTTCTATGTCACAGTCAATGGTGCCCTCAGTCACTGAGTCACTTCTGTCAGAAACGCTGGACAATCTTGCATCCTGCATCCACCCCTTCCCATTAGTCATGAGGCATTCTTCGGTCTCCTCCTTACGCATCGCCGTCTTCAGTCTCCTCTGTACGCATCGCCGTCTTCAGTCTCCTCCGTACGCATCGCCTTCGGTCTCCTCCGTACGCATCTCCGTCTTCGGTCTCCTCCGTAC
>NW_003852401.1:35937698-35993897 GCF_000181295.1 Otolemur garnettii
ATCTCCGTCTTCGGTCTCCTCCGTACAGATCTCCGTCTTCGGTCTCCTCCGTACAGATCTCCGTCTTCAGTCTCCTCTGTACGCATCTCTCACTGCTCCCTCTACTCCACCTCGACTTGCAATGCCTTGAATCTGGACCTCATTTTCTCCTGCTTGGCCACAGTAGTAGCTCCTATACACATCTTTCCGCCTCCAGAAATATCTCTTTCAAATCCACTTTCTAGAGTGTGATGGGATGGTTTCTGGTGAGTATTCATCTAATCACATCACTCACCTGCTTAAAACGCTGCTATAGCTCCCCTTGACTGACAGCACAAAACATTTCTGATTTGAACCCTATGGATCCTTCTAGCCTCCTCACTTCCCACTCCATGCCTTTAATCTTAGCCACAAGGATCTCTTTTCCATTCCCCAAACTTGGTAAGGCCATGCAGACATCCACGCTTTCTCTTTTTAACACTCTCTTTGGCTTGCATGCCCTTTGTCTACCTGTAAAAACTGCTAGTGTCCTTCACAGCCAACTCAAATGCCTCCCTTTCTCTGCAGGCTTTCACTCCCGTCTCCTCACTGCCACAGGACATTGTGCATATCCACTCCCATATCTGTCCCACAAAGGGTGTGTAAATTCCTTGAAAACAAGGGCCACTCTTTTTCTGGTCTCCTTTCCTCAAGTGCCTGGCACCTCATAAAGCATCAATAAATGTTTACTGGGGTGAGGGGAAGGGTGACGGACAAACAAGAGATGTCACTCTCTCCTAGACCCTCACTGGTGTGTGTAACTTCATATCCCCTCTTCCCATCCAAACCTATGTTTATGAATCTACACTTACACATTCATTTTACCCAACAAGGTCCTTTCTGAGATGCAGAAAGAGAACCCAGCTAAGTTGTGTATGGCTTGCCTAAAATCTGAGAGGCCCAGGCTTTCAGATAAAAGAACTGTTTTTTCCTCAATAATCAACAAGAAGTTTTGCAATGAACTTCCCTCAAAACAGGATGCCTATTGTGTAGGGTATTCTCCCTCCCCTACCACAGAATTTAACAAATGCTCAGGGATGAGTCTTCTGCCTGCCATCATCTGGATATTCTGGGTATTTTGGGGGGGGGGGGCGACCAAGATCCGTGGTTCCTTATGAACAGAGCTGGACTTATGCACTAAGGTCACTCTCAGCCTCACAAAGGGCCCTGGGACAGGTAAACAACATTGTCAGTCCTAACATCACCACTCTAACTGCTCTGCTTTTGTTTCCCTCTCCAAGCCTTTGTGTACCTCTGCTCTAGTAACCCCCCTCCGGGGGTTATCACAAATACTGGTAGCAGCATGTCCTTGGGAGCTTGCTCTGCTTATTTTAATGGTCATTACTCAGCTTGCTGCAGAGACCCCTTTTCTCTCTGCTCTATCATTTTTCAACAGCATACATACCCCGATACCAACTGAGCTGATGTTTCTCCTTTACATATTGTTTCAAAGGAAGGTTATTTTTTTTGGCTTAAAAGGTTTTCTCTTCCAGCACAGGGTAAAAATCAGCAAAGATTCCTGTTCTTATCAACTGAGTGCTTAAGTAAATAGCGCAGGTGCCAAAGTCAACAGGCTATGGAAAACGATATTTTGCTTTAGATTATTTGTAATGGGGATCAACTGCTGACATGGAATCAGAAGTTCACACTTGATGAAAAAGAATGTGAAAGGAGAAAGAGCCAAAATTTCAAAATATGGAGGGCAGAGAATAAGCAAGCTTAGTATGCCTGCACCCATGTGGGCAAGCTTCACATTTTCATGTGACTGGATGAGGTTTCCTCCTCTAGCTGGAAGAAAGTTCTTTGTACACACAGAGAAGCAAACACTCCATTCTGCCCCACCCCTGTGTGAATAGATTCCCACTGTGCTGCCTGACCACTTCACCCTCTGTGCCTGGACTCGGAGCTCTGAGGAACAAATGCTCTGGCAGAGTGATGAGGAAAGGGGCTGGAGTGTGACTGTGCAGTGGTGAACAACGTGGCAATGCAGACCCAGCCTGCTCGCCTGCTAAGGCCCTGGAGCTAGCCGGCTGCTAAACAGCTGTGCTGTTCCTGGCTTTCGTACCCTGAAGGCACATTCTCGACCCTCCACCACCACCAGGATTTAAAGGGTTGGCTTCTCCAGCCCTGCACAGCAGTGTGATTTCGCGCTCTCTCTGGTACGTGTGTTTCCTGAAAGCATCCTTGTTCAACTCTGCCATTACGTGACGACTCCCAGCTCAACATTCTTCCTCCTCTTACTCCTCTCCGTCGTCCTTCGAAACACAGCACCGTTTTCAGGCTACT
This sequence comes from Otolemur garnettii, assembly GCF_000181295.1. NCBI lineage: Eukaryota > Metazoa > Chordata > Mammalia > Primates > Galagidae > Otolemur > Otolemur garnettii. Next base: position 35,940,003 of record NW_003852401.1, read on the forward strand.
CAGATATCTCAGTATATGATAAAGAGACCTCCACAGTTTTATATTTGCAATAAACGTCCCTGGCCTAGTATTTACAATTAGAGCTCAAAGAAACTGACATCCATCCTTTATTAGTCTTTTGATGGCAGGGCATAGGCGATTTCATTTTCATTTCCCCGGCGGGGAAACAGATAAAAATAAGACTGAAGAATTTACACCTGTGCCATCAGTGGTAAGGGACCCTACAAAATAAGTGGCCTTTTCATCTTCCACCTTCAAGCATATATAGGAGGGGGAAAGACGATCTATTTTCTCTTTTCTTTTTATATAAAAACTGATGGTATTTTAGAAAAGGAAGGGAGAGACAAAAGTGGATAAAAACTGTTATCAACCAGACTATATTTCAATGGGAAGAAAATTTTAGAGAAGAGTACACTACGAGCCACGTTCCTGTTTCATGGTTTTTCCACACAGAAGAACAAAGAGAATTTGTCAGCAGCAGTCAAGAGTTAGACCTGTCTGAGATATTTTACCATGTGGCTCTCAGGGCCTAATTCTGAAAATGAGGATGTAAAGTACTTATCTCAAAGTACTCAAAGTTATGGGGCTTACAAAAAAGGATGTATATAAATAGTATTAATAGGACTTAGAATACTTTGTGGCATACTATTATTATTACTATTCATATGACTGGATAAACTTTTAGATCCTGACTTCACTAAGTATAAACATAGAATTTTATTTCCAAAACCATTTACTGAGAAATCAAACTGCAGAAGCCATTCTCTTGACTAAGAACTCAACAATCTTCCTAACAATACGAAAGGCTCAGGAGAGTCACAGTGATTCTAACTTTTGTGTCCAACCCTAAGAAATCTTAATCAATTGGCGGTTTGAAAAATAAACCTGTGATATGCCAACCACAGGTCACAGATACAGTTGTACTGTATATAACTCAGAACAGTGGCTACTCCTGTCTGTCCTATTATTCCTCTAAATTTTAATTTAGGATCTTTGTGAAAGTACTATCAAAAAAAAAAAAAAAACCACCACAGGCACCATTTCATCCGGAAAAAAAAGCAATTACCTTATATCCACCCTGTCCCATTTCTAAGAATTTTTCCACTATTACATAAACCACCTAAATGAATTTTGGAGTACCTCCAGGCAAAAGGGCAGAGCTTACTGAAATCCGTTGATATGACAATGATAAGCCATTGCTAGAGGAAAAATTGAGTTAGGGGTTCAAACTATGTTTGAACCTAAATTGGAAGAATCTCTTTCTGATTTTTATCCTGCAGCCCAAATAGAGAGCTACTGTTTCATATGGATCACATGTTACCACATACAGTCTGTGTATTTTTATAACTCTAACATGTAGACCCATTAGGTACATAGTATATTGTGGAGTCTGTGTCCGGAAAAGTACTCATTTTTGTCTGTTTTTTAAAAAAATCACTTTTAGCCCAAAGATATGTGTGTTTTAAAGACTATTAAAGATGCACTAGCTAAAAAGAAATAAAAATTGGTCAACTTCAAGGTTGGACCTTATGCAACTGATACCCCCTCTACCTACTTCTTAGGAATTGTAGGTCATATCAATTTCAAAACCAAATTTCTGAGAATATGTGCTGAGAAAATTATCAGGATAATGTTTAAAAAAAATGAAAACAGGGGAGATTTGCCATGTCATGGGGTGAGACTAAACACAGGTTAAGTGGCAGTGACACGCATACTTGGGCAGTTTACCTGTTTATTGATTGCTTCGGGTTTGGTTTGTTCAGGCTTACTCTTCCTTTTTAAATGGCCCCTGTCTCCAGAAACAAATCATTATGATGTGCAAATGTCCTATTTTCTTTGCCCTGGCTGCCTTACTCATTCATGAACAAACGTCTGAATGCCTTTCAAGGTGATGAAGCCCAGGCAAGCCTATTTCCTCTCTCTATACACAAAGACCAATGCAATCATAAAGTCTGAACTCTGCTGGAGCAGCATACCTAATGCATCTAAAGGGACCAAGGGGCAGATGGTGTAATTTACAGGCTGGCATGGTAGGCAGGATAATGGTATTGCAATCCTACTTTTCTGTTAAGACGGTATGATTACAACATGTAAGATTTGCTCACCCAGAAAGAAGCTCACTGTTTTGTGTGGAATGGAAAAGTTTAGTTTAATTGAAAAAACCTACAATTTCACAGACCAAATAACCAGTCTTTCCAGTAAACGAATACATCAAGAAATAGGAAAAGATAACATTTAGTAAAGCTCTGCAGATAGTTTATTGGTTATTGTCTCTTGTCCCCAAACTGACTTCAGTGATAGCCTATGAAAGCACCTCTGTTTCAAGTTTACCTCACACCAACTTGTGTCACAACAACAGTGAGGTGGCAGCCTACTAAAGTAATTTATCTGAAAACGTACGTGAAAATTTAGAAGGGAAACAAGAGCAGACATGAAAAGTGGAGTAATGGAAGCGGATCAAGAAAAATTAGGATTAAGGAAGTGAAAATAATTACATAATTATAGAGGATACAAGTAAATTAGAAGACATACAAAGAACCTATTTAAAGACCATTGAAGAGTTTTTTGTAAAAAGTCTCGTGCATAAATAATAAAAATCAGTAAAAGTAAATGAGAGCATCTGTGGCTTTTCGACTACAGTTGAGATACGTCGTGTAAGCCACGTTTTAAATCACAGTCCTCCCATTAATGATGGGAGGAATTATACTTTGCTTTTGTTTGGCATACCTATAAAACTCATCTCGCTTTTTCCCGCTTCGACCTCTTTGAAATAAAATCTATTTATATGAAAATATAGAACTTGTCTACTATAACTAAACGTGCAAAAACAAACAATAACCCATGGCAAGAAACAAATGCCATCGCTGGCAATGTCAGCCTGTTAAAACATTTCAGGGCAAAGATGCCCAGTTTTAATTTCCTGGGGAAAATCCAGTTTCACTATCTACCAATAAAAATGCACTGAAATGAACTCTAGAGAAAAGTCTTCTGCCATTTGCTATAAATGTCATGACAAGCCGTAATAAGAGAATTAAAAAGGAAGTGAATCAACCAGAAGCAGCTACTGCTATCTCATGATTTCATTAAACACAGAAAAACATTTTAATTTAGCTTTTATATTGTATACACACTTTGGTATATGTGTGTGTGTGTTTCTTTCATAAACCTTCTAATCAAAAAAAAAAGAAAAGGAAAGAAAGAAAACACTGGCTATAGCTAAATTGCTGGCATAGAGCTTGACTCATAGATTTTACTTATCAATAATTTATTTGTAGAATAAATTAAAATCTAAATATCATTTATGTTTGTTTACTTTATATTTTGGCATGGTGGTACCAGCTTTTCAAAGAAAGGCGTTCCTGGGCCTACACAGGTTATCTTCATTCTGGTATCAACAGAGGCTACTATACCTTACAGATATGGTTATAGAGGTGTCCAACCTTTTTTATTTTCTGCAGCACACTGGATGGAAAAGAGTTGCCTTAGGATCGGCGCCCATAGCACAGTGGTTTTGGCGCCAGCCACATACACCAAGGCTGTTGGGTTTAAACTCAGCCAGGGCCAGCTAAATGACAATGGCAAATGCAATAAAAAATAGGCGGGCGTTGTGGCGGGCACCTGTAGTCCCAGCTACTTGGGAGGCTGAGGCAAGAGAATCGCGTTAGCCCAAGAGTTTGCGGTTGTTGTGAGCTGGGATGCCATGGCACTCTAAGACTTTGTCTCAAAACAAAAAGAAAAAAAGAAAGAAAGAAAAGAAAGAGTTGCCTTGGGCCATACATTAAGTACCAAATAACTAACAAAAGCTGATGAGCAAGTACAAGAAAAAGGTCTGTGTATATTTTTCACGATATCTGACACCTCAAATAATCTTGGACACCCCTGTAGGATTCTCTATCTCTGGAGGAACTGAAGAGGTGTCCAGGTTCTCAGTCCTGTAACTTCAGACTTAGCTCATCCCTATGTCCCCAGGAAAGCTAAGTGCAACCCCCAGAGGAGGGAAGAGGAACAGTCTGTATGCAAACGATTGATGTGCTGCATATACAAGAACTGGAGGATTTAGAAATATACAGACATGTACATGAAAGAAGATGTGTGTGTGTGTATAAACTGTTATTAACAAGTAATTGAGTTGATTAGCTTGACCTTTTAATAAACTGGGAAAACTAGGATTTTCTTCCAATGGGAATAATATCAGTATTTCATATATAATAATTTACAATAGGCAGCATGTAACATCTCAACGATTTATTTTCTTAAGGAGAACTTAAAGAATCTGGGCCTTGGCTCAGCACTCCCTAGCATAGTGGTTACAGTGCCAGCCACATACTCTGAGGTTGATGGGTTCAAACCCAGCCTGGACCAGCTAAACAACAATGACAACAACAAAAAATAGCTGGGCATTGTGGTGGGCACCTGTAGTCCCAGCTACTTGGGAGGCTGAGGCAAGAGAATCACTTAAGCCCAAGAGTTAGAGGCTGCTGTGAGCTTCTATACCAAGGTACTCTACTGAGGGTGACATAGTGAGACTCTATCTCAAAAAATAAAAATAAAAATAAAAAAATAAAATAAATTAAGAATCTGGGCCTTATCCCAAATTTTAGAAACATAAACTAAACTCTTTCAACATTACTACAGCAGAAGAAGGAGGACAAAGAAGGACTAACAACCATGTGAAGACTTCTTTATGTAATTACTTTACTATTATTTTTATGATACACACTCTGAGTACTTTCTAAATGGGTCTGCTCAGCAGGCAATTAAAAATTACTCTGGGAATAATTAGGCTGTGTATCAATTAAACCTATGTTAATTTTTCATTGTTTAACCTTTCAAAACCATGTTATAAAATAAATAAAAGAACTATTTGAACTTGACCTTGTACCAGCAGTTCTTTTAAATAAATGTTAGTTTAGCTGAAAGGGAATCTTGTGAAGAGCTTAGGAATAGTCTGTGGAACCAAAAGGTGCTAGTACCATCTGGATCCACATCTCTTCCAAAAACATTCTGTCACCAGGCCCTCCCTTCCCTCACCAGGGAAAACCAAGAACTGACCTCAGCAATATGATCAATCACCAACTCTAAAACTACAAGAAAAGCTGTGGAAGTCAAGCAGGGCAAGGGAGTGAAATTCAGACCCACCCAGGCTCAAGCTAAAACCCTAACATGGAACTGGCTGGACTATCTTCATCACTGTCAGCGTTAGCATCTTTCTACTGCAGGTCTTTTTCTTTACCGAACATGGAATATTCTGTTGTGAAATTCAATCACTTTCAACAAGCATCTAGAACTTGACCTGTATCTCTTAGCTTTTCGTAACATCGGAGGCATACAGCTCCCTGAAATGCCATTTTAAACATTACACTTCTTATCTAGACCTTTGTTTAACCTGTAGAGACCCAGATCATATTAGTACACGCTGAATTCCAACCTAAAAGGACAGGGAGGTGAGGAAGAGAGGGGGGTGGAAGGGAGAGGAAGCAGGAAGGAGAAGGGAAAGAGGGATAGGAGGGAGAAGAAGGAAGGAAGTATTCTACCTCAATTCTTGTCCAGAATGTTAATGTGTTTTAATAACAAAAGGAAAGGCCTTTTTACCATTTTTTTAAAAGGTCTTTTTCTTTTCTCCAGTTTAACTTAATGAAAAACAATTTACAGGTAAAACATGTTGAGATGGCAATAAAGGCTTGTCTTTCTCCAGTTTTGAATTGAGGTTACATGTTTCACATAGCACTGGGCTTTTTTAAAAATTTCCTTACAAATTCCCCCCAAACTTTTTAAAACAGATCTATCAGCTGTGTTTGCTCTCTGATTTACAAAGAGCCCATGGATAAGAGCAAGTACCAAGTAGGCAAGTTGCTGCAGCAGTTCCATTTACAAACCTGCTTTTCCCTACCCTTCCTGCTTTGCACAGCAGGCCAGGAAACCCACCCTCTGCTCACCCCAACCCTGGCAAATGTCCCACAGGGAGGTTCTACAATTTCAGAGGAAAGGATGGTACTCAGCTCCAGCCTGATCGTGGGATTGTTTCTCTAGACCCCACTGTAGTGTGGATTCTGTGTTTCATCCTCCAGCGTAGGGATTCTCAACCCAGAGACAGGACTTCGACCACACAACCTAGAAGAGCATCTCGATATTGTATCTAAGTCCTACTCGGTTGAGAAACATTGCTCTAAATCCATAGGAATGTGTGAATCAAAGAAAGTAGGATTCTCTATTCCCCCGGCCAATCAGCTCCCCTCTGCCATTTAGAGCAATCACCCCACCCGCACTTGGCCCCCAGATCATGGGTTGGTATCTTCACTCTGACTACTCCCTTATCATCTTCCCTCAATCAACCTTCTGCTCGCGATGCACCACTCAAATGTATCTTTCAGAGGTCTCCAAAGGCCTACCTGGGGCCTTTTTTTCTCAGTACCTAAAATGACTCTCCTAATTTCACACCACCTGTGTGAGCACCAATACCTGCTCTAAGTGCTAACTCCCAGGAGTTTTCTCTAGGCACCTTGGAACAGAACCTCTTTTCTTGCAATCACTATTCTATAACATAATTGTGACACTTCGCATACTGCTGATAAATTAGAAAATGAAACCCAGAAATGAAGACCTAAAGAAGATATATTCTTATAGCACACTTAAAAGAGTTATTCTATTTATTCCCAAATTGGATTTGTTTTGCTTTGACTACAGAATAAACAGAGGTGATAAATTTAATAATGTCATTAAATCAATCTCACACTTAGATCCATTTATCTGTTTGGCTACACTGTGTGTAATAAAAAGCCTATCAAGTTTAATAAGCCATTATTATGAAACCTGAAAATACAATTTAAAAAGAATGGCCTTCATTTGTATAATGTGGAATTTTTGCTTTAAAGTAAAGAAACCATGCTTTTTGCCTTAAAGACATCAACTCTAAATCCTGGTAACCGTAAGATTCAGAGTTATAAGATGATCTACACCTCAAGAAAATCAGCTCTGCTCAAGATGTTCATTTATTTATAGATTTGGGTAGAATGCACAGCAGTACTTTTTCGATGGAAGGCAAGATTTTAAAATGGTATTTTAAATTACCTTTAAGCTAGCACTAGCCAAGCAGAATGCCATGAAGTATGAGGTCCACCACGTAGGATGAAGGGTGACTGCATGAACCTACCTTGCAGCTATTCTGGGTCTTTAAAAATGTGAAGCTCACATCAGCCTGACCAAGCCACTTGTGAGCTAGCAAAAAATCTAACTTTTTGTGCTGGATTTAGTAAAAAATGTAGTGGTAAAAACATTGAACTTTGTGAGCAAAGAAAAAGAATCTCTAAATGAATGTACAGACATCTATAATTTATACTTTATATTAAGAAGGATAGAAAAGTAACGATTAAGTGTAGTTTCATGCAATAATTTTCAAAGGAGCCTAACTTTGTATTTTCCCTCATTTAAGAGAAGCTGTAAAACATTCCTAGGCTGAGTTTCCATATCAAGGCTCCCCTGGAGCAGCAGCACAGCCTGTGGTCACGTGGGCATCTGCAGGCAGGCTGCAGGAGGGTCAGCTCACCTAGGTGGGCACCAGGAATTTTAAATGTTCTGTAACACACTGAACAGTCCCACTGGAAGAAGGATCATCCCGCCCCAAATGCAACTGTGCTCCTGTCTAAGGACACTGTGCCCTGATGCTCCTGGAATGTGCCAATGGTGGGGCAGAAACCACCATGAGGCCTGTGGAGGCCTCCCAACTAGTGTCATAAACAGGTGGGGGTGGCATGGGGACAGTGGGGAACGTCCCGTAACATGGAGGTCTAAGTGAGCACACGTGAACCTCTTCTTCCAAAACAACACATAATAACAAAAGGTGGCATCATTCAAAGAACACTTTGCTTTTCCTTGATAGCAAAAGAAGACAAACAGACTGAAATGTGAAAAGAAATACCATGGCTTTGTCCATCCTAGCTTCTGGCCTTGATGGTGAGCTTCTCTTTCACACTGATGAGGCAGGTGGTGTTCTGGGAATCAAGGCCTACAGCGCCTACAGTTCCTGCAGGGGGACAGCTTGTCTGCCCCTACTGGTCTGCCTTCCCCCTCTTCCCTGCTCCCTTTGGGGACTGCACAGCATCAACAGTGCCCTGTGATCACTGGCTTTCAGCTGTGTTCAGCCACCAGGGAGCCCTGCAAGGCAGAGTATTTATTCCCCTGACTCCTTCCACCTAACGTGACCTCAGGTTAGATGTACCCTGACCTCCCAGTGAAGTTTACAGCTCCACTTAAGGCAACAAACTCTATTCATCCCTCACTCTCTGTGGCAGGTAGAATATGGACCCTCAAGGAAACCCACATCTGCACCTCGCAACCTGTGATCACATAACCTTACATGGCTAAGGGGGATTAATGTTGCAGATGAAATCGAGGCTGCTAATCGGGGGACTTTAAAATAGGGAGATCATCCTGGATTTTCTGGGTGGGTCACTGTAATCACAGGGGAGAGACCACAAGTCAAGGAACACAGGTAGCCTCTAAAAATTAGAAAAACAAGAAAACCAATTCTCCCTTGGAACCTCCAGAAAGGAATAGCTACCATTTTGACACCTTGATTTTGGCCCATGAGACCCAGTTCAGACTTCTGATTCCCCAAGTCTTGGGCTTGTTTTAATCCACTAAATTCCTGACAGCTTGTCATAGCAGCAACAGGAGATGAACACACTCTTCTCTGGTTCTTGTAACTGTTCTCCTTTCAAGCCCAGGAGGAGGAACAGACTTTCTGCTACCAGATCTCTGCACAGGCTTCTACACCCTTACCTTTGTAGAGGTCCCTTTATAAACATAAACCCTGCTCTAGGGCATGTCGAGTGCCCCCTGTTGAGATTCAGAATCACATTTATCCAACTTATCATTGGCTTGTTCCTACTAAAAGAAAATTAGCCCCTTTCACTCTAGGCTGCAACCAGAACCAAATTTACCAAAACCTAGGGTGTTGCTACATACTTGTCAGTAATTTTACTTATTCTTTTAAGTAAACAAACAGCTTGCCTTGCTATTCTACACTTCTTTTCCTACCTGAGAGGCCACGGAGGCCAGCCATTAAGTCAACAGTCATTATAAAGTCCGTTTCTGTAATTTATAATAGGGGAGTAAAAGCATCATTTTTTTTCATCCTTAGCTAGGCATTTTTGTGACATTAGTAAACTTGCACAGTAGGAAGGCTACTTGCATCATATAATCTGGACCCTGAAACTTTAGGGACTTTTTGGCTAAAGATGTTATTTCAGGATAACCCGGTCAGACATTGTAAATATCAAGGAGCAAAGAAAGTCCTTGGAGCGCTATGTGTAAAAAGCAGCATCACCAACCACATAACACATTTAACTGTGGCAAAGAGATGACTAAGTGGTCAGTGGGCAGTGGCTAGAAGTGTCCTGGGAACAAGGCCTGACCACACGGCGCCCAGAGTTCTAGGCCCAGCTGTGTCAGTCACTGGCTCTGAGTCTTCTGGTAAATCAATTCTTCCTCTGGATCTTAGCTTTCTCTCATCCATAAAAATGGAAATTAGATCACCCATAATGCTCATCCCAACTCTTGCCCTCTATGAGTCTATGTAATACTGAGTTGGAAAGTACCACAAAATGCTAATAAAAGCTGGGTGAGTTTGATCATAATTAGCCTTAGCAAGGCACATCAATTCACTTATTCAGTCAATGGTTACTGAAGATTTATTCTGTGACAGGTACTATCTCAGGTGCTGGGAATAAAATGATGATTAAGAAAGATACCTATCCCTACCCTTGAAAGGCTTACTGTTCAGGAAAACAACATATATTAAACTTTGAAAGTTGTTGTATTAGTTTACATGAGGTTCAGTGTGGACACAGATAATTGGGTTTGATTCTAACATTCTTAGAAGGAGAAGGAATTACCATCCTTGATAAATTCTGCTGCATAATAATTATTACTTACCACTAGCTAATAAACCCAAGCCAGTCAGTGACTAAAATAAAAAAATGACACAGGACCATCATCCCAGCCAAGAAGATTACTTGTGACACCTTGTCAGTTTTTGCAGACTGCTATAGCTGAGCAAATCGTCAAATTATCGGTTGTATATACTAATCATATTAATGCACAAAACCCAATCAAGAGTATTCCTCTAGAAGTGTCAGACACTAACTTCACAGATGCATACAGCGATGAGTTATAAAAAGAATATCAAGACTGAGTTGTTCTGAAAATGTAAATTAAACATTACTCTCGAGTTGAAAATGAATATAAGCTTAGAGATTAGATATAATATTTAATCAATATTCTGTCTACATTAAAATACAAACTTTTAAAATGGTGGCATATAAAGTTGTGCTTTTTATTGTTAGTAGTATTAGTCATTTAGAGTTTATTTTGTTCTTTCTTTTTTTCTTGAGCCAGGTTCCACTTTGTCATCTCAGCTGGAGTGAGCACACTGGTGTCATCATAGCTCATTATAGCCTTGAACTCCTGGGTTCAAGGATCCTCCTACCTCAGCTTCCTGAGTAGCTAGGACTAAAGGTGAGAGCCACCATGTCCCGCTAATTTTTTATTTTTTGTAGAGATAGGGTCTCACTATGTTGCCCAAGCTGGTCTCAAACTCTTGGCCTCAAGAGATCCTCCCAAAGTACTAGGATTGCAGGCATCAGCCACCATGCCTGGCCAGGAGGTTTTTTTTTGTTTGTTTTTTCCCTAAAGTTGGTTAATACACTGTACTTAAAGAAGTATATCCGTGCTTTGCATCTTAAACTGAGAATTGGAAGATGTTCTCCACAATGAATTTTAAAATATAGTTACTGAGTTTGAAGAATGTACCAGCTGAAAACAGAACTCCTTTAGTAAAACAGAGTGTGTTCTGAACATCCTTCCTACATCTCTCACCTATGCAGACATCAACCTTTTATCATCCTCTCCACTCTTTACTTCAAGACCCAGCTCAAATTCCACCACTTCTGTAAAACTTTGCTGGAGGATCTCAGCCCTCCAGGAACTCCCACACACACTCAGAGAATCCTCGCAGTACCGATCAACACAGAAGGACTTTTTCTTTTGGTTTAACTATTCATTTGTACTCCCTCAATTCACTGGTAAACTCCACAGAAGCCTGGTCCTCAAATTCTCTGTTATCACAAATATAGTTCCCCTTTGGTGAACTACTTCCAATTTATATTATTTTGTTCCTATAAACCACTGAAAATCCTTTTTGGATCAAGACTTAAGTATAAATAAAGAAACAAAGGATCTCCAGTAAGGACCAGAGCAGTGCCTCATACATATGATAGGGTCTTAATAAAACATGATTAAGTAAATGATTGATTTAAAATGTTTGTCAAATCATAACTTATTAATGTGAAATATTCATGTGAAAACAAACCCAAAAGTGTGCAAACAGAGCAAAGTGAAGGAGAGTGCGGCCCCAAACCCAGTGTGAATCCATCTCCAGGTGGCCCTCAGAGGACAAAGGCAGTCTTCTCTTGAGAATGCGAAAAAGAGCAGCAATAACTGGGCGTGGAAGCATGCAGGCAGGAAAACAATCCTGACTCTCCACTGGAGTCTCCTCTATAAACTGGCTCATCCCTCTAGATTATTCCTAACCACAGTGTATGGAAGAGGTCTAGAGAACAGTCTATAAAGACATGCAATAACAAAGCTTTTCAGAGGTTCTATCATCATTAAGTCTTATGAGAAGAACTCAAACAGGCTATGGGCATAAATCCCTTATTGACCCTAACTAACAATTTAGCTTTGCAATGTAAACCTACCAGCCCTCTGGCATAGGTATCAGCCCTCTCAGACCTCATTAGACCCAATTTTGCTGAAAGGGGGTCCATAGTTACATACCCTGACCTCTTGCCATAGATCCAATAAGGAGTATCAGGATATACTTAAGACTTTATATATGAATGTCTGAATGAGTACACAGTACTACTCCTCTTTGTATATGAAACAACAGACATAAACTTAGTAACGGAAGTAATAGCAAGTGGTTACTCTTTTTAAAACCTACTCTGTTCACACCAAACATTCCTGGTGTTCAATGTGATGGTCGTATTTTGCATATCTACAATAATGTTTTTCATTGAAACAGACCAAATTTTTTGAATCATAAATTATAGGATACTTAATGATTGGGAGCATAGTTTAATAGACTTAACTTCAATAAGGAAACAGCTAATTAAATTTCTTCTTGAATGATGAAATTTCCCCAAATTAGTTTTAAATATACAATTTAACTCTTCAAGAAATATGAGGGCTAAACACCAGGAGAGAAGTTGCTTTTATGGACTCAGTCCATGGAGTTCGTATTTGTGAACATTATTTTCAAATGTCTCTCTTTGTCCATACTTATTGCTATAAAATTTTATTTCTAAATAAACTACTCATGTAAGTTTTCATTCTATCATCGCTTCAATAGGAAAAAAAAACACAAAGAACTGACATTCTGGAGATAAAATTTAGCTGTTCAATCTGTAGGACACGCCTGATCAGATAAAATCAGAAAACTACATTTTTTATTCTACTTCAATGTTAAGCCATTTTCATTTTATTGGACATATCTGGCCCCAATCCCAGTGTTTAAGGAGAAAATACCAGAAGAAGAGTGATATATAAAATATTTATGAAAGAAGACTGAATCGTGAAAGGAGGGACAGAAAGTGGAATTAAAGATGAGGGGAATATCAGTGATTATACAAGAGAATTTGTAACCCCAAAGGACTTTTAAGTTTCTGTGTCTGTTTCCTAATTGAAACAGACATTTTTTATTCTACTGTTTATTCTACTGTTTTCTTTCATAAATATTCGGTCTTCTAAAGATTCTAAATAGAATCTGTATATTCTAAAGATCTAAAGATTCGGTCTTCTGTTTCAATTAGGAACAGTAGAATAAACTGTAGAAACAGAATAAAAAATGTACATTTTTATAGTGAATATCACTATAATCACTGATATTCCCCTCATCTTTAATTCCACTTTCTGTCCCTCCTTTCACGAAAGAAGACCGAATATTTATGAAAGAAAACAATCTTCAGGATTTAAAAGGTTAAATAAATATAATCAGCTTATGGAGAATTTTGAATTATTATCTCTTAAAATAATTTAGTTATCTGAATTTGGTAAACAACCATATTTGCTATATTTAATGTAGAAATGAAGACAAGAATTAAATTTTCTTAAATGCTAGTCTAATGACATCACTGCTGTGCTAAAACGTTTGTAACTGCTCTCAAATGCTTCTAAGCATATAATCTAAACTTCACAATGCAGCCTATAAAATGTTTCTAAATTTGGCTACTTCCTACATATATAATTTTATGACCCACTACCCCTCAACATGGCCAAGATACAGACTCCTTTAAATGGTCCCCACTGCCCTGCCTGTGCCCAATCCCTCACCTTTTCCCTTACGGGAATGCCCTACCCATGCTCCGCTCCTCAAAGCCTAACACAAGGTCCCCCTTTGCCACTGGCCTTTTCTGGCCATGCAAGCTACAGAAAACTCTGATAACACTGAGAATTTTTAGTGTTACAGATATGTGTGGGTGGACAATGTATAATTTATATATCTACATGTATATAATAGATAGATTCTCTTCTAAATAGTGTCTTCCTAGCAGGGACTTTGTCTCTGAGGTCTTTGAATCGCCTATAATCAGAAACATAGCTAGAAGAACAGGATAAACAGCTGCTTCCCTCCACCACTTGATTCTTTTCAGTAACTCTTTATGTTATTTTGCTAATCTGATGATTTTAAAGACTAAGATTTAAAAAAAAATCTTCTGCATCAAGGAAGATACGGGAGCTTTATTGGCTAATGAGGAATATACATATTTTTTTATTTTTTATTTTTTGCAGTTTTTGGCCAGGACCAGGTTGGAACCCGCCACCTCCAGTATATGGGGCTGGCACCCTACCCCTTTGAGCCACAGGCACCGCCGGCTAATGGGGAATTTTTAAAGTAATTTTCTTTGGTGATAATTTGTTACATATAAATGAGTTAGGGGAAAAGTCTAAAACCTCAGAGAAAATGTGATGCCTTTTTGAGAGCAGCTTTTTTACCCACCAATAGCTAAGCCTTACCCCAGCCATGTTCCCCTTGAGATAAATACTTGCTCTGTCAAAAACGACAAATAACTCAGATGTCCATCAAGAGGTGAATGGATAAACTGTGAGACATCCCAAATGGAATATTACTATGCCATGAGAAAAGAAAGAAAATACTGACGCATGCAAGCACATGCAAAACCTTAAAAATAGCATGTTGTGTACACAGACACAAAGCATCCTGTAAGACTGCATTCCCATGGGATTTGAGAGGAGGCAAAACCAACCTACAATCACAGAAAGCAGAAAATTGGTGACTGAGGGATGGGAGACTGAGTGCAATGGCACAGGAACCTTTCAGGATTGCAGACACGATCTTCCATTTTTACTACATTGGTGGTCGCACGGTATATACGTTTGTCATAACACTTCACACTGTACACTGGAAATGGGAACACTTTATTAAATGTAAATCACATCTCAAATAAAATTAATTAACAAACATTTTAAACCTTAGTTACGACTGCCTGGAAAATAAACCATATTTCAGGTTATACATGGCAGCTAAAGAGCTAAAAACTAGTGACAAAAGGCAACTCAGTTTCTGTTTTCTTTTGAGAGCGTTCCCTCTTCTTAAGATACAGTCCTCTGGGTACCCAGGGGATAATTATATGCAGCCCTTTACCCTGCACTCTACTCTCCCCAAATCACGACCACTACTCATAACTAGCCCTGTGTTTAGGAACCAAGGATGATAATAGCCAGCTCAGTGGTCTGCTCAAGTGATTAAGACTCACTGTAGAGCTGAGAAAAAAATCATTTTCAAAACACCCAGATTGTCTTAAATTTTTTCTTGCTTCCCTAAAAGACAAAGAGAGTTTGTGTTTTGATTTTTAGGGGTAAAAGGGTAGAAAGATCTGTTATGAAATAGCAAGGTTTTCAAAAGCCATGGGCTTTTCTGATCCCTTTTAACATCATCTTCAAAGCAAGGTATTCAAGTGCTGCCTCTGGGCGGTTCCTCTCTCAGCACCTTCACCTTGCTCTGTTCCCCAGTTCTGACTCCACCAGCAGCTCCCATAAAAATATCACTCTTTTCTGATTTACAACAGAAATGCAGAATTTTACTACTGGAGTGGACAAATATGAAACCTATGGTTCTTTAACATCAGAGACCAGCACCATAAGGAAAAATCCTCCTCCAGGACAACTTGAGATTTTTTTTTCATTTACTATCTTAGTAGAATTTGAGTGTATGTGTTTCCATAAATGGCCACAAGTGAGAGGGTGAGGGTAGAGACTGAAACTTTGGACTAAACATCGCTATGTTGTAAATATTACCTCTGAAATCAAAGTTTTATTTTATTCCAATAAGGAAAAGGTTTTAATAGTTCCTCCAAATCAAATAATAGGTAACATGTTCAAAATTTCTTGGGTAGGAAATGCTATTACTTGTTTGTCAAAGTCTTATAACTTCCCACCATATCATCTTATGTACTACTCAGTAATTTCTGGAGCATCCATTCAGCAATGAGCTAAGTAACTGGAAATATATGACAAGCAAGGCAAACACACTGTGATTTGGTTGTAAAGCCAGCCTTCAAAAATTACATGTGAAAACTCCTAAAATCACCGTCAAATTAGCATTAAAGTACTGGATCTAGTTCTTAGAAGTGTGAAAGCCAACAAATAATAATTTCTTCTGTTTCTGTTAGCATTTCAGCTGTAGCTGCCCCTTCCCAGGAGCAGTGGATGCCAAGGTTTAGCTTTAGAGGGAACACTGTATAAATTAAACTCACCAAATGCTGAACGTGCATCTAATACAGCTCTACGGAATAAGAAACTGTTCCCGACTTCAGGAAACTCAAAATACAAACATACACTTCAGAAGAGGTGCAGATTACACAGCACATTTTAACATATTTCAGCATGTTTAGTTCTTGACCACAAATGTGTTTGACTGGCATGGAAGATATTACCCTCCATTTCATACATGTGGACAATGAAGCCCAGAGAAATGGAGACAAAAGGCCAAGGTCACACAAATAAGGACTCTCAAAGTTTTGGGCTCCTGTTTCTGTATTTTTTTATGGCACATGAATACAAGGCACACAAATGAAGGGACCTTAGGGAAACCAGCACAACAGACCTGAGGGCTTTGCTAACTGATAGCTACTCTCTCTGTGCGGGGACCAGAGAAAGGGAAAGGTGAGGGTGTGGGTGAAGGAAGACCTGAAGGCTTTGCTAACTGATAGCACACTCTCTCAGGGGTGAGGATCAAAGGGAAAAGAAGAACAGAATGCCCACAGTGGAGTCTGGCAAAAGGAAGATCTGGCTTGGAGGAGACTAAGAGGATATTCCAGGTCATGAGAATGTTTCCACAAAGGCACTGGAAGGGAAGGAATGGCAAGCAAATTTGCTTTGCTGGAAGGAAGAATGTACTGGAAAAGACAATGCAGTAAGGGTCTGTATTCATTCCCTGGGGTCTAATCCTGAGGATATTAGACACTCAAACACCCCACTTAGTTGAAGCTAGCTAAAGAACAGAAACAGAATTGCAATGATGGTGGTAAGCAGATGTTTGCCAGCACAATGAACCATCTCTGCTCACACACGCAAGGTGTAACAGCTGATACCTACTTGGTGGCTGGGCACAAAATAGAAAATGAATCTTATAACATCTTCCTTTTTGAGGCTTGACTTTACCCTCAAAGGATTTTTTTAATCCTTATATATTCTCTAACATAATGGCAAAGATGCCTATTTCTTTCATATTTATTTTCAATGTTCCTAGGAGTTGAAAATTTTACCCCAAATCAAAGAATATATAGAAAACCAATCGCTAAACTGTTTTTCTGTTGCTGCAAGTCATGTATTTAGGGTTTGTTGGCAGGTGTTTTTGTTTCAGTGCTATTTCCTGAGACAGAAGAATAAAGAAGGGGTAGGAAGGGCTTGGAGGAGGGACCCAGGGAAGACGAAACAACGTAGGAGGAAGACTGAAAGTCCACCACAGCCAGGGGCTGCAAGAAATCCAGAGGCAGATGTGCCCAGGCAGTAAGTCAAGGACATAAAACGTCTACGGCACCTGCGTTAAGATTTCATGGCCATGGTGGTTTTCACTAATGTATTTAAAGCCTCCTCTCATTCCTTTTTCTTAAGTATATAAAACAGCCAGGCTACCACGGGCATTTCAGGCAGTTTTATCAGGCTCAGCCTTGCCATGGTTAAGTCCATGAAGGAGGCAAAATGAGTCTTTCTTCCCAATCCTGTGTCCCTTCCCTGAAACCTCGGCATAAACTATTGTGGCAGTGGCCCAGGTTCCTTTCACTTCCTCCTATCTCTCTCCCTTCCTCAATCTATTACACATCAGATAAAATTACCATAGATGCCAGAAGCTTTAAAAAAAATAAAATAAAATAAAAGGAGCTAGTCATTTCAAAAAGTCTAGAGAGACCGTTTGGGGCCAGAGTCTTTCCTCGTGCCCCTTAACCTTGAACTTTGGTAACCACCACTTCTACTTATATTCAGGGTAGATGGGCTAAGCAACTGAAATTTATTTATTTATTTTTTGCTTTTATTTTATTTTTTTTATGGAGACAGAGTCTCACTTTGTGTCCTTCAGTAGAGTACCGTGGAATCATAGCTCACAGCAACCTCCGCCAACCCCTGGCTCCCTGGGTTTAAGTGATTCTCTAGCCTCAGCCCCGAAAGTAGCTGGGATTACAGGTGCCTGCCAGAATGTTCGCCTGGCAATTTTTGGTAGAGACAGGGTCTCACTCTGGCTCATGCTGGTCTTGAACCTCTGAACACAGGTGATCCACGGGCCTCGGCCTCCCATAGTGCTGGGACAACAGGCGTGAGCCACCACACCCAGCCGCAACTGAAATTTAAAATAACCCTCTCAGCCGAAGGGAAGCTCATGACCAAAGGGAAGTAGGGCAGCCAGAGATGGTGAGGAATCTCCCCACAACTACAATCTGGTTTGGTATAATTTATCTGACCCACCATGTTATCAAAAACCAAATTCTCTGGTTAGGCTTGAGCAAACTGCACAGGAGAGGGTAAGAGGTGACTTCATCGTTGCTGCAGGCAACTAAGCTCCCTCACACTCCTCAAATCTAAAAGTGGTCAGCTGGTTATCCTACATCCTAAAACTGCTAGGAACTACTAGGATGCAGAGTAACCAGTTGTTAGAAATTAAACAGCTTAATTTTTGTTAGAAATTAAATCCTCTACCCAGCCTGTGGTAACCTCTTTAGTGAAAAGGCAAGAGGTTAATGTTAACGTACATCTTTGCCTTTAGAATAAGTGCAAACATAAATGTAATTTAACTTTCTACCAGGCTCAGCAACAGTCTGCTGTGCTAACTATTCCCAAAGAATTTTGGCAAGAGCCCCCAGCCAGGTCAACAAGCTCTTAGGCTGAAAGCCTTGGTGTTCACCAGAGGCAGGCCCATCTACTCATCTGCTAATGACTTTATGGACTTGCTTCCCGCAAATACGATCTCCATGGAGCTCTCCGGAATGGGGAAATGCCTTGGAGAATGTCTACTTTCATACATCAGAGCCAACTTTAATGCCAATAAAGAGCTTCAGAAACTGAGCTCATGAACTGGGCCCCGTTTCCTAGTAATGAGAAGGAGAATCACTGAAACCACAATGCTGAGGCATCCCTTTACACTTCAGTCATGCTCCCAGTGGAAACTTGGCAAAGCCAGTTACGTAACAGGAAGGCTTTGCTGGACAGCAGAGGTTCATGGAAGTCAAATAAAATAAGAACCTTAACTCCAACCCCCTCGCCCACAGCCCACACCACGATCACATTAAGTAATTTAACTTTCCATTGCTAGTTGCTTTTGGGGGGGAGGATGTTAAGCTGAAAGAGGAAGAACATAAAGAGAGAACCCTACGTAGAGAAGTATGTGATACCCAGCAGAATCTCCCCACATCCACATATTACTGTACAACTTTCTACCACATCTGTGTACCAACAGCATTACAATTTATTACACTTCATATTTTTAAAGACACCTTATATCAAGACTATACATAAAAAACAAATATCATTTACCTTATATACCTCCCAATAAACATGGCTATTTGGAGCAAATATACAACTATTTGAGCTGGGCACAGTGGCTCACACCTGTAAACACAACACTCTGGGAGTGCGAGACTAGTGTGAGCTAGAGCAAGACTCCACCTCTAAAAATAGCTGGGCACCGTTGCAGGCACCTGTAGTCCCGGTTACTTGGAAGGATGAGGCAAGAAAATCCCTTCAGCTCAAGAGTTTGAGGTTGCTGTGAGGTATGATGCCATAGCACTCTACCAAGGGTGACAAAGTGAGAAGACTCTGTCTCAAAAAAAGGGTACAACTATTTACTGATCTTTAAGAAAAACATGTAGTTAGTCCCGGAAGTGGAAAGAGACCGGACCACAGTCAGCACTGGCACAGGGACACTCTCCTCTGGGTCACCTAGGAGCAGGGGTCTTGCCTCCTTCCTCCCCACAGGATCCGATGCAGAGCTCCTGTCCTAGGGGCAATAATATGACCTACTGACAGAGAATGAGGGCTTTTCAGCCTGGCCAGGGTTAACTTTCTAGGGTCAACTATACCCTTGTCTGGCAGAGTTTAAGCAAGTTGCTTAAATCACTCTGTTTCGCAGAATGACAACAAACCTCCTTTTACAGTGGTTGTAGAGAGCAGATGAAACAGTGAAGTACACCGAGCACATGGCACTTCACTTGCTCAATAAAAGGGGCCTATTATAATTGTTGCTGCTGATGGTGTTGTAACTCAAAAACGAGGATAAGCAAACGTATCTCCTTTACAGGACTGCCCTAAACCCGATGTTTTCAGCCAATGTTTATTAAAGGATTTGTTTCCTGGGTGCCAGGCATTATGCTAAGCACTGGATATTAATGCTCATTTGATTCTTATCTCTTTGAGCTTCCCAATAACCCTATATGGTAAGTATTATTAGTATCCCTGTTTTACACAAGAAGTTAAGTGGGACTTGCCCCAGGTCAGTCAGTAATAAATCAGAGGGCTGGCTCTCTGGGAAAGCAATTAAAAACTGGAGGGCCGTAGGAGTGGGAGATATCTACAACAGCAGTACCTTCAACCTGACTTTCATTACCTCTTAACCACAAAACAGAACCTTAAAAGGCCAAAATCCTCCACACAGAGGAATTGAGGAAAAATCAATTTAAATAGATGTTCATGTCTACTACATCATAAATTAATTATAATAAATCCCTTCAACTAGATTTTCAACATACTAGCCATAAAACTCCTACTTGGAAGCACTTGAGATTAATCATTTTCAGTTTTGACATTCCCAGTGATTAGAAAGTCCAATAAATGAACAAGTAGCTGCAATTACTCTGCCACATTTTCTATACCTAATAATCCTTCTACTGCTTGTCTTCCAGACCAGTTCTCCCCAAAGGACAGGCAAATATTCTATATTGTCATATAATTTATTTATATTCCCTATTTCCTGCCACAAAGACTATCATTATAAAGGTTATTATTATTACTGGCCTTTCATGCAATTTGTTTTAGCTTCAAATACAATAGTATTAGAAACAGAAATAGGTCCTTCAATATCCCAAGTGATGAGAATAGGTTAAAATGCATCAGTTCTTTTTGAGGGAACTTAAAACCTGGGAGTTAAATTGCGAGATGACAAGTTAATATATTTTCAAGCATGGATTCTGCCCATTTGATCAGAGATTGCTGTATTATTTTTCAAATTAGGAGACTCTGTCAAGTATGGAAAAAATCTTAAGTGGGTAATAAACGTGTATCTAAATGTGTATCTTCCCCCAAATGAAACTTGTTATTCAGGGAGAGGTGTGATAACAATTACTATAATCTGTGTTAGTTACTAACTTTGATATTAAACTATGATTCCATTATGTACTTAAAATAACAAATTCATAAAAATTTGATTGAATGGTGTGATCTCTTCTTGATTAACACAAACAAGTTATTTTTATTGAGACAAGGGCAAGGGAAAATGGATTTAAACTGCATTGCAAACAACACAGCCCCATCTGCAATGCCCATTTCTTCTGTTTTTATAACTCTTTATTTATGGCCCAGCAGTTCAAGTTCTTCCACCTCCAACAAGTATGTCCCAATTACTCCCATCCCTGAATGCCCACTGAGCTTTCGGTCCCCCCCTAACAAAAGCTTAATTTCTAACCCTCTTCCATAGACTATGTGCTTCTCCTCACTGGCCACACTGCTCATGACCTCATCCCTCTTCTCCCCTGGCCTGAGTGTTCCCTGTGAGGGCACTCACGGGGGAAGGTCTCATTCCATACTCTCACCCCAGCACCAGGCACAGTTTTTAGAACGCAGCATTACATTCAATAAATAATTGTTGAATGAATGTTGCTGTTTAGTCTCTACCTTGACTGCCGGTTCCTAGCAGTAGTCCATGGTTAGAGTTAAGGCTCTCTGGTAGGAATTGTACAAAGCAGTAGAGCAATTTTTTTTGTTGTTGTTGTTCCGAACACCAAAAGTCCTATAATCCAACTCAAAATTTAAACTCAATTTAGGTAAAACGGCCCACAGTGATGGCAGAAGGGAGAGGAAAAGGAGAAGACTGAATAATTACATGCTTTTAGTTTAAAATAGCTGAGGTTTGGATGCCACCTCTGTATACCTTATACCAGGCATCCTCAAACTATAGCCCGCGGGACACATGTGGCCCGCCTAGGACATTTATCCGGCCCACTGGGTGTGTTTGCCACTGCTGCCTATCCTGCTTAGCAGCCGACTTGTCCCGGGGCCCGCAGTCCAGCCCTCCAACGGTCTGAGGGACAGTGAACTGGACTCCTGTTTAAAAAGTTTGAGGACCCCTGCCTTCTACAGTGTGAGACTTGGGCAGTTTCATCTTCTCAGGCTGAATTCTTCATCTCTGAAGTGGGGGTCATAACATTACCTAGATAGGATCTTTGAAACTTAAATCACTGGATATAAACCACTAGCAATTTCCTGGGCCATAAAATGCACCTCACATATAGGTTTCCTTGCCTTTCCCGAAGTCATTTTTCAACCTCTGAATTATTTAGGATTTAAAAAAGGAGGGGGCCTGCATCTAAATAAAAATTAAGATGTATTTCAGCACCATTAAACTAAACATTTGGGACAGATATCTTAAATATTATAAGACATTTGGAGCAAGATTTTAAGACAAAGAAAGTGATAAGCCTGAAAAGTAATGAAAACCCAACAGCATCTAAAAAATCTTGAAACAATATAGACTATAGTTGTAACTAAAATTCTCATAGCAATATTCAACAAATATTTTGTGGAAAGTCATCCTGAAATTGTTCTTACTGAATGCTGACTTGTTCTTACAAGACACATAAGTAGTATCTGTTCAGGCTTACTACAAGGGCAAATTCTAGCTTTATGATTATTTACTACTAATTGATATCTTAGAATACTTATGGATAAGGCCTAAAATGTTTTAGAAATTATATTTAATGATTTCATTAATTTAAAAAAAAGTCTTTAAGGGCACTTTAAGGGCATATATGATAGCATGAGAATCAACAGAAAGATTTAGGTTGTGGCTATAAATAAATCAGACCAGATCTACAAAATCTCGGCTAGCCAGTTCACTGAGGCTAAAGGTAAATTCCACCCTTTAGGTTCTAGTAAGGGTCTGGTTTTCCTCAGGTGTGCATTACATTTTCCTTCAAGAAAAACACAAAGTTGAGTAATTCATTTAGTGTCCAAGCGCGCCACACAGCACATCAACGACCAGAAAATCTATTATCACCTCAAGGAAAGGTAATAGGAAACTATCTCATAGTTGATGGCATTTAGAAATGTATTCATTAATCAGCCCTTCAAATGAACAAGGAAGCTTGATGGAAACAGCGGCCCTGGGAAAGATTTGCCATGAGAAAAAGCTGGTCAGCGTGGAAACAAATCCCCAAAGAGCCTGGGCCTCAGTTTTTTCACTGTATAATTCAAGAGAGTTCAGAAAGATTTCCTGGCTGATCCTTTGCCATTTAAGGGATATATAACAATTTTTATTGCTTCACTGAACTCCAAATGGAATTATTTATACCTTTTCTCACACATTTTAGGTGATTGTCAATAAGTCTAGAGTTTGCCGGTCTATATTTTCATTTTAAAAAGGCTACTTCATTAATTTCATAGAGTACCCCACATTTTATTTAGTGTAGTGTGAAAAGGAACTGGCATTCATCACGGAGAGCACTTTGTTCCCTCTGGGACTCATTCATCTTCTGTTAGTTACCCTGGCTGATGCAGGTATACATGAAACTTGTGTTGTAACTTTCTGCTGCATGAAAAACACGCTTCTCAGGGTCTGCCCTACATGGCAGTTTTGTGGCTGAAGACAGTGCTTTAGAAGCCATCAGCAAGGTAGGAACTGGGGCTGGACACATTCTGAGTTTGTGCTTATGGGTGTGCAAAAACAGCCTGAAGGCCAGGACATTCACTTATAAGTCCTGGGCTAAGGCATCTCTCTGCAGGCTCCAGAGGTGAATCAGCACAGCCCTTCCGTACCCTGCTGGAGGCCTTGGTCCAAATGTTAGCATCTTGGTATGGCTGACGTTTTAGTTCATTCTGTACAACATCCCCATCCCATTACTACCTATTTTAATCCCATGATTGGATCTTTGTCTGACATACTATGTAAATTACTGTTTATTATTTATTGTACACACACCATGACGTCACCTGCTCAAGGACAGGAGGCTGCTGTCTGGTTTGTTCACTGACATATCCCAAGCACCCTGAACACTGCCTGGCACGTAGCAGGTGCTCAAAAGCTCTTTGGTGAAGAAATGAAAAGTGCCGCTTTGGCTGATTATTTTTTAAGAGATGGAAGAGCTGGTTGACCCTTTTACTCATGTGTTCTGCCCAATTATTGTCCTCCATTGAGTTTTTAGTGACACCAACCAAAGGTACAGAGAAGCTTCAAACTCTGAAAGCTACTGCTGACTGACATCACTTGCTGAGAATTCTTTTAAATGGGATTGTGTGTTTTCTGCCATGTCTCTGCATATAATTTTATAAAAAACAGACCCTGCTGAGATGTGAGTTGATGTGAGGTTCTTTTCTCTTTCTCCAACTGTAGGAAAAAAAATACAAAATAGGAGATGAAAATTGCTGTTCCAGATTTTATATTTAAATGATCTAAATTGAACCCAGAATCCTAAGAAAATAAGTCACCCTGGAGGCAGTTTGGCAAAAGCTTTGACCGAGCAAATCATATTTCTAGGAATTTATCTAAAGGATGCAACCAAGCAAGTGTAAAAGGCTTTCAAGAATTTCACTGCAGCACTGCTTAGATTAGTGAACTAGAAACCATCCAAATGTCCAACAACCTGGGTTGATTATGCAAGCTGGTTACAGCCATACACTGAGAAAGCCCAAAGGCAAAGATTAGGGAACTGAAACAGGGCTTACTTCAAGCTACTACCACAGGTCTAGAGAATATAACTGGGTTTTAATATACCTCGTCTGCACTTAGTATACCAAGAGTCTCTAGACTACTCGTGGGCCAGAGTATGAACACGGTCTTCAGTCTCTGGGGCAAATGGGCTCCATTCCATGCAGTCACAACCCATCTTCGCTGCCTCCACTCACTCCAACCCCAAACTGTCCAGTTCCTGCTCCCTACCCATCCCCACCAAAGTAGTTAAGAAAATGAGGTAGAAACCACCAAGTTTGTTTAATCCTTTCATAAGTGCTCAAACTATTCTCACCATCTTGCTATTTCTCAGGAAAATGGGTTTAACTGAAGACAGGAAGATGTCTTTGACCAAATAATATGTTCTGCAGACACGCACATTGGCACCTCTAACTACAGATGCCATCTCTGAATCGGTGGCTACTCTGGGTGAGAAGCAAATCATACAACAACTGCCAGAAAGAGACAGCCAGCTCAACATGCTCAGAGCTGCGAACATCTCTGAGGCTTTAGGAACACTCTAGCGTCCCTCTGCTCAGTTGTGTAGGTGACTGCTCCAGCACTGGCTTCTAGCAGGACCGTGGGGGTGTGCTGCCTTTCCTCATCCAACCTGCCCATAGGCGCCAGCTACCTTTAGGACCACTGTGTCTCCAATCAGTCTGCTGGCCATTTAGCCCAACTCAGTCTAATTTGCTATATTTCAGTGGAAGAGAAAAAGCAAATGATTAGGAATCTAAAAGAGGGCTTAGTTCAAGAGGGGAAAAATGTTAACACATGAAAGGAAACAATGAACAAAATGGGCTGCACCAAAAATGAAATATTCCATAATGGCAAATAAGGAGTTAGAATCCTAGCTGCAAAGACCAGATGCGATCGGAGGTGAAAACTACCCCCTATACCTCCTGCCATCAACTGGAGGAAGCTCATCACTGTTACTCTCATGGTACAGCTGACATTGGTCCCCCACCCCCACCTACCCTAAATCTCAGTCTGCATTCACTGAACTATAAATGTAAGTTACCTGGGAAGGGCCACCGCAAGTTAAGAAATTGGTCAGAAAAGCAATCCCTAGCAGGGGTCAGGGCTCAGAGGGAGAGGAAAATTTTGAGGAGAACGAACTCTCTTCTCATTTGTAGCCTTGTGATCTTAGGGAAATCCACCAACTTCCCAATGGCGTATCTATAAAATACACTCTCACTTCAAACTCATTTCATAAGAATGCCTAACCACTGAATTTCTGAAGAGCAAATGAAACCACACAGATTCCTGGCCTACACCAAGCTGTCTAAAGTCAAGGATTATTCTCTGTGTTAGTAACAGCTGAGACGGAGCGTAGAGATACTTTTGCCCTACCATTTCATTTTATAGCAAAAAAAAATTTTTTAAAGGAGCCCAGAGGATTGAAGAGATGTACCCACAGACTTGGTCTTTCTCAGCACACGTTCCCCTAGTGCCCACATACATGAGTATTCTGAGAGAGGCATAAATGCTCCCATGCTCCCAGCTCAAGATGCTCGTGGAGTAAGTGGTCCTAAGGACAGCCAAGACTAGCCAGATACACAGCTAAATAAAGCTGGGCACAAAAACAACCTGGAATTCTAAGAGAGCTCTGCTGAAAAGTTAAGGGTCCAATAGCTCTTAATGAACTACTTTCTTTCTCCTTGTTAGAGGGTGAGAAAAACAAACAAAACCAACTGGTCATCTCTGTCCTGCACAACTCTCCTGAGAGTTCCCTGTGTTTTAGTAGCTGAGTTGAGAGAGGAAGAGAAAACGTGAAAAGATATAAAATACATTTTTTTAACTTTCTCAGTAGCTACAACATTCTACATTTATGAAACTATCTTTTGCCTTTATGATTTTAAAGATAACAGGTTTCCAAATTGGAGGTTTTGGTCTCAGCAGGAACAGAAAGGAAGAGCCCCTTTCCAAATTCGCCAAAATCACTCATGATTTGGACAGTTTTCATTTTCCTAAAATTTTTTTTAAATAAAAATAAGAATAAAAGAGAACTAGAAAGCGAAAGAAAAAGAAATGAATGAGAACAAAAAAAGTGTTGTTAACATCCTGACAATACGCCTTTTGTTGAAACTTGATTTAAATCCAATAAATGCTGATATTAAAAGAACATAAAATTCTTCCCCTCAAGGTTTAAAATTTTAATATAATTTAATGATCTCCTAAAATGGTCTCATATACTGTCCCCAGCATTGATAAAGAAAGGAAGTACTATTTTGGATTTGTAAAATTAAATAAATCTCGAGATAACTGTCAAAAAATATATAACTTTGTTAAACTGAATTTTTTAGCAGTGTCTAAAATCTTCAAGAGAAAGAAAATGCACCTTAGTATCTCTAATATTCTAACCACTTCTCCTCAGAAAGTGGGAACATTATGAATTGTCCCACAGACTTCAGGAATAAGTTTTGAATTCTTTTTAAAAATGGGTTTTGTTGGCTTAAAAGAAAGGGGGCTTGTTAGCAGGAAAGATTTTGGTTGTTGGGACATTCACAAATGACACAAAATAAGCTTTATTGTGTACTGAATATCGTCTGTGGCTGTAAAAATCACAATAAAAAAATGCTACAGAGAAAGGCTACTACCGACTGAAGCTAAGGATAAAGTGTAGGACATTAGCCATCCAAAAAATAAAATAAAATAAAATGGAGAGGCAGTTGCTTAGAAAAGCTAAATAGGGTCTCCTATGTTTGGGAAAGAGCTTTGAGCCAACTTTGACCGATGATATAGCAAACCAATCATGGTTCCTGGATGCTGGCAAGAATATTCAATGTTACTAAAAACTGAAGATTCCTTTCTGCAAATACTCTTTCAGTCTGTAATTTTAAACCAAAATATACTGATACTATTTTCCCTTTCTTTATCAAAGAAAACAAAGAAATGGTTTTTAGGGCCTAGCCCTAGACTATTAGGCTTGAAATAAATCTTCAGTTTCTTATTTGCTTACTTCCCTTCCTAAATTTCTATCTGCCCCAAAGACAGTAAGAATTTTTGCAGCTCTCTACGTAGTCTTGTGCCCACTGACCGAAGTAAGGAATACTAGATAAACCAGGGACTTTTTGCTAGAATGCACTATTAATGGGCTTCTAGCAGTCACAGCTTAAGATTCAGAAAACATTTCTCTTAAAGCAGAATGTTCATATTATTATTCTTCATATAAGATGTATTCTTTTTTTTTTCTGAGACAGAGCTCAAACTGTCACCCTGGGTAGAATGCTGTGGCATCACAACTCACAGCAACCTCCAACTCTTGGGCTCAAGCGATTCTCTTGCCTCAGCCTCCCAAGTAGCTGGGACTACAGGTGCCTGCCACAACGCCTGGCTATTTTTTGGTTGCAGCCGTTATTGTTGTTTGGCGGGCCCAGGCTGGATTCGAACCCGCCAGCTTAGGTGTATGTGGCTGGCACCTTAGTCACTTGAGCCACAGGTGCCGAGCCTAAGATGTATTCTTAATATATCTTAATATATTATATATTAGATGTTATAATGTATTAATATATAATCATTAATATACTATAATACATATTGTAAATGTTATTGATAACCTATACATTTTATATATGTCCACGCATACTTAACATTATTTTCCAAGGCTTCTGTTGTACTTTTACTGACTTTTATCACTTCATCCACACCCTCTCACCAAGCATTACTAAAGACTTATTATAAGCCAAGTATTAATTCATGAATAATTCTATTTCTTAGCAATCTAGACTAGCAGTTCTCAACTATGGATGGCAACCCCTTTGGGGATCAAATGACCCTTTCACAAGGGTCGCCTAAATACATCCTGCATATCAGATATTTACAATTCACAACAGTAGCAAAATTACAGTCATAAAGTAGCAACAAAAATAATTTTATGGTTGGGGGTCACCACAACATGAAGAACTGTATTAAAGGGTCACGGCATTAGGAAGGTTGAGAACCAATGCTCTAGACAAAGAGTTTTCAATGTGTGAACTAGGTTGGGGATTGCTGATGTCCTTAAAGAGACTCCAAGGGGCTGATTACTTTTCACCCATTACCCTAGGGCATCTTGTGCCTTGAAGCTCACATTCTGACCCTGCAGGAGAGTTTTCTGAGGCTATATGATGTGACAAGGCCATTGTTGTAAAGAATAATGAAATGAGTGTTTGTATATGGTTTCATGGAGTCTCAATTTTAATTTCTAACAATGTACAGTATTTCCCCCCAAATATGACCTACCCCAAAAATAAGCCCTAGCAGGATTTCTATGCATTTATTAAATATAAGCCCTACCCTGAAAATAAGACCTAGTGATGGGCGTGGGGAAGACTGGAATACCTTTTATCTGCCACAGCTCCTTTCTCTGAGCCGTTCGCACTTGCGCAGGTGTACCTGTGGTTAACTGTGGTTGCAGACATCCTATTGCGCACATGCGAATGGCTAGGGGAAAGGAGTTCACGCATCACTAGCACTGGCCCCACCAACAAGGTCAGCTCCCCCTGTCAGGTTCCAGAAGATGACTTAACTGTATTTGAATAAATGTAGATTATTGTATTATATTTAATAAAAATGACATCCCCTGAAAATAAGCCCTAGTGTGTCTTCTCTAGAAAAAATAAATATAAGACAGTGTCTTATTTTCGGGGAAACATGGCAAATACGAATAGACATCAACTCTATAAAATCGAAGCATAAATTGGGATCCACAATAATTTTCAGAGTATCAAGAGGCACTGGTACTTAAAGGTTTGTGGGTCCCTATTCTAGATCACCGGCAAGAATTCCTCCTGCTACTACTATACAGATTTCAGAATACTAATTCTTGGGTGACTTCTTGAACTCTTAGCCTTCATCTAAGGAAAATAGAACAATAATATCTCAGGTAAACAACTGTACTGCCTGCGATGGGGTAAGGACAACAAGGAGTGGAAAGTGGTCAGCTGCATGAGTGAAAATATTTTAAAGTCCTATTCAGTGTCAAAGCCCGAACATAAACCTTTATCATTTAAATCTTAAAGATGCTTATTTTGAGTTATCCTGTGGCTGGAGTTCTGCTTGCCTTTATAAAAACCTACTCTGAATCTAGCAAAGTCGAAACAGAGTCTGTTTATTCTGCATGTCTGGCTTTATGAGATGCATGAGGAAAACAGTCATTCCTGTAAATCAGAGCAGCAGAGTGGGAGCTTCTAGATTATTCACTAACAATCAGCCCAGCAGAGTCCCTAAGTGTCTGCAGGGAGTGGAGAATGAGGGAGCATACAGAAGAGATTCCATTTTCAGCATGACGTTTAGGATCAAATCAGAAAAATCTCACATTCTTCCCGTACGTCTGAACTCCTTTTCGCCATTTTTCGTCTTTTATGCCCAGAGTTTTCTTTGAAGCACCAGGTTATCATCTTTTGAAAACACCTCAAACAACTTTGGATACTTTCACTTTACTCATGATGTATCAACACCTATTGTATCAAACACTTCAAAAAATTCCTTAATCCTGTCTAATCTTTTACAAAAATGTTTATTTATTTCTGATCTTTTTCTAGCCTCTTGCCTTTGTCTGTAAATGTACATTCCAGGAATTTTCAGAATATTCTCAAAGACGGATCGATACCCCAGGGCTTATTCACACACATTGATCCGTCCAGATTCTGTGTGGTGCTGCAAATTCATTTCCAATTTGCTCTTTATGCTAGGCTCCTAATACCAGGCAGAAATGTTTCTTGCTTGCTTCTTTCCCCTTTATTAGCATAGTCTCTAATGAGTCCTGCATGATGTATTAGGTTTTTTCTGTTCATCACAATAAGTCACTGTTAATTTCTAATCCAAGGCACTACTATCTCTGTATGTTATTTTGTTGTTTTTTTCCCTCCAAACTTTAAGTTATGATAGCCTAGAAATTCTAATAACTTGCCATTCATCCCATTTTGGAGCTTTTGCCTTGATCTTTAGAGTAATTTTCCATTACCAGAAATGTTTCTGTCAAAGACAAAGTCAATTTGTTTTAATTTCACATGTAGAAATTCTTTAACACACCAAATCATACGTACTGAAGAAACTGAAACAAACATGGTTTCTTACACCTCCTCGCTTACAAAGCAAATAAAAATTAATCCTCCAAATAAGACATAGGTTGTTTGTAGGTTTTCTATTTCATTCTTTAGTTTTTCATCAAAATTTTTGTTTAAATTTTGAAATAATTTATCTGAACTTCAACGTACATTAATTCTGCTCCCGATGTGCCTAACATGCACATATATCTGTGCATTAGTTATCTGGGTAGCCATAACATCCTCCTTCTAGACTCCTTCATAGTCCCTGTCAGACTCCTAGGAAACAGCAGATTTTGACTGGAAAAGGCTTCATAAATTTACCAAACCACAAGGCATGACTTAAGATGGGCCTAGGAAGGCTTTGGTAGTAGTGATTTCCTAAATGCTATTTCATCCTGAAAATAGAAGGGGCTAAGAAATAGAAGATTGTCATAAAATAGCATTGCTCTAGTAATAAAAATGCATGGAGGAGACATGATTAGGACACTCGCTCAGTTTTCAGGAGAGCTGACAACTCTACTAGAATCAGTCAATTGCCCAGAGAGTGGTCAGATGACATTTCATTCCAAAGTCATGGTATAAGAACAGCAGTCTTTTGCTTTCCTTAAAATCTGTTTCTTATTTATCCTTCTTTCAGAGCTTCTTTAACTTTCTAATTCATTAACATAATGTTCACAAATAAAATACATTATTAAAGTGAGCACTAGAATAAAGGAGCAGTTTTAGCTTTCCTTATTGTCTTTTTTTTTTTTTTTTTTACTGTAACCATTTTGCCATTTATTTATCCTCACCCATATTTTCAACTAAAGTATTTTTATCTTGCCTGTCCTCAGTGGCCAGCCCCATCACACGTTCTCTGCCTCTCCATTTCTTACCAGCTTTTGCAGCAGCAGTTCTTATCTTTTCTCTGGCAAGTTTAAAGAGGTTTTGTAAACTACTGCTGAATTCTTTTCCCTTATCCAAAATAGGTGGGTTTTGGGGGGGTAGGAATATAGGGGAAATGAAATGATTATTTTAATTTTAAATCTTGAAAATATAGTAATTTACTCACTGTGTGCCTGACACATGCATTTGAGAGGAAATTTAGTGTTTGAGGCCATTTTGCACAGCTCAGGGCATACTGTGGTCACTCTTGTATGAACAGGAATAATTCACACCACATGAGGACACCTGTGCACCTCTGGCAGCACTCCAGGCTCAGGGCCCTGCCCAACAAGCACAAGTTGCTGCTTCTGAAGTTCATCACTGTCCCCAAGTACGAGAAGACATTTTGCTTGCTCTGTCGGATATGTGAGGTCAGAGCTCTGAAAACATAAGTTGTTATAACTGAGGCCTCCACACCGATAATAAAGAACACCAGAATACGTACAGTGCTGCTAATTCTTCCAGTGTGACTGGGTAGAGTGCATTCCAAAATTCCCTTCTCTTTGCATCTAGGCATCCCCCCACCCCCCTTTCAAGCACATTTTAGAATCTGAGCAATTGATCCTTGTGGACAAACCCCTTTGAACTAGAGCTTTGAAGCCAGGTCATCGCCCCAGGCATGAAACAAGATGAGAAATAAGTCTCTAAATACTAATTTCACCAAATGCTGCCTTTTTTCAGAAGCCAAGATTCTATAATCAGAAAGCCTACTTTTTTTTTTTTTTTTTTTTTGCCTAATAGGTCTTAAACACCAAGTTATGTTATTATTTTAAAACTTAGTGGATTCTAGTTTCAATTGTTGTTCTTTGGTATCTAGAAAGTATTAAACCCAGCCTTGTAAATTGATTCTGACTCCACT
This sequence comes from Otolemur garnettii, assembly GCF_000181295.1. Lineage (NCBI taxonomy): Eukaryota > Metazoa > Chordata > Mammalia > Primates > Galagidae > Otolemur > Otolemur garnettii. Next base: position 35,972,323 of record NW_003852401.1, read on the forward strand.
GAGCTCTCTAAAATGTTGTCTATCACACCTGAGGCCTTTGCCTGCCCCTTATTTTATGGCTGGGACTTCTAGCCCCTGTGGTCAGTACCCTCCCTCCTCCCTCTCAACCCTTCTGTGGCAGTTCACCTGTTCTACCGCTCTGTGTGCCATGTAAGTATGTTCAGCAGGCTCACAGCTCTGCTACCACACCCACTACCACTGATCATCAAATACTGAATCAATGGGAAGAAGGGCATCATCCTGGATTTCTCACATGTTCAAGGCTAGGTTCTATCACATCTACTGGGGTTTCTTATAGGTGAACGCCCATTTTCATGCACAGTGTTCAGAATGATAAGATGTTCCACCTTAGAAGTGAATTTCATAAATACAACGCATTCAGAGATGTGAAGTCCCTCCACACTGCAAGGAGTGGTTTTTCACAACAGTCACAAGCAATGTACGGTTAAAAACCAAAGCTGAAGAGCATTATTGAACATCGACGTGGCCTGAAGACGTTTTACTCTGTGGCATTACTGATGTAGAAACCAAATAAAAGCTAGTCATTCTTACTTACATAATGCTTCATTTATGGAGCACAGATAAGAATCTTTAAGGAGAATTAAAACATTGAATTATCCCTTTCGGAAACCAATTAACAATACAGATTCTGAAAAGACAGAAAACTCCATGTCATGTTTTATAAAGGAACAACTCTTCAAAGCTTTTCTTAACCTCTTGAATAGGAACAGAATCGTGGAAGAATGAGCGAAACATACGTATATTTGAATGTAGTCTCTCGTATCCTTAATTGTTTAAGAATAAACTGCCCACTTTATAAATAATCAAGTAGCACTGGAAAGTTCAGTCTGCTCCAATGGGGTGAGGGAAAGAAGTAAACTAGTAAGTCACACAAGTATTTAAAGAACTGGCTTGGGCTCGGCACCTGTAGCTCAAGCGGCTAAGGTGCCGGCCACATACACCAGAGCTGGCAGGTTCAAATCCAGCCTGGTCCTGCCAAACAACAATGACAAGTACAACCAAAAAACAGCCAGGCACTGTGGCGGGTGCCTGTAGTCCCAGCTACATGGGAGGCTGAGGCAAGAGAATTGCTTAAGCCCGGGAGTTGAAGGTTGCTGTGAGCTGTGAAGCACTCTATTCAGGGCGACAGCTTGAAGCTCTGTCTGGAAAAAAAAAAAAAAAAGCACAGGCTCTAAGTAAATGTATGGGGTCTGGTTTATTTGGACCCTTTAGAGGAATTAAGGGTATCAGGGCCTTGCAACTGAGCTGTTAGACTGCACAGGCTCAGCATTCTCCGGCAGTGAGGTCTGGTCTCCTCCCTGGGGGCCCCAGTCCTGTCTGACACCTTCTCCTCCCAACTCTTACCTCGGGACTGTGCTAAATTCTCAAAATATATTCTCTGAGATACTTTTCTGGAATGACTCCCACATACCAGGCCCTGTGTGAGGGCTTCGCCACTTCCTAATCCTCACAACAGTGCTTCAGACTAGGCATTATGTCCCCTTGTTGTAGAGTGGAGGAAAAAGCAGCTAGAGAAATTATCTAAGATGACAACTAAGTAACAAAGTTTAGCATTCCAACCTGGGTATGTCTAATTTCTAAGCTCTTACTATTCTTTCCAGAATGCCATGCCAGTCTTGCTATTTTGCTCTGTTAACTGTACAACACAGACAAGAGTGTTCTGTATCCTTGAAGTAAAATTAGATTTTAAAAGGTTTCATTTTAAAACAAATAGTAAGAAGCAGTATTGCTAATAATGCATTGATTTAATACAATAATTTGAATGGATTCCTTATGTGTGTACACAAAGCTTTTCGTAAGGTCCTGAATAGGAATAAAATCATGGCAGAATGGGTGAAACATATGTATATTTGAATGTAGTCTCTGGTATACAGAGAACCCCACAGAAATGTCACAGGATTTTACTGTTCTTTGCACTTCCTAGTGAGAATAAATACCAATTCCTACTTTCATTGATGATATAAGCATTATGTTCCAGAAATGTTTATTTACATAATAAACTTGAGAATGTTGATTAGACCTTAATAAAGTTTTTTTAAAATAAAGTAACAGACAACTAAAAAGAAGAAGGAAGAAGAACTTCAACAAACACTGATGAGTATGACTTCGTACAAGGCACTCTGGTTATTTCTTTGTGGATGTTATTCCCTTTAATCCTCACCCTGTGAATTAGCTATTTATTTCCATCATTCTCTTTTAACAGAGAGGAAAGTCAAGGACAGAGAACAGAACTGAACCGCCACAGCTAGTAAGTGGTGGTACTGAGACCCAAATCTTGGTGACGAGGGTCTGACTGCCTGTTAAGTGCTGCACCAATCTGTTGCTCCCTGACTTTCAGGGAGCGGACAGTGGCCACATAGATGACGAGAGGAAGCCTCAGAGCCATGCAGGGAAGTGAGGTGCGGACTCTCCCAAGAGACCACCCTCCACAACCCCCGGCCTGCAGGGTCTCAGGCCCTCCAGAAATGTAGCACGGCCTTTAGGTAGCAATGCAACTCTTGATACCCTTTCTTCCTCCTTGTGCGAAATCACAAGGAATAAATAAGACTGAAAAGGGGCAAATAAAGAAAAACCCCAATTAGAAAATACCTAAATTTATGTTTAGATATAGACTGGGAGGAGACATGTTGGATGGAAATGGGCTCACAGCTTGGAGGGAGTTTGGACAGGGAGTTTATTATCTAGTCAATCCATTATCCCACTTCTACAAGTAGACACCTATAACCAAAGAAGCTGAATTGGAGCAAATCTCATACCTATTTTTTCCTTAAAAACTCAGAACTCATGGCTGGAGGTGGTGGCTCATGCCTATAATCCTAGCGCTCTGGGAGGCCTCATGAGGCAGGAGGATCTCTTGAGCTCACGAGTTCCAGACCTGCCTGAGAAAGAGCGAGACCCATCTCTACTAAAACTAGAAAAATTAGCCTGATTTCAGACACATGCCTGGAGTCTCAGCTACTTTGGAGGCTGAGGCAGGAGGATTACTTGTACTCCAGAATTTGAGGTTGTACTGAGCTATAAGGCTACCCCTGCATTCCACCCTGGGCAACAAAGCCAGACTCTGTCATAAAACAAAACAAAACAAAACAAAACCCTCCAAACTCAGTCACTTCAAAATATTCACTGAAAAATTATAAACGTATATCAGATTAGAGAATGTAAAATGAACCCCCATAAGCCCTTAAATAATCATTTGAGATTTTGCCATACACTTACTGTACCCTTTAGGTTTTTTTTATTTTTGCTAAAGTATCAGAGCAAGTCTTGTTTGCCCTAAAGCTGTCAAGCCATCATTCGCCTCTACCTGCTCCGATACACACCTCTAAAACATATGAACATTTTCCTAGACAACCACAATGTCGCAGTCACACCTGACAGAACTAGGAATAATTTCTTGGTATCCAGTTTGATCCCTACCTGAATTTCACTGATTTACTAAAAATAATTTCTTTCTATCTTTTTTGGTTGTTGCTCAAATCAGGATCCAACCAAGGGGCACATGCTCCACCCCATCTCCTCTACGTTTTAATCTAGAATAGTCCCTTTAGGCTATCACCTCAATGAAAAAACTAGCTCAATTATACAGACCAGTTTGATTCATTTCACGCCCCCAATTATTTACTGTGTGCACCAGAACTTGGTGGAGCTCACAGATACCTTCAGTTTTCAGCTCTCTTCCTTTCAGGCATGACACATCATACAGACAGCTGGGTTTTGTCATCCTTCTAGAAGTTATCTACATCACTAAGGGCTAAACACGTCTGTTACTACAATGATACTTAATTACAATAAGCACACTGAAGTCCTATTGGAGGGACTGGTAGGAACCCAGCCAACCCACCCTTTGCCCCATTACAAAGGAGGCACCCGGGCCAAACCTGGGTAATTCTCCGCAGAACAGAGCTGCCCATTGTTAATTATGGAGTTTGGGGAATTAGTTGGCTAACAGACGACTGAGAGGCAGGGGAAAATCAGTTTGCTGGATCACAGAATGTGCTCGGCTCATTTTCTTTGTCAGGGGATTTTAATTATTTATGATGAAGCTCCATTGCATGTTTTGTAATAATAATGAAGTCTTAGTAACATGAAACCTCACTGCAGCAGAGCACAGCTATTAAATCTCTGCTGAGAGCAGGGCCAGGGAGCCAGGGCTTTTTGTGACCAGCAAGGACTGTCAGGTCTGTAGATAAAAAAGTGAAAAGCGGCCAATTCCGACTTAGTGAACCCACCAGGGACGGCGCAGCTCGGGAATTGTGCTTTCATGAGATGCAGCACACCCCGCCTCCACCTGCCCTTACCCGGCTTGCCCTTCTGTTCTGTGCCCAGACGGAGGCAGCCCCAGGCAGAGCTTCCGTGGGTAGCTCCCCTCCTCTGAGATTCTCTTAAGACTGTCTCCTTTTCACACTCCTGATTTATAGTCTATGAAGTGAAACACCAAAAAAGGTATGTGTGAGTAACCTGAGGCCAATGAGGATCTTGCTGTGAGTGCCCAAGGTGGCAGGGCCAGGGTGTGAAGCTAGAAGGTAGGGGGTGGGGTCGGGGTGGGGGATCCTCTGCCCCACTCCTTATTGCCCCCTAGTTTTTTTTTTTTTTAAACCATCATTAGCAAACATTCAGTGAACAATTTAAAATACTTTCTCTGCCAAACATTCAGTGAACAATTTAAAATACTTTCTCTGCCAAAAAAAAAAAAAAGAAGAAGAAGAAGAGAAAAGAAAATGCAGTTCAAGAGAGCCGTCATTTAAAACAGCACCTAGGAAGGCGGGATGAGAAAATTTATTCAGAACGATCGTGTACCCTTAGTCTATGGAGGAATGATATCCTCAGAGGTAATACAGTCACTCTTAATTACCAAGAGGCCAACTGTTCTGTCACTGATAATCTAGGCCATTTTCTCTCTCTCTGTCCAATCTGAAGTCATTATCTCACACGCTGTGCATTCCTGTTACTTAATACTAATAAAGACACAATATGTTACACACTTGCTACCATCCCTCTCCATTAGTTTATGGGTTCCTGAGAGATAGGGACTACGCTGAAATCAGCCTAGAAGCTTCCCACTCAACAGGCATTCAGTAAGTGATATATTTAGGGGGGAAAAAAAAAAAGAAGAAGAGAGGGGCCCCTCTCTGCCCTCCTCTCTAGCTACTGCCTGTCCAAGGTATGCTGTAGTCTTTCTCACGTGACACTTATTACCAGCTGCCCATGTACTTGCTTATATCCCAGCTGGCAATTTAATAACTCAAGAGCAACTCGTCTGACAGTTATATGTACACGTGCTGCTTAGCACAGTGCATGGCTCACCGGTGCTCATTAAATCCTCTGGATGGATGGATGGAAGGATGGATAGGTAGATGGATGAGAGAAGAGGGCAGAGAATGAAACAGCACAAAAAAGCCACATTTTTTAAACAAATAGCATACAAAAGAAACAAAAATTGATCCTTGATTTTACAACTCAGAAATAAACTGCTAGTAAGAGTTTATTATACATCCATCTAGTATTTTTTTCTGATCACTTACAATATATACATTTGGGAGAAGTTTTTTTGTTTGTTCTATATATCTTTACTAAATAGGATTATTTTGCAACCTATTTTTTTTAAAAAAAGTAATATATCACGAATGACTTTCCAGGTTAGTACATATAGTTCTACTCCACTGTTTCTTTTAGCTACACAGAATTCCAAAGAGTAGTTTGACGATAATTTAACTATTTTCTTATTGAGAGGTATTAAGAGTCGAATTTTTACTATTGTAAACACTGCTGTACAAAACCTCACTCTCTACTGTGTGTGTGAGTGGGTGTGTGTGTGTGTGTGTGCGCGCCTTGCTTTTCACCAGGCACTGTACTATCATCCCCTGATGAGCAGATACTATTCTGGTCTTGATAAGACAGGCATTATGCAAATGATCACATTGCCAGGTATACTCCTATCATCACAAAATGGGAAACACAACTAGAAAAAAGGAATACGTGGTCACATGTAAGCAAGCACCTCATAAAATCATCTGGAAGAACAGGAAGGGGCGGAGCACGTGCAAAGGCAGTGCAGTTGGAAACGTGGCAGGGGTCAGGGCAGAAGACCATCTGGCTGAACTTGAGAGAGCACTGGTGGACAACAGTGTCTCTCCACACTTTTACGAGTGCAGTCACACAAATATGTACTGAGCACATCCTGTCTGCATGGAACTGTGTGACATGCTACCAATTCAGGAGGGATAGAGATATGATCCCTGATATCTCAAAGCTTTCATTCTAGCACAGCAAATTCTGCAGAGTGGAACTGCTAGGTGAAAGAAAATATACATTTCAGATTTTTTTTTTATATGCCATCAAACTGTCCATTTGGGGGGGGGGGCAGTGTGTTAAGCTCTTCTAACACCCATTTGTTCACCAGGTTCGGAAGCTGCTCAAACGTATTTCCTGGGTGAGTTAGGGTCCCTTGCCCAACACAGTTCATTTCTGAGTCAATCAGTGATTCTAGGGTCTCTGTGGTATTCAAGGCTACTGAGCTGTTACAGGCCAGAGGTACTCCACAGTCTGATGGCAAATTTCACCATCAAAAAAGATCCTCTGATACTTCACCAGAGGACACTAAGACATTTTACTTTTTTTTTTTTTTTTTTGCAGTTTTTGGCCGGGGCTGGGTTTGAACCCGCCACCTTTGGTATATGGGGCTGGCGCCCTACTCCTTGAGCCATAGGCACCGCCCCAACACTAAGACATTTTACTACAATTCTGCTTTATTGCTAAAATGCAATTTAGGGCCTGTCTGGAGATTTTAATTATTTATGTTATACCTGTTCTCCCTTATCATGGTAAACTGTGAGATGATCATACAGATCCTTGATACCCAGTAGGGGAGGCTGATTGTAGCTACCTGTGGTTAGTTACTGGATGCACAGTCCTGCTCAGCAACTCTTTATTCATCTCAGGTTCACTCCCTTTCAGTAATTCCCAATCATCCTCCCTCCAGGCAGTTTTCCCCTTTATTTTGCCCACAATCCTGACACCCCCGCCCCCCCATGCTTCACTTCCTTCCACCTTTCTTGGCAGAAGATCCTGTCTGTCAGCTCAGACAAAACTGAGTAGGACTGTCTATCAAACTACCTGCTCAATACGTTTAACTTCGCCAATTTTCTTTTGGTTCTCCGTAGTTTCAAAGCAATGGTCTCCCGCTTCTCTAGAACTTTGTTTTATTTTTAGGTCTTCTTACATTAGCAACACTTTCCCTCTACCAGCAAATTTCCATAACCTACAAACACACGCAAGTCTCACCTTAAGTTAAAAAACCAAACATTCAAACCAAAATAAAACCACTTGTTTGAATCCCGCTTCTGGAGGCTTCTCTCTCAGGCTGCCACTCCACCCCCACACCTATCCTTCTTCTCATTCCAGCTCTTCAGTTCCGGCTGTGTTCCTGCCTCTCCACGACACCACTTGCCACACTCCTGGGTCACTCCTATTCTGAAAATACAAACTCCCATCACTTCCTTCCCCTGCACAAAGGCTCCAGGAGCCCCCACTGCAGTTAAAATCAACCCCTGCAGTGTGAAATCTGAGGCTCTTCACAATCTGTTTCCCCCATACCTTTACAGCCTCACCTCCCACCACAAAACCTGCCCCACCCTATTGTCTTTGGTCCCATTACTTGACTTTCCTGGGAACTGCCCTGTACTTCGCTCATCACTTTCCCACACTTCTATTCATCTGTCCAAACCTCCCGTCTCCAGGGCCAGTGCAAAGACCACCTGGCTGAGCCTGCCCTGCCCCCTTCTCCCCAAGCAGAGCCCCTCTCCTCTTAAGCCCCCTCAGTATCTGCCACATGCCTGTGTCCCTCAGTGAATGGCACCTTTCTTGGAGGCAGAGACTAGACCTTACTCACTTCTGCGTTTCTTACACAGCTACTCTGGAAGCCCTATCTTGAACCCACCACACTACACTTTTACAATTTCAGTCTAGTGTCTTATTTGGGGCTGCTATAAAAAATACCATGAACCGGATGGTACATGGTATTTATAAACTACAAACATTAATTTCTCACAATTTACGAGGCTAGGAAGTTCAAGATCAAGGTACCAGCACAGTGTCTGGGGAGAGCCCTCCCTGTCCTGGCTCAGAGATGGTACCTTCTCACGTGGTAGAAGGACTGAGTGAGCTTCCTTGGGCCTGTTTTATAGGGGCACTAATTCCATATGTGAGGGCTCCACCCTCATGACACAATCACCTTCCAAAGAGCCCTCTTCCCAATACGTCACCTTGCCACTTAGGATTTCAACATGTGAATTTTGCGGCAATAGAAACATTCTGACTATACCAAGTTAAGTTTTCTGAATTTTTATTTATCAGTAAATGAGACTGATAATACTCACCTCTTAGCATTAAATTTATTAAAAGTTACTAGATGATGTAAAATAGAACTTTTAGAATTTTCTTAACCCTAAAGGAAAATATAAATATGCAGAAAATATCTCTTTAAGGAGTAACTGCTTTCTACTTGTTATCATCACAATTAATTTTAAAATATTATACTTATCTGATAAAAAGTATCATTTTTCTCCTACTCATGGTCTGTGTCTAAGTTTCAACTCAAAATAAAGTTGCTTTTCAAATACTGTAACTTTCAAAAAAGCTATAATATGACAGAATACTTTTCAATACTATTACTTTGGCTGTTACCATTAGTATCGTCCTTAAACTAAAATCCCATCTTTGTTACCGAGTTACGAGATAAAAGCCTTGATACACAAAGTGGAGAGGAATACCTTAACTGGTTACCACATTATCAGATACATAGTCTGACACTGCACATAAACTAAAATGTTTACTTTTAAATTGTAAAACAGAAATAAAAGGAAAACAATAATGTTAAAAAAAATAAAGGAAAAAAGATCAAAATGGTTTCAATATACTCAAAAATCCCCAAATGTTATTAATGATGAGTTCTGATCCCAGACTTTGGAACAGGGTTTAAAAACCTAAATTGGAGTAGAAAAATGAACAACAATTTGTTTTTGGACAAAATTTCACCCAAGTTTGTCCTTAATGGCCCTAGAGGGTATACAAGTGCTTCCCAATCAACCAGCCCAGCTTCCTCAACCATAAGCCATGGTTACTGAATTAACCTATTTTACAACCCTCTTTCACTTCACTTACCACCTGAACATGTCATCTTGGAATCATGCACAGCTCATAATCACAGGGGGAAGTAAAATTTGTTGCTGTCATCAATCTCCAGGCAGACATCATGGCCTGCCAGGTACAGAGACAAACAAAGCCCGGAAAGAGTGTCTGGTATCTCAGCCAATCAGAACACTGGCTGGAAGGTATCAGCAACCTCCTCAGGGTGGCAGGATCAGTACTTGTGGGTGAGAAGCAGACTGAGCACAAAATATTAAGCTCTGAGGCACCTCAGTCCTAGGACTCAGGTCCTAAGGATGGACTTGACCGTCCAGGCTGCCTGATGGAAGACACACCCTAGAGCCAGGCAAGCTAGATGTTAAGGGTCTAAAGCCGTTGTACACTCAGTGTGCAATCTGAGTAACATTTCATCTTGCAAAGCCTCAGCTGCCCAGTGTATGAGAGGGATATGTGTAGAAGAAAGTGTGAGGGGTAACATGGGACACATACAAGAAGCTCCTTGGACGTGTGGCACACGGGGGGACCAACAGCCTGGTACCAATGAAGCTCTCATATGGTAATTCCCTTTCTTTTGCCCAAGGGCCAAAGGTAACTCTTCCACTCAGACTCTTGTTTCCACACACCAACAGCCAAGGCTACACACACCTTCTGCGTTTTAGGGGAACCCTAAAACAAAACGGTCCCATCAAATCATTTTCAAATTAAAAGCAAAACATGCACTTAACAAGGACATTGATGGCATTACTTCTGGGCATCTTGTATCAGTTTGGATCATTTGGTTTTTCAGCAAGCTAGATCAGACATGCTGATCGCAGATCAAGTCTAGCCACCTCCTTTGCATTCTAAGTTCAATGCTCTGCAGGAAGGAGTTGTGGAATATTAATGACATATCCTGTCCCTGCCTAGCTGGGAAGCGTGGTCTCTCTTATGCCTTTAATTTAGTAAATAATTGGCTGTGGAGACCATAAATAATCAATTTCTAGTACAAAAAGGGATCTGGGTAAGAGAGTTGATGGAAGTTCACATTTGGTTATGTTTTAAACACAAGGTCCACAAAATAATTAGTGCTTAGATCAAATAATTAGTAAGTCTTTGGGGCTGTCTCAAAGTTGGGGTAGTCTAACATTCTTCTAAGTTACTCTGACTCCATAATGTTACCACCCAACCAGGCTCCTTGCTCTCTGCTCAAGAAGCCAATTACAGGGCAGAGGAAGCGGTGGGAGGAGTTTCTCAAATCTACCTCCCTAGAAATTTGTAAGAAAAAATTCTTAAAGACAGGCTGATGGGCAAAAGCCTAGGCAAGTGGGTATGCTAATTGGCTGGGTTCAGGGCATAACCACTGAGTAAAGAAATCATCTTCTTTGCTGAATTGGTTCTTGGGTAGGGTCACAAGACCAGTTGAGTCAGTTCCTAGGTGTGGGCCACTGGTCTGGGTGGGTCAGTCATTCCATTGGAATGCAGGGACTAGAAAATATCTCAGAAACTACCTTTAGGTTTCAAAAAGGTGATGTTATCTGGAGAAAGTTAAGAACTTTTATGACCACCAGCTATGTGACTCCAGAGTAGCAATTATGGAGAAACAAACAGGAGAGAGTAGCTGATCATTATCATCATTTTCGGCTAGGTCTGTGCCTTGGCAGAGTTTTAGGCCCTTACCACAGTTCTTACCTTGCACCTCTTTACTGACGTGTAAAGAGAGGCTTCAGGAATGCTGAACCACATCAACATGTTTGAAAATGATGCCATTCTTCTTCTTCTTGCATAAAATTGGTCAGAACAATGTTTGCGATAGCATCGCCAAAGAAACAGATAGCTTTAATATGGGCTCATTTCAAAGAAGACACACAAAGAAATGAACACACACACACACACACAAACCAATGAAATGAAATGCAAACTGTATTAAATTGTAGAATAAGTAACAATGCCTATATGAACTTTTCTAGTTGGTCTATAGAATTAATTCTCTTATTCAACTAAAGAAAATGAATCTCTTCCCTCCCAAAATGATTTATCATAAAAATGTCCTATACATAATTGTGTGCGCCATATTTAAAAGTTAAGAACGGCCCTTATTTCAAAGTACTCATTCTCTATTACCAAGAAATAAAATTTGGTTAGATACGAAAATGATTAATCCAAAAGTTACTCATTTGTTGAATTTGGAACTTTAGTGAGTTAACAGATATATTTAAAACATTCATAACAATATCATTAATAGGAATTTTTACAATTATCACCACCACTATTATAACAATAATATCTGTATGTACAACTATAAAATTGCTTCTGTAATCACAACTATTACTCTAACATTCTGATTAATATCAGAGCTGGGCTACTTTTCTCAAAATGCAGTCAAAGACTGGATTAGTCACTGTTAGCTGGCTTAGGTGCTTGCAGAGTAATTAAGCCCCCAGGTTAATTTCAAAGCTTACCACGCCTTAGGCTTCAGGAAAATCTTTTCAAGCCCTACACAGAATAAAGGGACAAAATTTCAAAATTCTTCTTTTAGTTCACGCAGCAGGGCTGTACTATTTACATTGTCGGAAAACTATATACAAGGTAAACCGCAAGGGGACATTGAGCATGAACTTGCTCCTTCCCACCTAAAAGTTGAAGAAGAAAACTTGGAGAGAATTACAACTAAAAACCTTTAGCCTATCAGTGCCATTAAATACCCCTGACACATTCAGAACGTGTCTGTCCAAATGGATCCTTGGAAGAGTTCTTGAGGGCCCACAGAGACATTTGCTCTTCATTAAAACTTACTTTTTAAATGAAATAAGCAATGTGTTTGATCATACCTGACATGGAATTAGTATTTCCACAAACAATATAATATCTTCAGTTTAATGATCTGAAGAGGTCACAAATCTCTGCGATGAATCTAGAGGAAATTCTTTGGCCACTTAATGAAATGAATCATACCAATACTATTCAAAATTGTAAACTGATGTATCATCTGCACCAATTGTAAACTAGAAATTATAAACTTTGTTTAGTGAACAAAACTAAAGAGCTGGCGAGGATATGACAAAAACAGGTAAGTTCAGACCTCACATTGTAATCTGCTATGATCTTTCTGATGGCAACTTAAAAATCTTTAAGATTTTTAATCTTAAAAATGTCTTGATCTAGCAATTCCATTTCTATCAATTTATCCTGCAAGGATATTATTTACAGCACAAGTCAGAAAGGAAGTCAGAAAAAAGTATTTGTAGTGTATATCTGATTAAAAAAAAATCACTATTTACATACAGATCCATAGTCCACACATAATCTGAAATCTCAAATACAGATATTTCCAAGAACTAAAAGTTTTCTGTAATTCACTTAGGGGAAAATGTGACTCCTGCAAGGCTACTTACAATCTTTATTTATTCTTCTAATTGCAAATATTGACATATTTTGCTGTTTAAATGTTTATGTATTTGATTACAGGGTACTATCCCAAACCTCAATTTGGGTTTTATGTAACATATCATATATTTCTCAAATTATCTAAAATCTAAAAAAAAAAAACCTTTTCTGAATTTAGAAACAAACTGTCCCAAGGAGTTCTGAATAAGGAACAGTGAGCCTGTATTTACATGCGCATAGTTAAATCTTAGTGTGTGCATATATCACAAAATTCACAATGGATTTCTCCATTGTAACATAATGAGATTCCAAGTGATTTTTTATTTTCTTCCTCTGCTTTTTATGTTGTCTGAGTATTTGCAACAGGCACATTTACCTTTATACTTATAAAAATCAATGTACTTCCATTTGGGAGAGAGTGCAGGATTTATAAACACAATCAAGCTTCTTAATGTCACATGGTTTATGTTCACGTATTAGAGCTATGTGTTCCACAGTCCATAATCCACTAGTTTTTTCTGCTACGTAAATTTCCCGGTCACTTTTTAAATCTGTGACTAGGTTTTTCATCAAGTTGTGCCATTTCATCAAACCAAGACTGCAACAGTGGCTCTGATACCTTCTCTGGCTCCTCACAAAGGTCACTTCATGGGAAACAGTCAAACATAACAGACACCCAACATGAACCAACCCAGCATGGCAGGAGGGAGCACAAAGAGTGGGGAAGTACAAAAGGAAGAAAGAATATTTGTGCTTTTGTGTAGAAAACTTTTCCTTGATTGAAAATTAAAGAATTAAATAGTCTATTGAGTAGCTTGCCCTCTCCAATGAGACTGCAAATTCCCATAAGCAAAGTGTATGTCTTGTACTTCCTGTGGCTCTGAGAGAAATGAATGAAGAGTACTTAGGTAGTTAAAATTATTTAACTAGATATTAAATGTGTAGATTAATCAAAAATGTAAAGAAGAAATACAAAGAGTGAATAGTCAAGATGTAGAAGTCAAATGTATTAATAAGAATTAATAAAGGCCCATAATAATGGCAGTATCACATGATTAGCTCTCTGATTAAATTTTGATTCATTAATTCTACAGTATTTACTGAGCCTACCTGTGGCTTAGGCCCTTTGCTAGGTCCTAGGACAAGGCAGCAAACTTAGCTGGCTGAAGTGACAGAAAGACAGTGGCCACACATAACTCCAGTTACTCTTTTGCATGAAGAAATTAAATAAGTATGTCCCTGGTACCAAAGGTGTTTATGGAACCAAGTATATGAGCTGCCTCTGGGGAACTGTGAAGCCCAACTCTAGTTTTTATTATCCTGTCCCATAAACTTACAAATTGAGTGATTTAAGGGATACATTTGAAACATTTTTCATTTGTAAAATGAGAACAGTACTACCTACCTCACACTTTGGGGCATATCAAATGAAAAAGCTGACACTATTGGACCCAGAAGTTCTGGACAAACGTAATTTTTCTCCCTTTTCATTCCCTGCCCCTTCCATTTTCCTTATTGGACTGCCAGCCGCTTCCTTAACAAGATACTCTGACTATGGGAAAAGCCAGAGCTCCTTGATCTCTGCAGTAACAACCATCCACGCACCCCCTTCTGGATCCCCCACCTTCATCTACGTGGATTCTTGTTGTCCTGGTGCCTACCACAGCCAGGCCACTGCTTCTAAGAAACCACTCCTGCTCCTGACCATGGGGCCGTGTCTCACTCTGGAGTCATAGTCTCTTTTGTACCTTTAAACAATTAGCAATTTCTTCTCAAATATTCTGCAATTTCCCTCAAAAGGTGCACATTTCCCCTAATCTAGTCCTTTTAGGGAAGAGTTTAACAACCGTTCAGCAGACACTGTGCGGGTATTACTACCCAAAAGGTTGTGCATCTACATTTTCTCATTAATGGTCACAGAGGCCGCGTGAAGTGAGCAACATTATCACCTCACTTCCTGGATGAGGAAGGCATACTGCAGAAACTTTAAGTAATTTGCTGAACGTCTCATTACTGAAATCCTACTGAAGTATAAGTTCCTGGACTGTCTCTCCAAAAGTTTAGCCCACTGATGATTTCACATTGCCTCTGGTAGCAGAGGCAGTCACTGCCAAGATGACTCTACTTCAGGCAGTTTTGGCATCATTTGAGAGCTCCGGAATCTCAAGCCCCTCCCCTCCATACACTAAAATACAAATATTCATTTTAACAAGATCCTCACGTCATTTGCACACACACTGAGGTTTGTTTGGGAAACACTGTTCTAGAATACAAAAATCACTGTTTCCAACCTCAAACTCAGGATGACCCAAAGCTGTCAATGGACTATGGGGCACCATCCTCTATGCAAATCAGAGAAAAGGAACCCTCCCCTATCTGCATAAAGGGTTTAGCAAAAAAATAATAGTGTTGTATAAAGAAAAAGGCACCCCTTCCTCGGGGTTGCCATTCTCTCCCAGGGCTAGGCACAAACTGTACATCTACACAGGCCATTCTCAAAGGATATGGTATTGGTCATTTTATGCCAACAATCAAGGTCAACTCAAGGATAAACTCAATCCCACAGTGTTTTAATGTCCAACTTTAGTGAGATACGTTGGCTGCAGTGTACTATAATCAAATAGCTACATAATCTCAGCACATTACATCCATCAGCAGCCTGTTATCTGTTTTACAGATAAGGCAATAAAATGGCTTTTTATAAAAAAAGGTCAAGAAACCAAGGACTGGGCCAGTGCCTTCAAAAATGCATTAAGAAAACAATCACCTAAATAGCTGAACTCTTACCATAGAATCACTGTAATCAAGAACTTCTACAATCTCCCAGAGAGGGCAATATCTACTACACTCAGTGTTGCCTTCTTTTTAAAAGTTCAAAATCACTATACTTTTTAGCGCAGAGGCCGTTTGCACACTGAAAGAAACAGATAACCTACCAACTAATCTAATGCTGCTGTTCACTTCAGCAGTGGTGTCCAGTTTCTTGGCATGTCTCAGTAAGGCCTTTCCTCTCAATCGCTTGTCATCTTGAACAAACGATAAAAGATGGTAAGAAAACTGCATAATCATCTTATAATGTGGAGGTGACAGCAACTTAAAGGTATCTTCTTAGCTAGTTCACGTTAGTAAACATAAAGTTGGGGAAATAAAGGTTCTCAAGGTATACGTTTACAGTATATCCGCCAAAATTTGCATCTGTAGCTTTTAATAAAGCACATTTTCATCTCTTGAAAGGGACGCATTGTAATATAACACAAAAATGTCACCATTTTTTAAAGAACATTTCCTTGTTGATACTCATGTTTAGACACATGTACATGTGTGCATAAAAATGATGAGTTGGTTGAGAACATGCCTGTTTAAAAAGTACAGTTATGGGCCAGGTGCTGTGGCTCACACCTTGTAATCTTAGCAGTCTGGGAGACTGAGATGGGTGGATTTCCTGAGCTCAGGAGTTTGAGAACAGCCTGAGCAAGAGTGAGACCCTGTCCCTATTAAAAATAGAAAAATCAGCCAGGTGTTGTTGTGGTAGGAGCCTATAGTCCCAGCTACTCAGAAACCGAAACAAGAGGATCACTTGGGCCTAGGATTTTGAGGTTGTTGAGAGCTACGACACAACAGCACTCTACCCAGGGTGACAGTGAGGCTTTGCCCCCCACTTCCCCCCAAAAAGTGTAATTATGTAGCAGGTATAAATGATTTCAGGTAAAAATAGTTAAGAATAAGACTACAGTTTCTTAGAAATAATAAGATTCTAGGCTTTGATACACATTATTTAGATGAACAAAACTGTTGCTTTGCCAAATACTAAACAAGCCCTACCTACCCTAAATTTCTACAAAAGCAAAAAGTAATGTGCGTCACTGAAATGACTTCTGCAACAACATGAAAATGAGAAAGCAAAGTTCTAGTATTTTTCACCCTCTATCGTCTTTAGGCATTCACTTTCCTTGGTTCAAACAAATATATTCTGCCTCTCTAATTGCAAATAGATGCATCGTTCTAAAATTAAGGAGGAAAATCATGCACTGCTTGCATTAAAAGAACAAGGCAAGTATTCTTCTGATGGGATGCCAGAAGTTAACCAAGAACAGTCAGATGATCGGCTTCACAACTTCCTACTAAAATGTGTTAAACTAGGCCACATGTGTGTTATATGGGGGGCTGTCCGGTCCTGGACATCTCGCTCAGGTCATTCTGAGCAGTGCAGAGCAGTGAAGAGAATGGCTACTCAACAACGTTCTCTCATGTGTTTGGATGCATCAGGAGTGTTGCGTACAGTGCTGATTCCTTTTTGAAAATCAGCCAAATCAGAGATGACTGGCATACAGGAGGTACTCAGTAAACACTTGTTGACTAACTAAATGAAAGAACATTATTTCTATTTAAATTGGACCACACTTTCAACTTTTCCAGACTATATAATTTAATTCTCAAAACGCATTGTGAAATAAGCATTATAATCACCACTGTTTTATAGGTAAGTGAACCGAAATTCAGAGGATCAGTTTGCCCAATTTCACGTAGTGATTTTTGTTGTAGAGGTAGTAGGTTTCGGATCAAGTTATGTCTCACTTGCAAACAACTGTGTTCCTATGCAGTGCATCAGACAGTACACAAAAACCCAACATAGTCAACAGGTGTTCATCCATTCTTTCATACAACAGAGTGGGCTGTAAATCAAATACTGTGCTCAGCTTAAATAATTAAGGTCCGATCTCTGCCCTCGTGTTAATTTTCTTCTATTCATCCAATTTTAAACACTGTAGATTAGCCAAAGATGGACTGAGCTATAGATGTGGAAGTCATAAATGAGATGAAGGTGAGCTAAGTTACTTTTGGATGACACTGGCCACAAGACATAAGCTGAGAAAACATTACCCAAAGGCCCAGTTGCTATGTAGATACAATATATAGAGAAAGCCAGTCTCCATCAGTTTTATTCCCACATATATATATGTAATGCAGTGGCCAAGGGTCATTGGTAATGCATAAAACATTTACATCTGAGTGGGCATGTGTGGGTGGGTGTACACATTTACAGTTCTACCTGTGCTTAATACTCCTACTTCACCAAAATGAGTTGTTTCTGCATGAGGCACAAATGAACAACAATTTTACATAACAGGATTGAAATACTATAATTAACAAAAAGGCAAAACGGCCTTCATTGCCCTCTGACCTAACTTCAGCTCTCAAATTGAGCTACCCCAAAATGGTCTATTTTTACAACAGAGATCACAAAACAAAAAAAGAAAATCCAGGTAAGCCACTTCAATCTGAATGCTAAAGATTGTGAAGATAGCAAACAGGTAGCGTTTCTGGTGCCAAATCAGTCAAATTTGGGTGAAGCAGACTCATGTCTGCCCAAAAAGGAATTAGTAGAAGGGGACCCTGGCAGAACTCCAACTGCACTCGTATCAGAGTCCAGCCCCCAGTCTTGTTAAAGGAAATGCTAAAGCAAGAAAAAGTGACCCCCGCAAATAACAATGAAGCCACGCAGCAGCTCCGTCACCCGTTGTGAATGGGGTCATTGATTTTTTTACATTGTCATGTTATTAATCTAGGAAAAATAAAAATCCTTATACTGAGCTATGCTGCTATCACAGGCTGAGCAAGAAAATAATCTGAGGCCTCAAGAAAGGAGAACATGCTTACAGGATAGAGACTGATTAATTTATTTGGATTCATCCTGGGAAATTTACTTACTGGTTATAGAAATACTTTTCCTTAAAGATAACTTCAATTACAAGAAACAGATTCAGCTCTATTCTTCTTCTCCTTAAGAAAACCAAAGCTGAATAATTTATACTACCCAATATTAAATCACTGCAAAGCTTAGTCATTAATAGAAAATAGTAGTAACACAAAGATATGCAAAATAAATCAATGGCTCAGAATAGAGAGACCAGAAACAAACGCACACATATACATTCACTGGATTTGTGACAAAGATGACATTACATTGCCTTGAGTAAAGAATGGTCCCTCTTTTTGTTGTTGTTGTTGTTAGAGACAGGGTCTTGCTTGCTATGACCAGGCTGGTCCCCAACTCCTGGCCTCAAGCAATCCTCCCCCTCAGCTTCTTAAGTCACTTGAACTATAGGCATGAACCACTGCACTAAGCACAGGAATGGTCTTTCCAATAAATGAATTATAGAAAAAAACCTGACCTTTACCTCATACAATATTCTATGATACATCTGAAACAGATTTGAGATCTGAATTTAAAAAGTGAAACAATAAAGAACTTAGAAGAAAACCTAGCAGATTATCTATAGACCTTAAGCAGGCAAAGATTACTTTAAAAAGAGCGTAAGAAACACTAATGAGAGGAGTAAAACGATAAACTGGACTACATTACAATTAATAACTTTTTTCACTGAAAGTACCATTGAGAAAATAAAAAAGCAAGGCAGAAAGTAGACAAGATAGTGGCAATACATTCACTCAACAGAGATACATCCTTAACGTATTATATTAAGCCCTCCTACAAAATAATAAGAAATCAGACAACTTAACAGAAAAAAAGTTAACGTGTTTTATAGAATAGTGGACCCCAACCGTTTTGGCATAAGGGATCAGTTTCAGAAAAGACAAGTTTTCCAAGGATAGGGGAGGGTAGAGTTGGAGGGGGATGTTGGAGAAGGGGGATGGTTTCTGGATGATTCAAGCACCTTACATTTATTGTAGGCTTTATTTTCTCTTATTATTACACTGTAATATATGACGAATTATTTATACAATTCACCATAATGCACAGTCACTGGGAGCCCCGAGCTTGTGGCTGCCAACCTGACCGAAGGTGGAGCTCAGGTGGTGACACAGGCGATGGGAAATGGCTGTGAAGACAGAAGAGGCTTAGCTGGCTGGCCTAAGAGGCCACTGACCAATACCAGTCCACAGACCAGGGGTTGGGGACTACAGTTATAGAAGACAAACAGCCAATAAACACATGAAAAGGTTCTCAACATGCTTAGCTATCAAAGAAATGCCAATTAAAACAACAATGTGATAACAGTATTCAGTCATTAATATAGCTACTAAGACAAAAAAGACTAATACCAGTCACCAGAAAGACTAAAATAGAAAGACTAATAGTATCAGATATTGTCAACGATTGTAAAACAACTAAAATTCTCATTGACCCCAGGTAAACCTGAGTGTAAATTTGTGTAATCATTCTGGAAAACTCTTCGGTAATATCTACCCACTAAAAAATGTATTTATGATCTATGTGTACGTGACTTAATGAAAAGAAAAAAAAACTACCTACTAAAACTGATTATATGCATACCTTCTAACTCCATAATTCCAAACCATAGGTACATATCCTAAGGAAATGCATGCTCATCTTCACCAAAAGGCAGGTACAGGAATGATTTTATTTGCATTACTTGTAATGGCCAGAAACATCCAAACTGTAGCCCATAAAATAAAATGTTATATAACTATAGTGTCCAATACAGTAGCTGCTAGTAACATGTAAATTTACATGTAAATTAATAAGGTAAAATAAAAGTAAACACCCAGTTCCTCAGTCACACTAGCCATGTTTTGGGAGCTCAATAGTTACATGTAAACTAGTAGCTACTGTACAGGACAGAAGAGATAGAAAGAATTTTCACCACCACAGAAAAGTTCAATAGGACATTCCTACTATGCAGCAGTGAGAAAAAAGAAATTAAGTACTATTTACCATGTACTAACACGGTAAATTCCACAAACAGTACTGAGTGAAATAAACCAGCTACGAAGGAGTATATACTGTATGCCTCAATGCAAACCATGTTTGAACACTAACAAAACTATTAGAAACCAGGATGGTGGCCGGGCATGCCTGTAATCCCAGCATTCTGGGAGGCCAAGGCAGGTGGATCATCTGAGCTCACAGGTTTGAGACCAGCCTGAGCAAGAGTGAGACCCCATCTCTAAAAATAGCTGGGTGTTGTGGTGGACACCTGTAGTCCCAGTTACTTGAGAGGCTGAGGCAAGAGAATCACTTGAGCCCAAGAGTTTGAGGTTGCTGTGAGCTATGACACCATGCCACTTTACCGAGGGTGACAAAGTGAGACACTGTCTCAAAAAAAGAAAAAAAAGATACCAGGATGGTGGTCAACACGAAGAGCCTTCTGAGGTTCTGGTCATATTAATCCAGATCAAGAGATCTGGGTGTAAACGCGTTCACAGAGGAAAAATACACTAGACTCGAAACTGATGTGTGCGCATTTTTTAGTAATTTGAACTTCAATAAAAATTACCAAAAGAGAAGAAGAAATCAGCTTCAATCTATTGCTGAGGCCTTCCTTTGTTTCAGAGTCCTCCTCTGATGAAAATGAACTTAGATATTCATCTTAGATTAAGTGATATGGAATGCCTTCTGATTATGGATTAATTTTAGCCAAGAAAAAGGGATAAGAAAATCTCATATTCATCTTCTATTTTTACATGGCTGTCATGGGCTAGGAAGTATCTATAAGACATTAAAACAGGAATTATAGGAAGGGATTTTGAAAGTCATACAGTTACTAGAGGCTCAGTGGTGGTTCAACTCCTTTCCAGAGTCCTGGACAAAAGAAAGAAAGTAGGTATGTCAGTCTCAGAAAAAGGGTGGTTGATTCATCAAGTTGGCCATAGTAGGTTCCTCGATTCCTCTAGACCATTTATCAAAAAGAAGGGGGGGATAAAAGAAGGGAAAAACAAAAGATTTGTGGAAGCAAGATTAGAAAGTTTCCCCCAGGAAAAAGCACATGTCTTTGGTGCTCTATAACCAACAATCAGATTAAAATCACTGTCACCCACAAAAATCCACATCTGATACTGAACTCTGAGCACTAAAAAAATCCCCACATAGCTCCCAGTATTGTAATCATTTATAAAATCTGGATACAAAGAAAACAAATTCTTCACTGGCCTAGAGACTACTGTCCAAATCAATCTGTTTTTTTATTGTCTTTTTTTTTTTTTTTTTTTTTTTTTTTTTAAACTGTCTCAATCTGTAGACCGCCCTAGTATTTGATTACAAAACAACTCAAAGAATCTCAGAT
>NW_003852401.1:35994102-36001772 GCF_000181295.1 Otolemur garnettii
TGTATGTGGCTGGCGCCTTAGCCAGTTGAGCCACAGGCGCTGAGCCAACAAAATAATTTTGACAACAGTTTTATCTCTTAGAATTAGAGAATCAGCATTAAGAAAAATAGTGTTGAAAAGGATTTCAGAGGTTACCCAGTCCATCCTTTACTTTATTTTAGCAAAACTGCCTTAAAGAATTTCACGTATTAAAAATACGTTTTAGTGGGAACAGTGGTTGACTGGGAGACCCAGACAGGTGGACTGCTTGAGCTCATGAGTTGGAGACCAGCCTGAACAAGAGGTCCCATCGCTACTAAAAATAGAAAAACTAGCCAGGTGTGGTGGCAGGTGCCTATAGTTCCAGCTACTCGAGAGGCTGAGGCCAGAGAATTGCTTGAGTTTAGGAGTTTGAGGTTGCTGTGAGCTATGACACCACTGCACTCCACTCAGGGCAACAGAGTAAGACTCTGTCTCAAAAAGTAAAAAATAAATAAAAATACATTCTATTTTGAACATACCCAGATAAAAAAGATTTCTCCACTACCTTTGTATTCCATTTCAGTGACTCATTCTAAGGTGATTTCAAGGTTTTCCTTATATACCTCCTAAATCTGATCATGCTGTTTATTTTTTGTTTGTTTTATTCTAAATAAAGTTAGTAGTATTCATTCTCTCCATAATTCATTTTGTAATAATTTCCAAACTTTTAAAGATCACATACAAGTCATTTTCTTATACATTATCTATTTAATCCTATTAATATTTGACCCATTCTACAGATGTGGAAATTCAGGCTTAGAAAATAAAGACAAGAGGCTTAGGGAAAAAGGGGGACAACCTCCAGGTTACTCAGCTCTATTCAGCACTTTGGTTCAAACTTGGCTACCTACTTCCTATATAACAAAGGCACCACCCCAGAGTAAGAAATTCTATTTTAGGAAAGGCTTAGCAAATGCTAAGTAAAACTGGAGGGTTTGCCTGTATAAAGAAGCTATGTGTCACTGTATTCTCTATTTTTTTCTATTTTTTTTATTGGGTTTAGACATTTATATTCTACATTTAGTCACTGCATTCTGACTGTGTGCTTTTGCCGTGGAGATTTGCGACTTGTGCCAGCATCACTCCTCTTCTTCCACTAACTGCACCCATATTTCCCTCAGGGACTGCTGATCAAATTGCTCAGACTTCCTCCGTCCAAATGGTTAGCACAGAAACCAGGGTAGACCAAACAGGAACTTTTTCCCAGGAATTTGACTCTTGGGTGGGTGACAGAAGACTGGAAACGGCCAGAGTTCAATCCATCTCTCAGATGAGTTCCCCAGGCCTACCCTGGTTTCCAAGAGCTCGAGCTTCAGCTTTTCCTCATTTCTCCCAGCAAGGCCATATTCCCATAAGTTCTTTTCCTACTTCAATTAGCCAGTGTTGGCCTCTGTTGGTTATAAGCAGAGAACATTCACTAATACAACTCTTCAGAGCAATAGATAAAATATATATATATTTATTAGTTCTCCCTGTATTATGTGTTTATTATACAGATGGGAAATATTAAAAAGAAACCAGCCTCTTGGCATCTTATAAATTAAAAAAAGTTCCCTTGTGTTGAAAACAGTAATTTTTTATTCAATTGATCAAAGGCTGGAATAAGTTGGCAAGTTCTCCAGGATTCTGGCTACATTTTTCTTTTGGAAAATGAAAAACGGCTTCTATGACTGGTTTTCTCAGGAAGTACAGAAAATTCAGAAACCATCAAATGTACCTGTAACACAGGACTTTCCTGTGAAAAGTCCTTTCTTAGAAGGAAGACAAAGGCACTGATTGTAGCAAGCCATCCTCTCCATTACCCTCCGTGCCAGTGAAAGGGAAACACAGCTGTCAGGCATCAAAACTCCTGGTTAGTCGGTCAAACAGCTACAGCCTAGGTGCTAAATGAGCCTGGTGGTTAGAGTGTTCAAATCTAAGAGCAGATACCAGTCACCAAAAAAAGGAAAAACTGTGTAACATTAGAATGATGCTGATTTCTGTTTAGTAACCATCTTAAATTCAATGCATGAAGAAGCATTGAATCAAATTCTTTTCTCTTCCTGGAACTGAAGAGGGCAAAGGTCTACCAATAATTTGAAACTGCCCTAAGAATACCCTAATTTTACAGTTCACAGAAATTATAAGCCAACTATAAAGGGATACCAGGATCTGCTATGTGGAGTAATCCACTCAACGAACAAAAGCTCCTCTGACATGCCTGGCATGTTGTGGAGGAAACAAAGAAGTATAAAATAAAGAGATCTGCTTACCGCAAGGTAATCTGCTATCTGATTGAGAAAATAAGGGGCACACATATGAAATAACAACAGGCGACGCAGGCAGACACACACACATTCCTTCATAACATTTCCTCCTTCTCCCCTCCCTTCAGGCATGTTCTTCCTGCTTCCTGATTGTAAAATTTTGGCCCAGCCCTGACTGAACTCCTGTGTCCCTTGACAGCACAATGCATTAATTCTCTCGTGTACGGAAAGAGATTTCGAAAGTTATTTGTTGATCTGAATAATCATTTCAACAACTTGGAGCAGAAGAAGAGACTGTCAGTTGTTCGTGCTCACCCATGATTTACCTCGTCACAAAAAGTATTTTTTTGAGGACCTGCAATGTACAAGACACAGTGCTAAGGACAATAAAGGATACAAACAGGGAAATGGAATATGATTTGCTTTTAAGGAGCTTGGAATCTAGAGAGCAGAGAACTCTGAGGAAATGGCAGCTGAGCCGAACAGGAAGAAGACATTACATTCCTAGTTAGCATTAACAAAGGCCAGGAATTTAATGGATGAAGAAAGTGGAGATGGAGAGTGATACTTCAAAATATGTATAATATACAGAAAACGGAATAAAAGGGAAAGCGATTCAAATTATAAATTAAAAGGGATTAAAAATATGAGCAATTGGAGGTCATCACACGCTAACGTCACGATGTTAGGCAGTCTGTTAAATAACCAAGAGACGTGGGAAGATTTTACAGGATAATTATGGTATCTGAGAAAGCCCCATATTATTATAACTTGTAACGATGTCAATTTATAACTCAGTAGTATTCAGCACAATAAAGTCTACTTAATTAAAACTGACATGAAGAGCTCAAATAACAGTGTTAAATATTCTTCAATGTGTTACATGAATGAGGCATAAATTCCACTTAATCTTCTACATCTACCAGGCCATATAATAAATGATTGTCATGTGAAAATCTACCAACAGGACAGGATTCTGAATGATTCTTCTGAAGCAGCCAAGAAATAAGATTTGGGGGATAAAATTATAGGTAGAATATGTGGTATAAATGGGTAGTGTGGTATATACACACACATATGGTAACTGAGCCAGAATTCCTCAGGTCATCACATTACCAAGGGATCACTGACTGGGAAATCACTGGCATTTAAAAAACAAAAAATTCTTCAACAGAATTTTCTCCCAACTATAACACAAGGAAACAAACCACATCACACCACCAATGTCATAAACCAGTGAGATTTCTTGGTGGAAGAAAAAACCCTGGTCCTTTAAATTTTAGACCACTTATTTGCGAAGGGTCTCTCTTATTACTTACAGAGAGATTCCTATCGCCACTGGAAAACTAATCTGATAGTATCTATTCCATAAAACAGCCAGTTAATTTCAAGGAAACAACCAGGAAAAAGAAATTTCTATGTTAAGATAATTTGACATATTTAGAAGAGATAAAGGCACACAGAGTTGCCTTATTTTGACCCATGGATTCATCTTTGTGAGTTAAATCTCAGTCTATGAGTCACAATGGGCATCCCAACTTCTTACTACTATCTACTGATCCAGGTAAGTGGAAAATATCCTTCACAGTAGATTTATCAAGAGTACTGAAAGAATCAAAGTCCTTATTGAAGGCTCTAATACAACTACAGGTACAAATGTAATGTTTGTCAACAAACGGTGAAGCTTACTGTCAAGATGAGCAACTAGGATCCCAAAGGAACAAAGACCAAGATACACGGATTAATGGGAAGGGCAGCCAGCAAACTACAAAGACGTTTCCAAAAATTCCAAATAGATTTTCCTTCCCCCAGGGGCTGGAGACCTCTGCTGAGGCTGTCACGCCCTGAACGTATCTCCAGTTCCTGTCTACCAGCTTTCTGCAGCGCAAGTGCAGCATAAACTCAAACTCTCAGATGGGCCAGTCTTGTTTGCATCACATCTATCTAACATTGAGGGTGAACGATTACAGCATTTGTTTTCACCTGGGGAGCAAGGGAAAATTTTTCTAGTTCAACTAGGAGATAATGCTAGAGGATATTGGGTGTGTTCGCTTGCTTTCTAAAAAGCTGGAAATTTAGATCTTTTCCCCCCAATCCTTTCTCAAGTGATTTTAGAAGTTTAACACAACTGAAGGGGAACGTGTTGGAAACGTGTGACAGATGGGCCCATTTTGAAATAAAATGAATCCTGTGGTACTATTGAAAGGAAGTCACGAAATTCAAAATTAAACCAGATAGGATGGTCTTAAGCTGTTTGCATTCTTTTTTCAATGAAGCACAAGGAGTGGGAGGCTGAGGCTAAGTCAAGGCAGCCGCCTCTCTGAATTCCCCTACTTTGGCCAATTTGTATGATACTCACAAGCTGTCTCCTTCACACAGCACCCTCCCCAAATTTTAAACCTCCGCGTATTTTTATCATTGAACATACAAATATGTCTTTCACTGATATCAGTAAGAATACAATTGTCATTTTTTATAGGTGTAACATTAAGGCTTAAGAAAAAGCAATTTATAAATAACCTATCCATTTAAAGTCCCATTTAGGATAAAATGAAAAATGAACATTTCACAAATCCCCTATGCATTCTAGACACGTTAAGAGGCCACTTGTACTGTCATATGTCATGGGCTGCTTTGCCAAACACCCCAGGGAAGAGTCACACCTACCTTATTGTGCTCATACTTGTAGGGGATCTTGAGTGTGTCCATGGCTCTGATCATGGCCTGCATGGCCGTGAAGATGTTCTGATATACCAGCTTGGTGAAGCCCCTTTTGTCTTCATCAGAGTATCCCGACCCGTGGATGATTCTCATCTGCTTGATAAACGTACTCTTTCCACTCTCTCCTGTCCCTGAAAGACAGACAACAGCAGCTCATCAGACCACAGCACCTTCCCAGACTCCCAGCTGACTACACTAGATACAGCAGCTTGGATGCGACATCCCCAAGTGGCCGGCTGAAAGGAGCATCACTGGAAGTGGAAGTGGCACCCTTGGAGAACACTTAGCAAAACTAGAGAGGCCAGCATCCATTTCAAAGGCAGATGGGGTCAACAAAACAAAACAAAAATCTGTCACCTCTTTGGAAGCCACTCATCATGGAATTTTGATAGTGATTTGTAACTATCATGTATCTTGTTAGAAACAATGACATCAGCCTCTTTTGAACATAATAAAAACTTGATAAAGCTCTCTTCCCTAGAGAATATTTAAAATGCTTCCAGGACAGTGGGTTGATTAGCCTGGATCTGGATCTGAAAATGACAATGCATTTACACAAATACGATTCAGAGAAAGAGAAGGAGCCAGAGGTGGCAGGTTCAAACCCAGCCTCGGCCAAATACTGCAAAAAAAATATTCCTAGACATTTTCTCTCATTTAAAATAGCATATATGGAGAACACAGTATCTGGGTAAGAGAATAATAAGGATTATTTTTCTAGAGAACACGTACCCACTTTATTTATTTCTAGACGGTTAGGTTGTCTTAGTTATTCCACAGAACCACCTAATTCAGAAAAGCCACAGTGGCGCTTCTTCCCTCTGCCCATTCTTCACTAATAACATGATACAGAAATTTACTGCTATTAGATTTTTTCCTTCCGTACTTCCTCATCTTTCCCATCTTCAGTATTCCTTTTCTATTATCATAAGCCTGAAGATAATCCCTAAAAGAGTTATAAATGTCCACACAAAGAAAGAAAAATGAGATCATTTCTCTGAATGACACTGAATTTCTGCTACAACAAATCTAAAACTATGGATCTAAAAACCTCATTTTTCTAAGCATACGTCATTCGTATGTCATTTCTTACTCCCTTCCAAATTTCCTTTAGATTTCCAAAACAATAAATGTCTTTGCCTTTTCCCAACAATGTGAAGGAAATAAAAGTACCAATTTGGACATTTCGTCCTATTCTTTGAAAAAATTCAAAGAATAGGACAAAATACACTACTATGACCAGGGTCCTTAATGCCATTTCCTCTTCCTGAGAAGGGGGAAGGGTTGAGAGCAAGACAGAGAAAGAGAAAATAAGAACTAGGAATACAACATCTGTCCTAATTTCATTTTGTTTTTCTGATGGCTGGCTTTCATTACTATCTTTATAAACAATCACAAAATCTCAATTAAGTATTACAGTTTTCATAGAAGTGCTCTTAAATGACTGCAGATGTCCTGGTAAACACAACCCTCATATAATTACAATGAAAATTGATTTCTAGCCCCAGAGTCCTACAGTAGCTGGTTCCTTTAGAATCGTCCTGTTACTTTGAATAGTGTGATCGAAAATTCCTCAAACTGTAAGTTAACTGCGATGTGAATGCTATCAGCCCGTTTTAATACAACTAATCTAGAATTTAAAATGAATATTTGATAATCCCAACAATGAATGTTTGGAGAAACACATATCACCATCTCTAGTAAAATAAAGCTATAAAATTGTTTCTCACCATTAATCAACAAATCATAGAAACTCTCACACAATTAAATGTCAGAAAAAAAATGCACATTGCTTCTTTGTTTATCATGACTATCCCAAAGCCAGAGGCTTAGTCTGAGGGCCGAGAAGTAGACATAATCATCAAATCAGAATCTTGGCCTGTTTTTTCCACAGAAGAACAGAAGAGATCTTAATTTGTGAGGTTAATGGTATGAGGAGAAAAGGAAAGAGACATCAGGGAAGTTGGGCCCTCTTTCTTCTGGTCTTCTGAGAAATGTTTACATACTCACAACCCAAACATTAAAAAAAAAAAAAAAAAACCAAGAAAGTAGCAAACAACATATAAACATATTGGCTTGTGTTTCACTGAAACTGTTAGGTAAGAGCAGTCAACCACTTGGCACCTCTCTACATCTGGTCACCCAGCCTTGGGCACTGTCCACATGCTGGACAGCACATTAACGCAGACTCCAAGGAGAGGACTTGGAGGATAAATGAGGGAGAAAATAAGAGGAAAAGAAAAATCATTTTAAAATAGCAACTCTCAAGTAAGATGTTTCCCTGTTGCCAGAAACACATCCAGGAATCCTTTCTCCACCTTCTTGTCTTTGGGTACCCCCAGGAGACCAGTGGGAGGGATTTCATCAGCAGTTCACTTGTCCTCTGCCTTCTGCTTGGGGTCAGCCAGTAGGAGACAGGAGGAAGAGGAGAGAGCAGGAGAAAGAGGAAGGGGCGTTTGTTCTGCAGCTCCCTCCCTACAGAGGGGCTGCACAATGTGCTCTGTCCAGTCAGGCAAGGTGGTTGGCTCAGGTCTGTAATGCTAGCATTCTGGGAGGCGGAGGCAGGTAGATTGCTGGCACCCACAAGTTCAATACTAGCCTGAACAACATTAAGACCCTACCTCTAGGCTCAGCGCCTATAGCTCAACCGGCTAAGGCGCCAGCCACATACACCTAAGGTGG
>NW_003852401.1:36001984-36018552 GCF_000181295.1 Otolemur garnettii
AAAAAAGACCCTACCTCTACTAAAAATAGAAAAACTAGCTGGGCAAGTGGCAGGCACCTGTATTCTCAGCTACTCAGGAGGCTGAGGCAAGAGGATCACTTGAGCCCAAAAGTTTGAGGTTGCTGTGAGGTATGACACCACTGCACTCTATCAAGGGTGGCAGAGTGAGACTCTCTCAAAGCAAAAACAAACAAAAAAAAGTCCCCTTTAGAAGGCCACAGCTCCTGTGGGTGGCACTCTCTGGGTTCCAGTAACTGCTCCTCCCCAAGCCCAGCCACTGCTGGCCTCAGGTTACTGGGCCAACCCGTGCAGGCTACCTATCCCGGGTCCATGCCTTTGTGAACAGCAGTGTTGTGAAACTCTTTCAGTCACCCTGTCAGACTATTCTATATGTCTCCTGGTGGAACTCTGACTAGTACAAATGCCAAAAGGAAAGCCAGGGAAAAGTAACAAGATGAAGGACAGGGAAGGCGAAGGAAAGGAAGGTATCCTCTCTTCTTCCTCTGTCCTTGTCTCTATAAACCTAATTTATAAGGTACTCTCCAGCTTGTAAAGTGCTTTCTATTCAGTAACTCACGCTCATGACTCTTCTGGGAGGACAATCGTGGTGAAGAAACAGGTGTCACCCAGTTAAAAAAATGATAAGAGCTCAAATCAAAGAAATCCAGGGCTGCTAGCTGCTACTCTCCCCTCAAATACTAACAACCCAGTACTTACCTGCCACAGCATGTCTATGTGTGTACACACCCACAGCCACACACACATTCTTTATGGTTAATATAGCGACACATGCTCTCTACCTCCTAATAGCCCCTTTCTCGTAAAGGAAGCAGAATGAATTTTGTGTTCAACCCTTTATACTTTATGAGAAATTTTGGAATACACTGTCTTCTTATAATCTGAAACATCTGTCCCATAGGGGTCTTTGTCCTCTTCCCACAGAAAAGAAACAGGCTTATGGAGGTGAAGCATATACTGCCCATAACCTGAAAACATCTCAACGTGGCTTGGACTATACCCAACTCATATCCATTAAACCTTATTTTGAATTTCTGGACACTACTTCCATAACAGGTACCCACTGAATCTTGGTACTATTTACCAATTGACCAGGCATGCCTTCCAGGTAAATCCCACTTATGACCTTAATGCCCAACGCTTTGTATTATACCAATGCAGTAAATTCAAAGCAAAGGCAATGCTTCATGTAAGAGAAAAATCTATGAGATGAAAATGCTATAGACAGAATGATAAAAGTAGTAAGTTAAAGTATTACTTGTTACTAAAATTGAGTTTAGCCAAAAGAAAAAAGTACAGCCATCTCTCAGGAGCCATGATGATTGGTTCCAGGAGACCAAAATCTGAGGATGGTCAAGTCCTACATGAAAAGGCATAACATTTTTCATATAACCTAGGCACATCCTCCCATATGCTTTAAATCATCCCTGGATTACTTATAACACCCAACACAAGGTAAACGCCAGGGAGACAGTTGTTTTGTGGTATTGTTAATTTGTACTTATTATTTTTTTTAAATATTTTTGATCCACAGTTGGTTGAACTTCAAATATAGAACCCATGGATACGGAGGGTGGACTACATATATGCTAAGTGATCAACAGAACAGTGCGTTATCACAGAGACAAATGGCTTTTTTTTTTTTTTTTTTTTTTGAGACAGAGCCTCAAGCTGTCACCCTGGGTAGAGTGCCCTGGCTTCACTGCTCACAGCAACCTCCAACTCCTGGGCTCAAGCGAGTCTCCTGCCTCAGCCTCCCAAGTAGCTGGGACCACAGGCGCCTGCCACAACGCCCGGCTATTTTTTGGTTGCAGCCATTATTGTTGTTTGGCGGGCCCAGGCTGGATTCAAACCCGCCACCTTAGGTGTCTATGGCTGGCGTCTTAGCCGCTTGAGCCACAGGCGCCGAGCCTAAATGAACTATTCTTAACAAATGTGTAAGCCAAATTTCTTGTGTATTTATTCTAGTTTTATAGAATTATACAATCTCAGACTTTGACATGGACATTTTAACAACTTTGAGTTCCACAAAATCCCTCGCTCTGTCCTTCAATGGTCTCCATAAATATGGCAAAAAAATGTTCCTAGGAAAGTTATTTGTACCTTCAGGCAAAGACTCTGCCTTATCTTATCCCAGCTCATCAAAATACCCAGAAATGAGACTATTTAAGAATCATGCTATTAAAAAAGCCACTTTATCCAGTATGCATAATCGGCTGTGAGGGATACTAATTTGTTTTTCTTCCCTACTCACTGGATCGGGATGAAGCACAGAGGGCAATCCCCAGTTCGTTTCACATCTCCTTCCATCAGAACAAACATCAAATAAAAACTTAATATCTTAGGACGGAGTGTATCACTCTGTGAGCTGTTGGAAGACGTTGTTAGACACACACACACACACACACACACACAAGCACACACTCTGATGCTTCCATTTTAGGCTTTGCCAAGATCTTTTCAATGCCCATAGGATTCACGCATACAGATTCTGCCACCAATTTGTCTTTATATATCCAATTCACACATGGAATCTACATGTTTACGTGGATTATTCTGCCCATTGCACGGTGTAATCTGCAAATAGTTCTGTCAAAAATGACAGTTTAAATCCAATCACTGGTTACTGTCTTAATAGTAATAAATTAGGAGTTGGTGTTGAAAGCAGTTGCGGACTTTCTGGTTCCTTCTCTCACACTTTGTATTTGTAGGCTCCTCTCTTATCAAAAGAGAGCAAAGGACAGTGCACACATGCAGAAGGATTGCTCAATGCCCTAAAAATGTCAGTTACTGCTGTCACTGCTCTGAAGCACTGCGGTGCTCCGTTTACATAGAAGCGCTCTAGAAAACAAGCACTGAGCACTTGTCAGGAACTTCAAGCGTCCACCTGGTTTATCCCCTCTATTCTGAAAGAAAGGCAAAAAATACACCTTACTAGGGCCTCTCACAGGCTGAGGGAAGCCCATATCACTTCTCCTTTTTTTTTTTTTTTTTGGTTCCTAGGAAAAAGAAGAAATGCCAAACAGAGTTACTAAAACTGTGGTATTTAAAGTTGTACAATGAATATATTCGTTTTATCCAGCCAGGGCCTTTCATGACTGTATTTGGAGATACTGTCAAACCATCAGGAGTCTACATCTGAAGACCTTAATGAATGTGAAGGCTCAGGCCAAATGCCCCTGCCTGCCCCCTTGGTTGGCTGCCACCCAGATAAACAATAGCTCAGAACAGAACCAAGTCTTACGGAGCTAAATTACATACAATTCAAGTAACTGTACTTCAGGTCCCCTGATTGAAGCCAAGAGTCTGAAATATGGAATCCTACACCACCAGGGCTGAACTTGGGCTACTTCCACACGAACCGGGATAAAATAGAACTAGAAATTTCAAGGATGAATTTTCTACCCACAAGCACATCATCAATCCACACCTGCAAAGAATTAATAACACTTAGATAAAAGTGATTTAATATCAGTGAGCCCAAACATAATCCTTGTGTTCTCCACTTTCCAAGTTCTATCCACATTAAAATACATGTATTCTGCTTTCTGTGTATTAACCAGCCCCCAGACTAAAAAACCTACATTTGAAACTGAGCAGCTCTAATGCCAGAATTACCATAACTTCCTCTTTTCAGACGTCTGTCCTTGGAGGGGAAGGGTTGAGTACAAATGGCTAGGCCATTTGTACCTAGCATGTGATGTGACAGAAGTTCATAGACAATTTAAAAATTTTAATATAGCCAGGCACAGTGCCTCATTCCCGTAATCTTAGTACCCTGGAGGCTAAGGCAGGTAGATCACCTGAGCTCAGGAGTTAGAGACTTGCCTGAGCAAACGTGAGACCCTGTCTCTACTAAAAATAGTAGGAAAAAAAAAAAAAAAAAACTAGCTGGGTATTGTGGCAAGGTCCATAGTCCCTGCTACTCAGAGGCTGAGACAAGAGTTGCTCAAGCCCAAGAGTTTGAGGTTGCTGTGAGCCATGACACCAGGACACTCTACCCAGGGTGAGACCCTTATCTCAAAAAATTTTTTTCAAATAATAATAAATAAATAGATAAAAATGTTAATATAGAAATTAACTTTAGTATCATCAACTACAAGTGGAAACCAAATAGCAAGCTACTAGTAACTAGCATTACTAATGACAACTAACCCAATTTAAGGAAAAGACAAGCGAAACACATTGAACGTGGGCAGATCATACAGTCCTGGGCTTCTCAGAGTGCTGAAATTCTCTGGGAGGAGCTGCCTGATTATCCAATGTTACTCAAACGTGGAAGAGCGTTTTCATAGTGTGTCCACTGTAAACATTTGTCTGTTAAAAATCTCCAAGGGTTGCACAACCTTCTGAATATAAAAACCATACATTTGTAGACTTCAAAATAATATGAATTATGTATCTCAATGTTTTCTAATTTTAAAAATTAATATTAGTATAATTTGGAGAAAAACAAAAGTATAATTACCTATTACAATGCTAACCCTTTTTCGAAAGGTTACTTTGAGCCAACCTGCTCAATCTCCCTTTTAGCCCTCCACCCTCACTGCAACAAGAGTGCGTGTTCACGCTCTTCTGCTTCTTGAAGAGGTTTCAGAAGCCCTGAACCACTGATCTTATAAAGGAGGGAAGGGACTCATTCAAAGATTCTGCTGGATTGACAGCAAATTAGGAAGAAAATGGACTAGAATATACATTGGTCGTTACCAAAGTTTTGAAACACACAAAAATGAAAAAACATAAAATCTACAAGGACAGAAACCAATTAGGCCTTCCAGCAACACCAATAAGCTGAGCAAGCTGAAATGTTCACAGGTGAATCAGAAAAACACTGTCCAGTTTGTGTTTCTTGGAAGTGAAATACTGGACCCTAACACAATCTGTCTCAACACTTTCACAGACATACTAAGGTCTCCTATCTGTCCAGCATTCCTAATACTGTGTTCTCGTACACTACAGTTTTCCTATTTATAAAAATTATAAATATTTATTTATGTATAAAAAATTCTTCTAAAATTTGAACATTTTGGTATATTTCTTTCCTGTCTTTTTTTTGTCTCAATTAATGTGCTTTTTCTGTTCTAGTCCTAAAATAAAACTACAATCTCAAGAATGGAAGAAAAAGTATCCAATGTACTAAGCCCTAATATGAAACCAATTTATGAACACCCACACTTCATGTGAAAGCTATAACCCAATTACAGGCCACGATGACGGGGAAAGAAAAGGGGGAAGGGAGGGTAATTGGTAGGACCACATCTATGATGCATTTTACAAGGGTACATGTTAAATCTACTAAGTGTAGAATATAAATGTCTTAACATAATAACTAAGAAAATGAGGGGAAGGCTATGTTAACCTTGATGAAAGTATTTCAAATTGTATATAAAACCAGCACATGTACCCCATAATCACATTAATGTACACAGCTATGATTTAATTTTTTTTTTTTTTTTTTTTTGAGACAGAGCCTCAAGCTGTCCCCCTGGATAGAGTGCTATGGCTTCACTGCTCACAGCAACCTCCAACTCCTGGGCTCAAGCAAGTCTCCTGCCTCCGCCTTCCAAGTAGCTGGGACCACAGGTGCCCGCCACAACGCCCGGCTATTTTTTGGTTGCAGCCATCATTGTTGTTTGGCGGGTCTGAGCTGGATTCGAACCCGCCACCTTAGGTGTATGTGGCTGGTGCCTCAGCCGCTTGAGCCACAGGCGCCAAGCCTGATTTAATTTTTTTTAAGTGAAAAAATAAAATAAAACTACAATACTGCATTATTATTCTTCACTTAACATATTGTGATAGTCATTCTATGATACTAATTAATCCTAGAAGTAGTTAACAATGATTTTCTGAAAGGTAATCATAAAGATGTGTGATAATTTAACAATTCCTCGGTTATAACAAATTTCTAATAATTCTAATTCCTTACTTTTATAAATAATGCTGTGATAAACATCCCCGAACAAAAATCCTTGCCTTAGCAGAGCATCATAGAAATGTGATTGGGGGCTGGGTGTGATGGCTCGTGCTTTAATCCTACCTGTCTGGGAGGCCAAGGCAAGTGGATTACTTGAGACCAGCCTGAGCAAGAGCAAGACTCCATCTCTACTAAACAAAACAATTAAAAAAAAAAACAAAAAAACCCAGAAACACAAGCTGGGCATTGTGGCAAGCATCTGCAGTCCCAGATATTCAAGAGGCTCAGGCAAGAGGACTGCTTAAGCCCAAGAGTTTGAGGTTGCTGTGAGCTATGATGCCATAGCACTTTACCAAAAGTGACAACAGAGTGAGACTCTGGTTGTGGGAGGAGGAGAAATGTGATTAGGGTTGAGTGTGGCAGCTCACACCTGTAATCCTAGCACTCACAGAGGCCAAGGTGGGAAGATCACTTGAGGTCAGGAGTACAAGAACAAAACCTCCCTTTACTTGGGAGGCTCAAGCAAGAGGATCTTTTGAGCCCAAGAGTCTGAGGTTGCTGTGAGCCATGTTTACACCATAGCACTCTACCCAGGGTGACCAGAGTGAGACCCTATCAAAAA
This sequence comes from Otolemur garnettii, assembly GCF_000181295.1. Taxonomy (NCBI): domain Eukaryota; kingdom Metazoa; phylum Chordata; class Mammalia; order Primates; family Galagidae; genus Otolemur; species Otolemur garnettii. Next base: position 36,008,539 of record NW_003852401.1, read on the forward strand.
AGAAAGAGAGAGAGACGGAGAGAGAAATGTGATTAAGCACAGTGATTAACCTCTCACTGGTGAAGCCTCTGGCCATCCTGTAGCTGTCCAGGTGGCCCTTTTTTCATCCCACTTTTGAAACAACTACATTTTTGTAAGATCTACAAGTTGAAACATAAAATAAAATTTTATTTTAATTTCCCTCTTCACTTACAAGAAGAAAAACCCTTCATACTTATCCGTTTGTATTTCTCCTATGTACTTGCCTTTTTTATTTTACTAATTTAAGGACTTGATGTTTTTCTTTCTGGTTTTCTTAATCTAGTTTCTAAAACAAAATTAATGCTTGCTTACAAATATTTCCTCTATTTGTCATTTCATTTTCATTTGTTGACAAAAATTATTGTATAAATTTAAAATCTGTACTAAGTTCATTCATCTAAGTCTTCTTTTGTGATTTGTTTTTAACAAATAAATACACGTCTGTATCTCTTTCACATATATTTTACTATTTCAAAAAATATGTTTTAGTCTATCTTTTATGGCTTTACTCATTAAACCTAATTAATCTATCTAAACTTGATTTCATATGTGGTGTACAGAGATTTTTTTTTTCCCCCAGTTTTCTTTGTTTTTGGCCAGGGCTGGGTTTGAACCTGCCACCTCCGGTATATGTGGCTGGTGCCCTACTCCTTCGAGACACAGGCGCCACCCTGTACAGAGATCTTTTTATGACTAAAGAAACTTTTTCCTCAAATCATTCTACACTTGAAAGTCAAACTGTCACAGAAGCATTTCCACATACAATGCTGCCTTTGACCCCAAGAGGAGGGTTTTCTCATATCCCCTAATGTGTGCTCCCAAATGGTGATCAAAAAAATGTACCAACGATATTTAATCTCCTGAAGCATCTAGTTGACATAGTCATTGTGTTCCCTGTTCTTCCCCTTCCTTATGCAATTAGCGAATCAACATTTCTATCCCTAAGCCTTAGACTTTTGCTCACTGCCAACTTAAAAACTCTCAAGAACACTAGCAAATATCTTCCAGGATATTAAAGACCCTAATCTCGCTTCTACCTCATATATCTATTTCTACTTATGTATCAAAATTAAGACAGGATCATTAACAGTGTGGTGCTAGACCATACTGACACCAAAGAAGCATCCTTCAATTTTGTACCTGTGGCAAGTACCTTTACTCACCTTACCCTGGCCTCAGCCCTGACTCAAATTCTACATTCCCCCTCAAATAACCGAGATAATCATTCCCAGTATCCCAATATTCACATCCATAGTGTTTGGAGACTTTTAGCTTGAATTTTTTATTCATAATTTTATTGGTAGTATACTGCATGCCAGATATGCTCTAGGTATCAAGGACAGAGAAGACACAGTCGTTACTTTCACAAAGGTAAAATGTAAGCATAAGTAAATGACACACAAATTGATAGATGAATAATAAAATATCTGATGGATGTGGGTGGTCTGCCTTAAAGAATTAAAGGATATTGAAGACAAAGTATGTTGGCTGCTTTAATATGAGAGACCAGGAGAAGTCTTTCGAAGAAGGTACACATTAGCTAATATTTGAATGTTCAAGAAACAGCCGCAAGAACACGAGAAGGAAACAGCAACCCAGACAGTGGACCAGCCGACGTGGAAGCAAAGGTGAGAACATGCTTAGCTGTCATGCTGCAAGTACAACAAGGGGGTCGGTGGTGTGGCCGAGACGTCCTGGGTGGCAGGGAAAGAGCTAGGAGGCGAGGCGGGAAGGGAACACGGGCAGCAAAAGCACAGGAAAAGTCACTTGGAGTATCGCATTGTAGCAAACAAATCAGATGTGGTGAGTTTTCACCAGGGAAATGATAATGGTTTGATTTATGCTAAGTGAAGAACGAGTTGTAAGGACAAGTTAGTAGAATATTCCAGGGATCCAAAGAGAAGATCACAGTGTAGATGAGGATGGCGGGGGAGTGACAGAGAGAAATGATATATTCTGGAGATGAATGTGGTAAAAGGAGAAGATGAAAGAGAAGAACACCTAGATTTCTGGCTTGATGGATGGAGGTACTGTAAGTATATTCCTAGCTAGAGAAGCCTGAAGAGAAGGGGGTTTTGGCAGAGAGAGGTACTTCGGTGGTTTGAAATGCATACTCATTCCCAGGAAAAGCCCACTCTTTTTTTTTTTGGAGACAGAGTCTCACTATGTCGCCCTCAATAGAGTGCCGTTGCATCACAGCTCACAGCAACCAGGCAATTCTCTTGCTTCAGCCTTCCAAGGAGCTGGGACTACAGGCGCCCACTACAACGCCCCGCTATTTTATTGTTGCAGTTGTCCTTGTTGTTTAGCAGGCCTGGGCTGGGTTCAAACTCCCCAACCTGCGTATATGTGACTGATGCCCTAACCACTGTGCTACAGGCACCGAGCCAGGAGAAGCCCTTTCTATATACTTAACAGGTTCACTGCATCAACATGGGAGACACGATGTGTGTCCTACATCCTCTGGGCCTCAAACAAAGGAAAGGATGCAGCCATGACTGAGCAGCTTACCCTAATGGGTGAGTCAGAGGAGAACGCAGAACTTGGGTTATAACTTCCCCTCCTATGAGATACATCTCTCTCGCCAAAGAAAAGAAATTTGGGGCCTCTGAGATACACTCACACATGTACACTTACTTACTTATAAAGTAGCACCACTGCTACACACACACTTTGGAAGAGACAACTGGACCCACGTGCAACATTATTTGAAAAGCACAAAGATACCATAACAGTATCAAGTCACAATAACAACATTTTACAAGGTGGAACCCTGCAGACTAAGTACCCACCCTCAGAATTTAATGTTGATTTTCTTTTTTCAGATAACAAAAAATGTGAACACTTGCGATCTAGATCGTTAGGGCACCCATAAACATAAACTGCCTACTTTAAAAATGTAGCAGGTGGCAAATGAGAAGATGAACCTTTGAAAAGCACCGAGGTCCTCATTAAACCTGCAAATACTTCCTCAGACTAGAATGGCTCCTGTGGCCTTCCCCCAAAGAGAGCAACGAATTAGCATTAGACTTTTTCTCACTGCCAACTTAAAAACTCTCAAGAGTCACAGGAAAAGGCCCAAGATGGATGTGAAATGCCACTTTCCACTCCACTGCAGGCTCATTAGAAAGTCATCCACAGACAGTTGGGTGGCTCAAGTCAGGGCCCTCCCATCTGTGCCCCACCGGGGATAATGACCTCAGATGGCCAGTTAGCCCCTGAGAGCTGGAGATGAGCAAACTAGCCTTAGAGAACCTCAAAGGTTCTCTTCAGCTTTCGGATGTTATCATTATTCTTCTTCTCTGTATGCAGCCAAACAGCATTAAAAAACCATTAATTTGGCGCCTGTGGCGCCTCCAGCCCCACGTGCCGGAGGTGGCAGGTTCCAACTCAGCCCTGGCCAAAAAATAACAAAAAAAAAAAACATTAATTTTAATTCTCACAAGGCAAACAAAAAAACAAAACACTTCAATTATTTACCATAGGTTCTAATAATAATTGCAATGAGTTGACTAAAAACTACAGTAGTCTTCTTTCAAGGGTAATGTGTCAAGATTTTTTTCTTTTACTCATGTGGCTCTTCACTTGGAGCCTCTAAAAATAATTGCCCTCTGAGGCAGGGGAATTAAGGTGCCGGAGGGAGCGAGCCACGTATTGCTCTAATTAAGAGAAGCAAAGATCTGGGATGTGCCACAAAGCACACAGGTTTTCAGAGGCAGGAAATGGCATGCTTTCTGAGCTAACATCAGTAATGACACTAAGAATACTAAGAAGGACATGTATGTTTCAAGCCTTCCTAGGAGGCATTAAAAAAAGGATCTAGAAGGCAGAAATGTTACAGAAAATAGTTACTGAGCCTGCTCATGTAGAGCAGTTATTAACCTTTAGGGAATTTTAGAAGTCCATTGTTCATGTGGCATCTGATATTCAGTTAAAATGAAAACTAAACTCAGAGAAAATGTTTTCTGTTTTCTTAAAGCAAGAGAAAGAGCACGATTAAAATACATACCAACACAGGCAAGCAAACCAAACCTATGCATTTCCACAGTTTTAAATTCTCCCTTGGGGGGTAATGTTGATGTTGATCAAAAACCATAGTACCTGCTGGGGGTCTCATTATTGGCATTAATACCACCCAGCAAGGATTCCTAAAACTAATCATTTCCAAATGGCTAATTTGGGAGGATTCAACGACCCCATGGAGAGATATATTAGGAAATCATTTGGGTTCTCACTTCGCCTAGAAACATGAAACAAAAATAATTTTTAAGATTCAGCTTTGGAACATTTACCACTGAAAGTACAAAGGAGCCCCTCTGCAGTCAATGCTCAGGGAAGTGAAATGCCTGTCCTTTCAGAGTTCCATCACTGCAAACCGGCCCAAAGAGGCTTCACGAGCATTCCCACATGCTGTCCAAAGACAGGGGCAACATCTGGCACCAGCAGTTCTGATGTCCAGCCAATTCTACCAAGCAGTTTTAAAAGTTGCCCTGTGGCCTGTTTCATTAATTTAAATTTACCCTCTAATTTGTCTTGCCTGTTGGCTATATATTTCTCTAGCACTCAGTCCAGTGAAAGGAACAGACGAACAACAGGATGGTGACAGAGCAGAGCTCTCCATTCTCATCTTTCCCCCTGCACTGTTTTCAGAAATGGCAATAGTCAACGGAAGCCTGAAATAAGGGTCTCTTCCCTCACTCTTTAGTAACTGGGCATGGAAATATGCCTTCTTCCTGCAAAGAGAAGGATCTTTTCTCTTTTGCTCAGAAAGATCACACCAAGAAATGTATAACCAGCAGGCAGGAAGTAAGAACAAATACTCTTAACTACCAGACTTGCTCACAGAGGAAGTGAAATGAAAAAAAGCACATTAGTGCATTTTATTAATGTTTAGTAAGGCTTGCGCATGTGATGACTTTCTACTATTTGACTGATAAAAGGGGAAATGAAACTGATTAACCTCTTAATTTAAATAAAGCCTCTTTTCTAGCTCCATGACCCTTGGAATTGAGACTGGCAAATAAAAACTGGGAGTTAAAGGAGAAGAGACGTCATAATCCAAGATAATGTACAGCTCTCAGAATGGATCTTGGTCTAGGACACGTGACACAACAAATGCTGTCTGAATTATAGCAGCATACACTCAAATGGTGATTTGTCATAAACTGAACAATAATACAGAAATATAACATTTAGGGAAGTATAATAAAAAGTGATTACAATAAAAAAAAAGAAATCAACTCTTTCATTTATAATATTTCCCCTGAAATGTTACATCACAGAAAAGGTAGAAAAGTCATTCAAGTATCTCAAGAAAGCAGTGCATTATACAGATGTTACTTACTGCAACCAATAAAGAAGTCAACAGAAGTTAAATCAATTAAATGCAAAGCAGCTAAATTTGTTAAAAAAGAAAATATTAAATCACTAGGCCTTGTTAAGTGGGGGGAAATTTCTAAGCATTTGTAAAATCACACACTGAGTTGGGACAGGGCTTCAAAAACCAAAAACTTTAACCTGAACTAGAACAACCTGCTTATCCCTTTGCCCACCTATGGCTTTCCCAAGTATACTCACCACGATTTTTTTTAAAAGTTGGTTAATACACAATATATTAAAGGAAATTAACATTAAAATATTCTTTCGTGGGGGGGGTGAGGGAGACAGAGTCTTACTGTGCTGCTCTGGGTAGAGTGCCATGGCATCGCAGCTCGCAGCAACCTCAAACTCTTGGGCTCAACCAATCCTCCTGCCTCAGCTCTGGAGTAACTGGGACTACAGGCACCAGCCACAGCACCTGGCTAGTTTTTCTAGTTTTAGTAAAAACAGGATCTCACTCTTGGCTCAGGCTGCTCTCGAACTCCTAAGCTCAAGCATTCCAATTGCCTCAGCCTCCCAGAGGGCAAGGATTACGGCCTGTTTACAATATTCCAGATCTTCCACAAACTAGAGTTGAGAAGACAGCAGTGAGGAAAACTTCCTTTGATCACATATTATTCTTTTTTTCATGTACTCTTAATAAATATTTTTGCTGAGGTGATTAAGTCATTACTTATTATTTATATTACACTTTAATGGATGCCATAGGGATTTTGTAAAGTACAATTAATAAACTTTTAAAACTGTCTTATTGTTAAAATTCACATAAACTATAAACTAACCCACTTAAAGTACACAGTTCAATAGTTTTTAATATATTCACAGATACCAGCAACTGTAATCACAATCACTTTTAAAACATTTTCATGTGGGTAATGAAACTTTCTAAAGAGTTGCCAAATATCTAATCAGTCAAAACATCAAACTACTTAGCTAGGAAAGCTTGCTGCTAAATGCATTCCCTTTTCCTTTTGGTTTTAAAATACAGTCTTCCCTTGGCATCCAGGATTGGTTTTAGGAACCCCTGGATATCAAAATCTGCACATGCTCAATTTCCTTATAGAACATTATAGATAGATAGAGTCTGCATATAACCTATGCACATCCTCCTGTGTACTTTCAATCATCTCTGTATCAGTTATAATACCTAATACAATGTAATGCTATGTAAATAGTTGCTATACTGTATTGTTTTTATTTGTATTTTTATTGTTATTTACTTATAAATACTCTCTATCCAGGGTTAGCTGAATCCATATGTGGAACCCTCCAATTGAGAAGGCCTATAGCACAGATGTGTATTGGGCTTTGGTGCAGTTACTTTGTTCTATTTCCATGTAGCGAATGCACGGCTAGAGTTTGGATCTGATTCAACAGTCCATATGAGATGCTGTTGAAAGTTCCTGAGTGGGTGTGAACTCTGAAATAGACAAAATGCATAGCGTGAATGGACAGTTCGACTTTGCAGGGGAGAAAGAGAACAAAAACATGGGGCCCCAGAAAGCTGGTGCAAAGGTCAAGATGAGCCTGCATTTGTGTGGTGAAAATGGGCGAGAAGGACTTACCCAATACTGAAGTGAGAGAACAGGCAGGTTGTGGCTGTGGTCTGTGGAGACCAGCACAGCTGCACAACAGGGTGCCTCTAGCACCATCACGGGGGTCCAGGAGCAGAACCTGGTGTAAGGGTAAAGCTGATGGGCCACTTTTAGATGTGTCATGTTGGCAAATGCATTTCCAGGGTGTAGAAGCTAGACGTGTGGTTCTGCGAATCGTCCTCCTGGGACTGCAGAAGGGAAATGTTGCCAAATATGCACAACTGAATATTGAGCAAGAGACAGAATCATCTCAGACATCGTGTGATACAAGATTTCGGACATGGGGCAGTGCCTGTGGCTCAGTGGGTAGGGCGCCATCCCCACATACCGAGGGTGGCAGGTTCAAACCCGGACCTGACCAAACTGCAACAAAAAATACCTAGGCATTGTGGTGGGCGCATGTAGTCCCAGCTACTTGGGAGGCTGAGGCAAGAGAATCGCCTAAGTCCAGGAGTTGAAGGTTGCTGTGAGCTGTGTGATGCCACGGCACTCTACCAAGGGTGATAAAGTGAGACTCTCTCTCTACCGAAAAAAAAAAAAAAAGATTTCGGACACGGTGTAAGGCACAGTGGGAACCAGGGAGATGAGACTGAGTGGACCCACTGTTCCTCCACGATACCACAAATGGCTATGTGAAGAGTGAGAAGGGAGCTCGGAGGGGTCTCTGGGTATAAGGGACTGCCCAGCATACCTGGGGGAGACAAGGGTACAAATCAAGTCTGTCCTGCCACCAACCTCCTTCCTACTGTTCTGTACCAACTGTGTCCCTGAGCCTTCTTACCTATGAGGAATCCTCAATAAATATACACATTTAAGGTATTTTGTGGCAATGGCCATTAAACTCCACCTCAGAACCTCACTGGGCCAGAAATAAGTTTCCACATTCTGTTAACGATGCAGTTAATTGCAAGGTATGAGTCGTGTGCCTTCAGTCTGATCAGAAAATTGTGACCCTGCATTATTAAGAACTGAAAATATTTCTTCAAACCTCCCCAGGAATGTTTCAGGCACCATCCTGAATAATCACTTATTTTTACTAAAATTAACTAAGACTCTGTAAAGGTACAACTGACGTCCCAAACTACTGATCATTGTAAAGTCTTACAAATGTCACCACTTTGGGGCAGTACGTGTATAAAGCATAAGTAATTCCAAAATACTGAATAAGATTTGACCTTTTTATCTCCCAACTCATCCCCAGAAACCAGTAACGTAGAAAGCAAAGAAGAAAACAAAAAAATCCAAACCACAAGTCATTAGCCATAACAGATAATTAACTGAGGGGAAAAATCATTCTAGAACTCTAATTTTAACCTAGTTTTAGAGTAAGTACTTGTTGTATACAACAAGAAGTAAATTTTCAGGATCAAAAAGATAATGTGTTGCCGGGCACGATGGCTCATGCACTCTGGGTGGCTGAGGCAGGTGGATCACCTGAGCTCTCAGGTTCGTGACCAGCCTGAGCCAGAGTGAGACCTCGTCTCTGAAAATAGCCGGGCATTGTGGCAGGCACTTGTAGTCCTAGCTACTTGGAAGGCTGAGGCAAAAGAATCACTTGAGCCCAAGAGTTTGAGGTTGCTATGAGCTATGATACCACAGCACTCTACCAAGGGTGACAAAATGAGACTCCGTCTCAAAAAAATAAGTCTTAAGGGGAATATTTTATAATCATAATAACGTGAGTGTTTGGAAATATGGTCATTGAACTCTTTTGTATATCAAGAATGCAAGACAATGTGGCAAGTGTGATTTCTGCAGCCCCTACTTCTCAACCAAATAAATAAAGCAACTCTGACTGGATTACCTCACACTTAGTAATCACTGATATCTTGACACTTAACAGGGACCATGTAATTTACAACACTCAAAGGGTAACTTTTGAGAATGAAAGAAGTACTACTAAAATGTATTCTAGGACAAAATGCATAAAGCACAGTCGTCCTGGACAAACTGGGGCGTCTTCGTATACATGGTTGTCCTAGCAACAGAATGAAAGAGGATTATAACAATGTTAAAAAAAAAAAAAAAGCTGAAGGGAAGCCACAAAGGAGAAGAATATAGAACGTGGAATAAAAATGAATACCAGCACTAGTACCTAGTCCTAACATCCTCTACAGTAGAGGACTGCAGAGTCAAAAGCTGGAAGTGTAACCCCTTCCATCCTCCAGAAACTTTCTTACAGACCCTAGACTGGTACCTGCACTATCTTACATTAAAAAGAAAGTAAGAAAAAGGGTTTATATCAAATAGTTTCTATCTTTTTTTTAGGTAACACCTTATGTATGTGATTATGAAAGAAAATGAAAAGCCTAATTCCATACTGGATTATTAAAGTATTAAAAAGGCAGTCCCACAAAAACGGAAGATCTGACAACTTATCTTTGTGACAGCTCGTGCCATAGAAGAAATTCTTAAGAGTATACGAACCCCCTTAACCATGCATTACGAAGTGGATCTAACACACTGAAAGCAAACATTTACAGAAGACTTAAGAGTTAATAGTGAAATACATACAATCCACAAAAAGTATATGAATAAAAATGATTTGAAAATCGTATTTTTACAATCTTCTAATAAGGAAAAGGGCAACTAGAAAAAAAAATTAGTAACCTAATTGAAAATAATTTACCTTCATAAATATTTTAAAAATTACAAATTCATGGCAGCGCCTGTAGCTCAGTGGGTAGGGTACCAGCCACATACACCAGGGCCAGTGGGTTGGAACCTGGCCCGGGCCAGTTAAAACAATGACAACTGCAACAACGGCAACAAAAAATAGCTGGGCGTTGTGGTGGGCACCTGTAGTTCCAGCTACTTGGGAGGCTGAGGCAAGAGAATCGCTTAAGCCCAAGAGTTGGAGGTTGCGGTGAGCTGTGACGCCACAGTACTCTACCAAGCGCAACAAAGTGAGACTTGGTATCAAGAAAAAAAAAAAAGAGGAAGGGAGAGGTTAAGGGAAGGAGAGAAGAAAAGTAGAGAGGGTCAGGAAGTTAGAGGAGCAAGGAAGAACAGAGAAAGG
>NW_003852401.1:36018572-36043573 GCF_000181295.1 Otolemur garnettii
GCAACAAAGTGAGACTTGGTCTCAAAAAAAAAAAAAAAAAAAAAAAATTTACAAATTCAAATAGCAATGATATAATAGTTTTCACTTATTAAATTGGGAAAGATTTGTTTAAAGGATAATATTCAGGATTCAGAAATCTAAAGGGAAACAGGCTTTCTACATACAACAATGGGGGAAAGTAGACACACAGTTTGTTGGGAAACTCAGCAGTAACTACCACATCTTAAAATTGTAACACATTTCTGGTCTAGTGATGCCATTCTTAGGGACTTTTCCCAGGAAATATTCATGTATTTTGCAAATATTAGCTATAAGATATATATCCTATCATTGACTGAAACTCAAACATTCAGCAACAAGGAACAGGAAGAAGAAGTGTCTGCCCATCCATATGATGGGAGACCAGGCAGCCGGGGAAAATGATATTTTATTGCGTGAAAAATGATATTTTATTGCATTTAATTAAATACTAAGTGTTTATGATTCACTGCCAAATGGATAGAGCAGGTTACAAAGTCATACACAAACATCACACTAGTTCTTAAAAATCTGCATTTATACACACATGGGCTCACAAAATACTACACAGAAAAAGGTAGGGTGAAAAGATTTATAATAAAGTATTGAAAGTGAATCGTCTCTGGGTGGTAGGATGAGTAACTTCTTTTCTCCTATTGCTAATTTAAATGTTTCCAATTTAATAAACTGAAGAGGTGTTTTTTAATAAAAAGGAAAAGTTGCTAAAAAGAAACCGAAAAAAAATATATCTTGCCCCCCTTGCAAGAGGGTTGTACCTCACAGATGTAACACAGTTGTTAATAGAGCTGAAAGATCAGTCTTTAAATCAGAAGATGTTGAAGATAAGGTGGTTTAGAGACCTATGTAGAATTCTCAAGACCCAATCTTGTAAAACTAAAAATGAGATAAAATACACAAGAAACTCTCAAAGGGTAGTCAGTACTACAAAAATCTATCAGTAGGCTGATTCTACTCATGAGCCATATGCAAGATGGTCTCCCATTAGCAGTGTATGTTTTGGGTTGTTTTTCTTATTAACTTTGCAGTGATCTATCATCACTCTGCTTTATGAGTTTCATGATGCATCTGCAATATAGTCAGCTGAACGAGCATGAACTGTACTGGGATGCTGAATTAAAACTGCAGCCCTCTCGTTAGTCCCTTAATCTAAAGACACAAAAAATAATAAGCCATCCCTAGCTGGTTTCCTAGGAAACTCATTAAAAAGTAGGAAATCCATCACCCCTACTAAATATACTACTTCCCAGGGCTTGACTTCAGGACCTTTAGCACAGTAGAGCTCAAAGAAAATAAAATGATCAATAAATAATTTTACCCCTCCCCCCAAAATCCCATGCATAGGCTCGGCGCCTGTGGCTCAAGCGGCTAAGGTGCCAGCCACATACACCTAAGGTGGTGGGTTCAAATCCCCAGCCCGGACCCGCCAAACAATAATGATGGCTGCAACCAAAAAATGGCTAGGCGCTGTGGCGGGCGCCTGTAGTCCCAGCTACTTGGGAGGCTGAGGCAGGAGACTTGCTTGAGCCCAGGAGTTGGAGGTTGCTGTGAGCATGATGCCATGGCACTCTACCCAGGGGGATAGCTTGAGGCTCTGTCTCAAAAAAAAAAAAAAAAAAAAAAAAATCCCATGCATATGAAATTTTCCAATAAAGAATTTTATCAAAATGTGATTAATGGCTGTGCTTGGGTTGTGAGGACACAGGTGGTATTATCTTTTCTTTATATTTTACAAAGTTCTAATGAACACTTATTAAATTTTAGAATCCAAGTGCCAGAAATCTATTGCACTTAGGCCCAATCACTAACCCTGAGACTGTGAATAAGCCAAATTATCTATCAAGTTTCTAAGGGTTTGTCAATGAAAGGCTGGAACGCACAGTTGCTGATGAAGGGCACTGATAGTGTCTAGCACAGTAACAGGCAATACTCTAAGAGCGATGACTTTGTAATGAACAGGAACAATATCTATGAATATAACATCATTTGTAGACATTCTACTAGTTGCAGTTGGCATTAAAAGCTAATAACCTCAAATGGCAGATATCTGGCATTATGGAACCCCCCCCCCTTTTTTTTTAAACCTCAAAAACTCTTGAGTCAACACAGATTTGAAGATTATTCTAAACCCACAGAAGAAAGGAAAGGGCTCCCCTCAGGGTTCATGAGCCTAATTTGAACCTCAAGAACTTCGTAAAGCCAAGCTACAGACCACAAAAGAAATCCAGAGATGTTAACTACCGTATATGCTGTCACGAGTTCAATGTGCCTTGAGAAAAGGAAAAATATGATATATCACATTTGTCATATATAGTATGATATGATATAGTAGACAAAGAGCACTGGAAATATTAGTCTTTCTGCCATTAAAACATTTGACTTTGGCTCGGCGCCTGTGGCTCAAGTGGCTAAGGTGCCAGACACATACACCTAACGTGGCAGGTTCGAATCCAGCCCGGGCCCACCAAACGACGATGGCTGCAACCAAAAAATGGCCAGGCGTTGTGGCGGGCACCTGTGGTTCTAGCTGCTTGGGAGGCTGAGGCAGGAGACTCGCTTGAGCCCAGGAGTTGGAGGTTGCTGTGAGCTGTGATGCCATGGCACTCTACCCAGGGGGATAGCTTGAGGCTCTGTCTCAAAAAACAAAAAAAAAAGTTTAAGTAGTCATGGGCCCTAATTCCCTTGTATACACAATAGTAAAGTCAGACTTCTTTCTATGATGATTTAAACCTCTGGTATGCACATTTGTACAAGACCACCCTTAATTAAAGCTTGATTTCCTGTACTATGCAAATTAGAAAAAAAAACAAAGTATCTTTATCATGGGAGTGACTTAACTTCTTGTTTTAAAATTGCTCCATATCAGGCCAGGCGTAGTGGCTCATGCCTATAATCCTAGCACTCTGGGAAGGTGAAGCAGGTGGATTGCTCTGCGCTTACAGGTTTGAGACCAGCTTAAACAAGAGCAAGACCCCGTAACCCGTATCTAAAAAAAAAAAAAATACTGGGCGTTGCGGTGGGCACATGTAGTCCTAGTTATTCAGGAGGCTAAAGTAAGAGAATCACTTGTTACCAACAATTTGAGGCTGCTGTGAGCTACGATGCCATAGCACTCTACCAAGGGTGACAAAGTAAGACTATGTCTTAATATAAAAAAAAATGCTCTATATCATATTATACAGCTACCAGAATAATGCTTTAGATTAGAACATTTAATAGTGAGAGAATATGTTCATCATATGTCAGAGAAGAAAATAAGCAAGCAATATGAACAATTGATGTCTGTTTAAAATCTCCTGATACATACAAAATATACACATAATATTGAGGATATACTATATAATAATGGGCTAGTGGTAATACTAATGGTTTTTTTCTTCATTCTTTTCTGTGTTTTCTAAATTTGGTACACTTGAAATAAACTACTTTTATAATCAAAACCACAATTACAGCATTTTAAAAATTACTTTGAGACAGAGTCTCAAGCTATCACCATGGGTAGGTAGAGTGCTGGGGTATCACAACTCACAGCAACCTCCAACTCTTGGGCTTAAGTGATTCTCTTGCCTCAGCCTCCCAAGTAGCTGAGACTATAGGTACCTGCCACAACACCCAGCTATATTTTTGTTGTTGCAGTTGTCATTGTTGTTGTCATTGTTGAACCCACCAGCCTCAGTGTATGTGGCCAGCTCCCTAACCACTGAGTAATGGATGCCATCCTTTAGATTTATTAGAACTGGGCTCCTAAATCTTCCACCATACTAGGTTACCCAGCTCTATCATTCAGAAGACATAACAAGTGTGTCACCAACAGAGGCTATGTTATGAAGCTGTGTAAAGATGTAGTTCTCAATCCATTCTTCCAAAGCACCCAGTCACGCACGCACCATCAAGCTGCCTCACTCCAGCTACCCTCTTTAGAGGAGACATCAAGCCATTCTTACTCCCTCCCCTACTACACTTACCATTCAGTAGCCCATCCTCTGATCAGGCCAGTGGGGAAGATGTTTGGAGCTCAGGTAAACCCTCCCTCAACTGCCATCTCTCTCTTTTACTGAGGCATTGCTCCAACCTGTCACTCACTATAATGCAAAGAGAAATCCGGTATGCTGTATGACACCAACTTACCTTGCCCAGTGTGGCATGAACTATGTGAAGTGCAGTCAAATAATCAATGAACTTAAGATAACACATTGCCTCTTTAAAGCAGAGGTGACTGCATAATTACCTGCTTATGATGGAGTGATAAGAACACCTAAATAATCCAGATATTTTAACTCTACACACGTTATTAAGCACCTAGTTCCTGTAAGGATATTAATCAAAAGATGGCAAAGGAGAAAGGGAGAGAGACACCGTGCTCCACTGAGATGTTTATCCCGAAAAGGTGAGGATCTCAGCCCAGCCCAGAGAAGAATGGAGGACAGCAGGTGGAGAAGGGCAAAGGCCCATCTACCAGCTCTGCAGTACCTTCTGTGTCTGTCCTCACAGTGGGACTTCCTTATTTGTTTCAAGTATTGTAAATTCCAAGAATATTAGGCACACCCATACTCCAATGTAAGTACAAAAACACATCACAGGGCCAAATACAAAATGGTTCTTGAACTATTTATTGGGGACCATCCATCAGAAAAGGCTGGTTTTCTTTTATGTGTTTAATGTGGTACCTTCACAAAAGAGCTAAGAACACTTTAATAAATATCTACTTGCCACAGCCTTGAAAACTTAGTACTCAAAACAGATATAAAGAAGTGACTGCCAAGTTGCTTTACTTAAAAAGCAAGGAAATAAGTAGCAAACAGAAAACAGATTTTCTTAAATTCCATACTGCTTTGTTACCACTGAATTAAGTTTACTGCCTGAGGTCATGTTTGTCTGGGGTATGATAATATGCAAAACCTAGGCCAAAGCTGCCCTCCATGTTTGATACACGTGGCTTTTCAAAAAGTGTAAAATGTTTATTATGAAGAGGGAAAATGCTTTCTTACTTGGGAAAATGCTTTAAAATGCTTAATTACCTAGGTTAGAGGTGCGCTACATACTCGGGAATGAAAAATAGATCCTCTTAGGGGAAAAAAAAAAGGTGCCCTAATTATACATGGATGATCTAATTAAACTGTCATTCACAATTCATTAAAGCTATTAATAAATTTTAAATGGGAAAAATGGATAATACAGTTAAATTTACAGTTGTGTTAAGAGCTATTAACATAAAGACAGCCAAGAATGCAATTCCCTAAGAATACAAACTCTGGACCTCATTCAAGGGACCCTGACAAGGCCTCATCTGAAGGAAGGCTCTAGACCTACCGCCTCTAAATGAGGAAACTGAGGTCTACTGAAATTAAGTCAATCACCCACCTTTACATCCTCAAACTTTCCCACCACTTTATAAGGTTGCCACATACTTCCCTCCTGAACTGCATGCATTTGTCAGTCCCAGCAAGAAAATGCTAACATGCCTTGCTGCTGTCAGTGGAGGGAGAGGGCTTAGGAATCATTCCCAGAGCAGTTAACAGGACAAAATATTAGAAGGAAAGTTAACTGATGCAGAGAGAACATGGGGTGGTAACAGCGCTACCCACACACCCACCACCACACTGCTGATTGATGTAAGAAGACAAGATGCAGCAGAAAATAAAATATTTATGGAGTCTGATGGGTCCAGAAAAACAAGAGTTCCTAGGCAGGTCAAGGTGAATAAAATAACCTTGTTAGTAATCTACCTATTTACAGAAGAAATTTTTCTTTTTCTTTTTTTGTCTTTTTTTTTTTTTTATTGAATGGTAACTATGTACATTAATGCACTTCTGGGGTACAGTGTGGGGTTTTCACATGCAATCCGAACTACTTCCATCAAGAAGAAATTTTTCACATAAACTTACTATCACGTCATCAACCAAAAGAGCAGAGTAACCACTATGTCAGTAAAGAATTTAGAACAAGCAGAATAAACATCTTTCCTAGCTCTGTAAATCATACATTTTCTTTTTAAGAGTCCCCATTTCAAGAAGAAAAAAAAAAATACCTAAGCAAAGGAAACTCCATCAAAGACATACCATGCTGCAGTTCTGGGCATGCCTGAATCCTGAAAAATTGTGTATAAATCATGGATGTCTGTACCCAGCAGCTGTGTGCTCTACCACTGGAAACTAGTCTCTTGAAATAGGCAACTCAGAATAAAACAACAAGGAACAAAAAAACCCTGCTCTGTTTTGCTGTTAACCCCGTTCTTTGTTATACACAGTTGCTAAATAGACCACTGCTACCATAAGGGGAAGCAGAGTGGTTAAAGCCAGAGTTTCAGATTCAGGCACTATTACTAGCTGTGCGGCTTTGGGCAAGCTAAGGAACCTCTCAGTCACTTTCTTTATCAGCAAAATGAGGAAGAGGGTGCCTATCTCCCAGGGTTTGTTTGCAAGTGAAAAGCACGCAGAGTGATGTCAGCAAAGTAAAACTCTCTAACCATTATCACGGTAAATAAGGCCATTTACAAAGTAGCCACACCTGCCCTCTGGGGCTGCACCCAACTCCTCCCTGGGAACCAGCAATGTCCCTTCAGAGCTACGGGCTCCCTTTCTCCATATACCCTTCTCAGCCTGGCAAAACCTCCCTCATTCTTATCCTTTAAGTTGGGCAACTCCCCTGAGGCTGGCTGGCTGCTCCTTCTATGTCTATTATGTGATTACATTTGGATTATAATTACTTATGTAAGGAGCAGAACATTTATTTACTGGAATGAGGGGGAAGGGTAAGGACAAGCCTGCCTGGGTTATTACCCCCAAGAGGCAAGCAATGAGCCCCTGGCAGGGCTTCCCAAGGGCACAGGCTGGGCAAGACCCCAACCTAACAGGAAGAGAGAACAAGATCTCAAAAAGCTGCAAGCAAGAGCTGTGACTCTGCCCTGTGCCAGAGCTGGCCCGAGTCATCTCTAAATGTACTAAACCTCACAAAGCCCAAATGTAAGTGCTGCACGCACCTACACATACGTACACATGTGCAAGGCACAAGAGACAAAAGTGTGTGACAACATGACGTCTGGGAGGTAATCTGTGATATCAGATGCCCTTGGCTGGGATTCAGTCTATTTTACCAAAGTATTAGAAGGGCAGCTCTAGCCCATACATGCACCGTGTGGGTTACAACTGTTTATATGCATGCTAACTTATTTCCCCCACGACGCTACAAAGAATGGTTTGGAGTACTGAGCATTCTCATCTCCTGGGGAAATTATTTAACTAGTACATTCTGATTCCTCAGTCCTGGAGTGGAGCCTGCAATCCTGGGGGCTCTACCAGGGGTCAGGTGATGCCTACACTGAGGGGCCATAAAGTAGCAGGACTCAGGTGCTCGAGCCAGATGCCTGTGTTCACAGCACACAGTGCTAGTCAACAGCTGTGTGACTGGGAGCAAGTTACTTAAACTCTGGGCCCCTTTTTTCTCTATCTGTAAAAAGAAGGAAATGAGTACTTGCTTCACAACATAGTTATTGAGGATTAAATGAGTGAACATGGACCACGCACTAAGAACAACACTTGGCTCAACAAAGTGCTAGGTAGATGTTAGCTACCGTGTTTCCCCGAAAATAAGACACTGTCTTATATTTATTTTTTCTCACGAAGACACACTAGGGCTTACTTTCAAAGGATGTCTTATTTTTATTAAGTATAATACAACAATCTACATTTATTCAAATATGGTTAAGTCATCTTCTTCTGGAACCTGACGGGGGGAGCTGACCTTGTTGGTGGGGTTGGCGCTAGTGATGAGTGAACTCCTTTCCCCTAGCAATTCGCACATGCACAATAGGATGCCTGCCACCACAGTTACCACACGCACACCCGCGCCAAGTGTGAACAGGGAGAAAGGAACCATGGCAGATAAAAGGTATTCCAGTCTTCCTTACCACTCTGCACCAAAATGCATGGAGTGGCTATGCAGCGTATCTGCGTAGCCATACTGCACGCCCATCACTAAGTCTCATTAGGTAGGGCTTATATTTAACAAATGCATAGAAATCCTGCTAGGGCTTATTTTGGGGGTAGGTCTTATTTTGGGGGAAACATGGTACTGTTAGTGTAATATTTATTTCTGAACACTCCTCCACCTACCATAGTAAGAAACAATTCAAAAAAGTATAAGTAGTTTAAATAAACTAACATTATTTGTGAATTAACAGTATTACCAGACAGTATGAACAATTAAACAAAACAGAATCTACATTAAATCATCAGAGGACCTAACTGTATTAAAACATGAACAATACCTAGAACTAGCATTTTAAACTGATTAAAGAAAAAAATGTATTCAAACATTCTAACTCTGAAATCTAACAATAATCTTCAACACACTTTCCCAACTCCAGGACACAAACTGTTGGTACTTATTAGCCAAGTATGGCCTTTTACCCTTTTCCAGCTGGGGAAGGGAGACTGAGGCCAGACGCTGGGCTGCCCAGTAAGGTGGAGGAGGGACATAGAGGTAGGGACAGAGGAATAGGAAGTGGAAGCAGATAACTGCAGAGTTCAGCCAGGAGGGCAGCCTAGACAGACCCTAAGGGCCATACCAATCTCTGGGGCTAGTGAAGGCCCTATGGATGCAAGAATTGGCACAGAGCCCTAAGAAGTGGACAGAGCACAGCAAAAGGGATGATGACCACTACTATTCACTGAGTGATCCATTATCTGTGAGGCCCAAATTATGTCATTCATCCTTGTAATAACTCTGCAAGGTAAACTTTATTTTCCCCATTTTGTGGCCTAGGAACCCACCCTAGAATTGCTTAGGAAACTCATTATTCATGCTTAAATGAGTAACTCCCCCAGCAACTAACTGTGGAACCTCAGGCCATGGAGGGGCCTGGCTGAGCAGCAACCAATGAAGAATCAGCTCTCTCTGCAGCACCTACCCCTAACACTTTCAGTTTGGGATTCACCTGGGAGATCAGTGTCTGCTCCCCTGACTGTGATGTCTTCATACAGAATGAACACACCTCTACCACCTGACTCCAACTTCTTTCAGGGTCTACCAAAGGGGATCTCACATTTGTGTTGCAAATCAATGCCTCCATGTTTATTGAAGCAGCCATCTTCTTGTGATAAGGTAACACACAAGTAGACAGAAATTTCATACTATCAAAATAGAAAATAAGGACACCAGTCAGGCATGCTAGCTCATACTTGTAATCCCAGCACTTGAGGAGGCTAAGGCAGAAGTATAACTTGAGCCCAGGAGTTTTAGACAAGCCTGGGCAATATAGTAAGAACCTGTCTCTACCAAAAAAAAGTTATTTAAAAAATTAGCCAGCCATGGTAGCATATGTCTATAGCCCCCTAGCTACTCAGGAGGCTGAGGCAGGAAGACGTTTGGGAGGGAATCTGTAATGGCAGAAGCAATCAACTGGTATTTAGTCTGTTTTACCTAAGTGTCAAAAGGGCAGCAATGCCTATACCCACCTATACAGTGTGGGTGCAACTGTAACCCAAGAGTCTGAACCCAGGAGTTTGGGGTTCACTACAGCCAGGGTGACAAAGTGAGATCCTGTCTCAAAATTAAAAAAAGAAAACAGAAAAGGAAAATAAGGACACTGATGCCAAAAGATTAAAACATTTCCCCAAATCCAGAGAAATACTAAGTGGCAGAGCTGGTATGTGAACCCAGGACTACGTTGATTCTAAAGTTCAGACGTGTGTCCCACTTGGCCATAGAGCAACAGCCATAAGCCTTGATGCTGGAAGCCAAGATGGCTCCACCCGGTTGCAGAAATGAGGTTCAAGGGGGAACCAGTCTCCACAGGCAGAAATAAAAAATGGGGTTTAAGTCTCTACAGGCAGAAATAAGAAACAAAGAGCCAGGAACAGTGGCTCAGAGGCCACTGGACAATGAAGGCAAACTGTCGTAGCAGTATCCCACTGTGAAAACCAAAGCAAAACGTATATTCTGAAACCAAGCCTTCGGAATGCTCCTGGGCCTGGGGCTGAGCACAGAGCTCCCTGCAGATCTGAAATCAGGGAGCTACGTAAGAGGCCATGCTCTAGGGGAAGTAGCTCATTCCCCATCTGCAATGGGTTAAGTAAGCTTGCTCCCTCAGTGCTGATTCTCTCCTGGCTTGTTTCTGTGCCTCCACAGTAGACAGCTGTCACTATCTGAGGCAAGAAAACATGTTCTAACGTATTCTGTCCCATCCCTGAAATCCATGCACAGCAGCAGCCCTCTGCTCCAGCGAGGTCTTCCCCATCTGGCATACACCTACACTCCCAGGTCCATTTCTGCATCCTGTTGTCTATCTACTGAAATTCCAGTATCTTTTCATGTATTAAAAACAAAAACATCTGTACAGATAAACAATAAAGTGTTTACAAGTGGTTATCTCTAAGGAGGAAATGAAGAAAGGGAAGGAAGTTTTTACTTCTCATTTTATATAGCTCTGTGCTATTTGAAAAATTTTTTTAACGAATGCGCAGCACTTATTTTTCACTAAATAGTACAAAAAGTATAAAAAGATGTATGTATTAGAAGTACAATCATTGCAATATTCTCATGGCTAGGGAGAAAAAAATAAAAGAATGGGTAGAAACTAGGAACACCCAAATCAATCAATAAATACGGGTTTGGTGCAATTTATTACAGTACATCTATAAAACAGAATACTGAGGAGCTCCTAAAAAATACTATACTGACCCTGAAAGCATTTATAATATATTAAAAGCAACTTATGAAACAAATTTTAGATCTACCTTCACCACGGGATTACAAGATTGTCTCTCTGCTTTAGGTTTATTTACTTTGCTGTTTATCTAAAAACGGGAACATCTACATATTCAATCTCTTTATATAAAGCCCAATTTCTTCTCGCTCCATCATTGTAACAAGCCCCTGAACCTGGATACCAGAGAATGGATTCCTTTAAGGAGAGGAGGCTGCACAGATGAAGTCAAAGGCCTTTTAGACCACCCAATCTTAGGATTCTCTACATTCAATTTGTGGGGGTTATCGCAATGAGTCATCAGATCAAAAAGATGTGAATGATCTGGGTGGCACCTGTGGCTCAAAGGAGTAGAGTGCCAGCCCCATATGCCGGAGGTGGCAGGTTCAAACCCAGCCCCAGCCAAAAACTGCAAAAAAAAAAAAAAAAAAAGATGCGAATGATCTCAAGGAAAGTTCACATTTCAAAGTTTCCTACATAAGCTTTCTGAACATTCACTCTGCCCTAGGATCAGTCCAGGTGACACAAAGCAGGTCTACAGGCCCAGGGCAAGGTGCAAGGCTTCCATTCCCACAAAAATATTGATAACACACAAATAAGAAAGGAAATAAGTATATTAGCAGTATCCAACTGTGCCTCTGAGCCAAACTTTATTCCTAAATTTATTATCCTATTTTTTTCAAATAATTGCCTTTGAACAGTTATAAAATGAAGAAAAAATGTGAACTGCAGAAAAGAATTAAGTTTTAGCATTTATTAAGTTATTCTTTACTTACCAAATTTCAATACAAAATAGCTGTTAAATATTTAATTGCACTAGTATCTTCCAAATTCAGTTTACTATGCTAAGTCAGAAATGTGTCACTTGACTACCAAGCTCAACATTTGTTTCACTCTTTGTATGGCTTAATAATTCATAGGAAAATATCTAATAAGCCCATTAATAAATAATAAATAAAAACAAAATATCAGATTTCATCCTAGTGAGTCATATCAAAAGACAAGAATGAGACTGGAAAAACTTGAAAGTACATTTCCCAAGAAGAAAGCAGAGAAATACTAAGTGTCTTTTTGAGAACCCTAGCAAAATGGGTAATTCTCTTCTTTAATCCACTACATCAGTGCTTCTCAACCTTCCTAATGCTGCGACCCTTTAATACAGTTCCTCATGTTGTGGTCACCCCCAACCATAAAATTATTTTCGTTGCTACTTCATAACTATAATTTTGCTACTGTTATGAATCGTAATGTAAATATCTAAATGCAGGATGTATTCAGGCCACCCCTGTGAAAGGGTTGTTTGACAGGTCGCGACCCACAGGTTGAGAACTGCTGCACTACATGGAAGTTTTTAATAAATATAAAAAAAACTTGTTTTCAAGTCAGATTATGGACAAAATGATACACTGCACTACAAGTCTTATCATGCTGAGTTCCCAAGTGCGATCTTAGTGAAGCCTACCAGATGGAAATCGCTGCTAACAATCTGGAGGTTAAAAAAAAAAAAACAGAAGTCAAGAGGTTGGATAAGGCACAAAGGCACCCTGCTCCCGACCTAATGGCCTGGGAGTTAACCCCAACCTGTCTCAGAGTGCCTTCTGCCTTCAGAGACGCCCATTCCCGGAGATAAAGGGCCAGGTGTATTTCCATGAACTCTTAGGGTGATTCTGACATATATCAAAGTACAAGAACCCCTAACAATTCCCTGCTGTTTCTCAACAAAATTATCTCTGCATGTTTGTTGTTTATAATATGAAGAAAATGACTTGTATGCTTCAAAAGCAGTCCAGTGTCTTTTTTTTTTTTTTTTTTTTTGGAGACAGAGCCTCAAGCTGTCCCCCTGGGTAGAGTGCCGTGGCATTACAGCTCACAGCAACCTCCAACTCCTGGGCTCAAGCGAGTCTCCTGCCTCCGCCTCCCAAGTAGCTGGGACCACAGGCGCCCGCCACAACGCCCGGCTATTTTTTGGTTGCAGCCGTCATTGTTGTTTGGCGGGTCCGGGCTGGGGATTCGAACCCGCCTCCTTCGGTGTACATGGCTAGCGCCTTAGCCGGTTGAGCTATAGGCGCCGAGCTGCAGTCCAGTGTCTTAAGGCAATAATCCAAAGTCAGTGTAAGTTAGGCTAGAAAAATGCATGAAGGAGAGGTGAGTTTTCCCTTTTGACTTTTCCTAGAACAAAATCTAATGAAGGCTACTACCCTGCAGTATAGGGATGAGCTGGAATCAGAAACGGCTTCAAGGGCCTGGGGAAAGATCTCCCAACAGGCCCTACCGTGCAATGAAGCACAACACCCCCAAGTCCAGTGGCAGGCCCCTTTCTTAAAACAAAAACAAAATACGAACACATAGTTCCATCTGTGACTACTCTGTTAAGTAATCTTCCTATGGTATTGAATCGCCAGTGTTTGTACAGATAATAATAAATGTTGTAGCTGTCAAAACTAAGGAAGTGAATCGAATACAGCTGGCTGGCACTAAGAAGAACCAAGTAACCATCACCGTGAACTCTGCACCTGTGCTCTAGATGGCTGCCTGCTGCTGGCAGAAAAATCTGGCCCTTGGAATCTACCATCCCAACACATATTCACTGCTAAAGAAACATCCTGTTAAGCTTTTATCTTCCCTTAGTGTCAGAAATGTTTAATTCTCTACTTTTATCACATTCAAAAATCAAGTCACAAATATTTCATATCCTAATTGAGTGGTGCACAAAAACATTATGTTGTCTTCCAGAAAAAGGCTTACTAAGATGTCTTTCAAACTCCATCATGAATCACATTTTGTTTCCTTATCACTTTAGTTTATCATGTGATCCTGTAAAGTCCAGTGTCATCTATCTTCTGCTTGTATTTGATACCAGAAAATGATCAGATCATCATAGGACTCAGAGCTGCAAAAGACCTTCCAGGTCCTCTGCCTCAAACTCTTCATTTATTACAGACTATAAAACTAAGGCACAGAGCTATTAAGAGGTCGGACTAAATCTAAGAGCTAGGTAATGGCAAAAAGTGGGCCTGGCGACAAGGGCTCTTGAGTCTTGCCACAGTGCTATTAAGCTGACAAAATGTCACCTGCCATTCCTATGTCACGCACCAACACAGTAACAAAACCGTCTGAGGAAGGTAATAGTGGTGTCCAAAGAAAATTCCATATTAGCACTCTGGGTAACGGGCTCAATTTTCATCAACTTTGTTCCTGACCTTTGCATGATTTCTTTTAAATCCATTCTCTCCCGCATAAACCACCAAATAAGAACTGGCCAGATAATAAGCCTGAAATAGTTTAAGTTGCAGGCACGACACACTTTATTTACATCAGCAAAGCTGAGACGTTCAAGCTCCGCAGCAGTTTCTCCAAGATAAAGTGGGAGTGGGGAGGCTTTCTAGACTCTTTACTCCTTAGTAAAATCATGAAAGAAAAATAGGAAAGTTGCATAACTGCATTTAAGCACTTTTTATATACATAGCGCTATAGTTTGTTTCCACTCATATGCAAAACAAATTTGAGTAATAGTAACATTAACGTCTATGGATGCAAAATTTGGTACATTGAGAATTTTACTCAATAATTCTCAAAAAGCTTACATTAATTCATTAAAGGTTTGGTATAAATATGAAAACAATTAAATAGGTATTTAATTTGCCTACTTCAAACCACTTAGCAGATTAATTTTATGGATTAACCTAAGCTCTTTTTATAGCTATTATAAACCTTTAATTTTACAGAAACATTAAATCTGAAACTTTTATAGATTTATAGGAACTAAAAGAAGTACTGTTTAGCAATAACTCTATGTTCAGTAGACTTTTTGTTTTATTGTGCCCCCAAATCATCAACACTTAACACTGTTTGACACAACAATGACAGGAACCATTTGTTTCCATTCCAGACCAAGAAGTGATGCTTCCCTTCTGATGGCGATTCCTGCCATGGAGATTTCTCAGTTTTCTTTGAAGCCTTCACGTGAATTTTTTTTGATTTCTTAAGGTTTTTTTTTAAACACAAGCTGTCTTTTTTCATTGTTAAATAATAACAGCATTGAGCATGTTTTATTTACCAGAACTGGTTCTAAAATGTTTTATGTATATTAACTGATTTTACCCTCCTGACAACCTTATAGTTAGGTAATGTTACTATTTTCAAAAGAAATCCACTATCATTCCAGTTTAAGCTTATTAGACCACAAAATTGAAACAAAACGTATAGCCTCCAAGAAGAGAGAATTTGAAGGTAACCACCAGAAAAACAATTCTTGATTCCTTGTACAAATTTAAATCCCTAGTCACCTTGCTATGACCCTGTCATGATGCTTTTATACACCACAAATGTCCAGCTTCCTTTCTCATGTTCCTGGAATGCAGGAAGAGCTGAGAAAAATGGCTTCAAACACCAGAAGATTAATGTTTTCCTTTTAGTACAAGCATCTCCTACTTTGAAAGTTACACATCCTACAAGAGGATCAATTGCAGGGCAGACATCATAACCAGCTTAGATTAGCACTGCTCAGTTACTGAGTCTCTTTTCAGCATTCCAAATTTTAGTTTACAGCCTCCCTTGATGAAGAGTACAGAGCCCTGAGATGGGTGAAAAGGGAAAAAAATGTCCTCTCACCCAATTCTCAGCCAAAGGAAGGGAACCTTGGTAAACTAACTGCAGGGGCATGGAGCTGCACGTGCAGTATGTGCCCGACTGTGTTCACCAGGAGGAAGAGCCCTGCCTGTGAACTGCTGAGCCCCACCACATACTGTCTTCTTTCCTTGAAGATGGCAGTGGTGGGAGTTCTGTAACATTTGTATTGCAGTCCAGAAATTCAATGAAACAGGAGAATAATTTTTAAAAAGTCACATTCGGGAATGTATCATTTCTTTTGAGTTTTGAAACAGCAGCATGATCAAGTGACCTGGATGGACAAGCAAACGGGATAATTTGAGGATCGCTCATACCATATAAGGTAACATTCTGAAGGAGTACTCAAAGATGACAGCTAATACAGTAGCCTCATTTGAGAGTACAGCTGGAGACAGAATGACAGAAATAAATGCTGGCAGTGTAAAAACAAAATAATAACAACCACCACAACGGTTACAGCCCTGTCCCCATCCCTGGAGGCATTCATTACACAGCCATTTGCACTCCACACAGGGCAGAAATCACTTAGGCAACAAGGAGCAAATGATGAGAAGTGCATGCTCCACGGTAGGGACAGAGCAAGGGGAATTTGCTTGTTCTCTTCCAACTAGGTCAGATTCACAGAGGTGATGGGAATTCACCAGTAACTTGAGTGAAGGAAAGGTCAGATATCTGCAAGCTAAAGAGGTAAGGGAGGAGGTCGCAGGCACCAGGGAGCCCACACTAACAGGGCGTCAGGCTGGCCTCCGGCATCACACAATGAAGGAGGACAGTGTGGTCCTGCAGCTGCTGGAGGGAGGGACTAGACGTGTTCAGTGGCCAAGTCCAGTCAGGAGGACAGAGGGCAGGATATGTTCATGGATGTGCTTGTTGCCAGCAGAATGTTTGTGGTGGCCATCTTGCCTGTGTGATATGCCCATCGCAGGGCTATTTATATAGTGGGGCAATTTAAAGAAAAGCATTCACATTTTAAATAGCAGGTATTTTCTTACAGGGGAAAATACTATAATACTAGTCTGTGGTTATCTAACAAATGTGTTTCTTTTTTTTTTTTGAGACAGAGCCTCAAGCTGTCCCCCTGGGTAGAGTGCCGTGGCATTACAGCTCACAGCAACCTCCAACTCCTGGGCTCAAGCGAGTCTCCTGCCTCCGCCTCCCAAGTAGCTGGGACCACAGGCGCCCGCCACAATGCCTGGCCATTTTTTGGTTGCAGCCGTCATTGTTGTTTGGTGGGTCTGGGCTGGGGATTCGAACCCGCCACCTTAGGTGTACGTGGCTGGCGCCTTAGCCGGCTGAGCTAGGCACCGAGCCACAAATGTGTTTCTTAAAAGACAAATTCTGCCTTTATAAAGACAATGTGGACAAATTACTTAATATTTCTGAGCAGAAGTTTCCTCCTCTGTAAAACAGAAAGAGTAGAGTAGCAATTAAATGATAAATTTGTTGGGAGGGTTAAAAGCATAAATACTAGAAAGTCCAAGAAGAATCTGAACAGGCCTTGCTGAGTTCAGGGATGTTCAACCTTTTTTCTTTCCTGCCACACACTGGACGAAGACAAGAAGACAAGAACTCGTGCTGTCTTGGGCTGTGCATTAAATACACAAACATGAACGACAGCTAATGAGCAAATAAAAAGGCCCATGCATATTTTTCATGATATCCAATACTGCAGATAAGTAAAACAATCCTCAAATGATATGTGTGCAGCCCTTGACCCGCAGGTTAGACTCCACTAATCAAGATTATGTGCTTTTTGTCCAATCACATTTCTACACAGCTGTCAATCATGTTTATGGGATGTAGCCTGCATGAAGACCCAAAGGACAGGGTTGGGGGAGCGTCTGAAGATCTGAACACATGCAGGGGGGGCAGTTAGGTAATCAAAAACTCATCCACATCCCAGCAGCGCAGCACACACCAACTCCACAAAGGAAGAAGCTCCTAAACTTGGGACCCTTCCAGACCTTGACCTACATAGTCCTTCATTTGGCTGTTTGTTTCCTATTTTATTTTTATTAATTTATTTATTTAGACAGTGTCTCAACTCTGTCGTCCTGGGTAGAGTGCCGTGGCATCATCATAGCCACATCACAACCTCAAACTCTTGGGCTCAAGAAATAGTCTTGGCTCGGCGCCTGTGGCTCAAGTGGCTAAGGCGCCAGCCACATATGCCTCAGGTGGCAGGTTCGAATCCAGCCCAGGCTGCCAAACAACAATGATGGCTGCAACCAAAAAAAAGTAGCCAGGCATTATGGCGGGAGCTTACAGTCACAGCAACTTGAGAGGTGGAGGCAGAAGACTCGCTTGAGCCCAGGAGTTGGAGGTTGCTGTGAGCTATGCTACGGCACTCTACCCAGGGGGACAGGTTGAGGCTCTGTCTCCAAAAAGAAAGAAAGAAAGAAAGAAAGAAAGAAAAGAAATAAATAAATAGTCTTGCCACAGCCTCCGCCTCCCGAGTAGCTGGGACTATAGGCATGTAGCACTACACCTGGCTAGTTTTTCTGTTTTTAGTACTGACATGGCTGGTCTTGAACTCCTGAGCTCAAGAGATCTACTCATCTCAGCCTCCCGGAGTGCTAGGATCACAGGCATAACCCATCAACCCTGACCTATTTGTATCCTTTAAAATATCCTTTGTAATAAACCAGTAATGGTTATTACATATATTTTTTTAAGTGCAAATACTATTTTTAGTATGGTGTCTGGAATATAATAAATTGTGAGCAAATGCTGGCCACTGCTTTTGGTTTTTCATTATTTCTCAAAATCCCTTCAGGGACCCGAACTTAAAACTCTACGTATTCATCTACTTTTTCCATGATCAGTTATGGGTTGTGATTCCATCATATCCTACCGCCAATACAAGGAGACTGAAGATTACTTTTAACAACTGACCAAAATAAAACCTAACTGGAAAAGTACATCTATAGCCCTAAGCCAAAAATATATACTGCTAAAATAACAATAAATGACTCTCAGATTGCACAATATTGCAGAATAGTTACTAATGTGAAAAATTTAGGACATCCTTTGGAAGTTAAAGAATTGACAAAATATAAGCATGATTATATGTAAGACTGATAAATATTTTTTAAGGAAATAAATTATTTGCTACGGTTAAGGACATATTTTCTAACTGGGCCATTACTTCTTGGCCTAGATGCCTGTTGCTAAGGTCCTCTAAAGTCTGTCACAATCTGATGCCATTAACAAGCAGGCAGTCAAGTAGGCAGGCGAGGCAAATGCACAAAGCCACGGGTGTGGTGAGGACCAACCAGGAGCTGTAGGGACTATGGCCAATCCAATTAAGCAGGAAGGAAAGGAGACCACTAGCTATGCAAAACAAAATCCACCTGCAAACTGACTTCAACCCCCTAAGTAGTAGTTCCTTGATGATTTCCCTCTTTACCTAACACAGAGGTACCTAAACTATTCTTAGTACTTAGTACCGAGATAGTTCACTGAAAAGAAAAACAAAAAATCAGCACTTTATTGTGCAAGTAATAGAAGCCTTGCTGTTACAATTTTCCAAAGGTGTGGTGGATAAATACCTGTATCATAATCACATAGGGAGAGGGACCCAGAGAGTTCAATATTTAATAAGCTTCCCAAAGTGATTCTTCATACCTTAAAGAGAACCCTTTTCTCCCTACGATAATTAAGTTACTTTGTAAAATTTTTCTGTTCTGTTCACATTCTTCTGTCATTCCAAAGTTTCCTGCTTTAAGTTTCCCAACTTTCCATCCATGATAAAATATTTGCTTTTCTTCTGGTATATTCTAATTCAAAGAATTGTTAAGTTTGCAACCATCTGTTTTATCTTATTTTTTATACACAAAACTTTCAATTTTTATATGTTTCAGCTCATCCTTCGTTAGGGATTATGTGAAATTTGTAAGTATTAAATGTGTGATATTTTAAATCTCCATAAAATACAAATAAAACTTTAAATAAAAACAGATTGCCATTCTAAGTAAGGATGTGATAAAAATAGTTCTGCAGATAAATTTTCTGCACTATCATTTGCAAATTTTAGCTGGGATAAAAGTATGCTTTTGAGGAAAAAGCACAAGTCAGTTTTGAATATTTTTATCAAAACATTATAGCACAATTTCTTTCCTTTACTCACTGCTCTATGCCTTCAATTATTTATATCACTCCTTAAAAATCAATGATTTTCTCTCTCTACTCTGCACAATATTTAATATTTCACCATAATTCAAAAGAAAGTATTTTTTTTAAGTCAGGAGTCTCTTCTCTCCAATTTGCTGACAAGTCTACCTTTATGAGAATCAGTTTCTCTAGAGTGAAAGTTGGGGAAACTAAGGATGTCGAGATTCAGACCCAAAGAAAAGGTGACATCATAATTCCATTTGCCCACCACTTTGTGTTGTAAAACCTGAATAGTAGAAGCTATCAATGGAAAAGGAACTATACTTTGTAAAATAATTCAAAGAGGGGACCATGGCCCAGTGCTACACCCAAGAAGTCTTGAGCAAGAGGACTAGCAGTAGTTTGGTTTTATACATTTTAGGGAGACAGGGTTTACAGGTGAGGTCATAAATCTACCTGTGGAAAACATATAATGGTTTAGTCCAAAAGGGTGGGACATCTGAAAGTAGGAGCTAATAGGTTACAGGTCGATTTAAAGAGTCCTTCACTAACAACTGGCTGAAGGAATTAGGCTCTGTCTAATAGACGAGAAATCAGTGAAAAAGAATGCTGACTAAAGACAAAGGTCTGTTAAGCAGAGCCAAAGTACAGGTCATGTGCCACACTCAAGTAGTCTGCTGTGTAGATTGAGAACCTGCAGGTATGTCTTGAATAGCCGTAGGCCCATTAATGAGATACAGGGACATTTCTAAGAAGGGGAAGGGGGCATGATGAGGCATGTCTGATCTCTTTTCTCACGGCTAGCAACTCAGTTTTAGGGATGCCCATGGCCAACAGGGTGTCCAGTCAGTCAGCCGCTTGGGAAGAGCCTTAAGATTTTATTTTAGTTCACAGAGCTAAGTGGGACCGGTTGCATTGCCTTTACTCTCCAAAAGAGGGACAAAGATGGGTAATAAATAGATTCCTTGCCTCTTCACTCCACACCAGTGATTTTCTTTATTTCGTGTAGGTACGACATTGAACTTTTCGAATCAGCTGGAATGTAAAAATTATCCTTCATCTTTTATGTATTAGAAAATAGAATGAGTGAAATTTTAGTTTTCTTTATTATTGGGGGCAAGAAGCTTTAATTCCACTTAAAATGTTCTGAGAAATCACTCTGCTCTTTCTTTTCAAATCTTTCTTTTCCTTCAATTTCTCTAGTTATTCCCTTTATTTCCTTCTCTTCAAACCCCATCCAGAAGAGATTAACAAAAGGACGGATACTGATTGGTTATGACAGACATCTCTGTTTTTTTTCCTACTTTAAGTCCTAAAGTTAACAATACATTTAGCTTGACTGTTCTAAGAAATGAATTTTAAAACTGTAAAATATAATTTTTAAATGTCTTAAAATAGACCTGGGATTCGTTTTTATTCAAGTATGAAGAAGCCAACAGATCCTGAGATTTAGGCCATTGAAAAGTTAATTGGCTACTCACAGTTCCCAAGAGGTAGTGACTCACCACCCTGTACAAGGCCACAGGGTAGTCACTTGTTAACACTAGGAGTTAGCCCAGAGAGAGGCAGTGTCTCTGCAATCAGCAAGGTCCCAAAGGCCAGATCATCAAGAATACAGAAATTAAGAAAATACATAGTATAGGTAACACACATTTCCCCAGATTACAAAAATCTGACTTGCATGCAACTCACTCTTACGAACAGAGGCTACTACAGTAAGTCACCAAGTTACAAACATCTGACATCCAACTCCTACTTATAAACAGAGACTATTACAGGTAATAGGTAAATGTACCTGTTCCAACTTACATACAAATTCAACTTAGAGACAAATCTACAGAACCTAACTCATTCATAAACTAGAGACAGCCTGTGCAAATTATCATCTATAAAAAAATAGGAAAATCTAGCTAAATTAAGACCACAGAGAAGCTGAAGTAATAACATATTTTAGCCTATTACAGGCAAAAGAGTTCATGTTCTTTCCTATATTTTTCCATAACTATTTTTTAAATGAGATGCCAGTGAGCATAGAAAGCCTGGAAATCACTATGTTTACATAGATAATTATTTGCATTAAATATCTTCTTTTTTTTTTTTTTTTAAGACAGGGTCTATCACCCAGGCTACAATGCAGTGGTCTAATTATAGCTCACACCAGCCCCAAATTCCTGGGCTCAAAGGGTCCTCCTATCTCAGCCTCCCAAGTAGCTGTGACTACAGCTGCCAGTAAGCCGAGCTATTTTTTTTTTTGTAGACACAGGGTCTCACTGCATTGCCCAGGTTAGTCTCAAATGCCTGTACTCAAGCGATCCTCCTACACGGGCCTCCCAAACTGTTGGGATTACAGGCATGAGCCACCACACCCAGTCATGAAATATCTTTAATACATTTCATTACTTGAAACACATAGTTCAGATTCCAACAGTTTAAATCACTCTTCCTTTTAAAAGTAATGTCTGCTAACATTTTTATATATAAAATTAAAATAATAAAAGCAAGTGCTTTTAGAACCTAACTGATAGCTCGGCACTTGTGGCTCAAGTGGCCAAGGTGCCAGCCACATACACCTAAGGTGGAGGGTTCGAATCTAGCCCGGGCCTGCCAAACAACAATGATGGCTGCAACCAAAAAATAGCCGGGTGTTGTGGTGGGCACCAGTAGTCCCAGCTACTTGGGAGGCTGAGGCAGGAGACTCACTTGAGCCCAGGAGTTGGAGGTTGCTGTGAGCTGTGATGAGGCTCTGTCTCAAAAAAAAAAAAAAAAAGAACCTAACTGATAATAACAGAGTTTGAATTTATACTCACTCCTTTAAATAACAGAACATCAAATAAAATATACAATATAATTGTTTTAAGACCTTGGATAACAGGCAGCACAGGAATACAAATCAGGTAAATCCTATGACTGCCCCCAAATAACCACCTGGAAGCAGTTTCTACGCATCGACATAGCAAAGAAAACCCCAAACAGAATCCAGAGCTCTCACCAAGTAGGAAAAACAGAGATCAAAACTCAGGAAGGCTGAGGACAGACTGCTGGGTAGGAGAGAGCAGCAGAGAGAGAGAGCTCTCAAGAAGTACAGAGAAATGCTCTTAAATCATCAGTTCAATAATTATCTGCGAGTGACTGGCACAAAACACCATGAGGTTTGGGAAAGAAACAGAGAAAAGCACGGTCTAAACGCCCGAAGTTCATGCAGGCTCAGGGTCCTGCCAGATAGAAAGGGTCAGTGAGTTTTCTGCAGGGTATCCCCACAGTTGGAAAGTTTAAGTAACCAGAGAATAGAGGGTGCTTTAAACTTACTCTAAACAAAGCCTAAAAGAAATTACTGAACTGATCTCAAGTCAATTAGCAGCATGACAGAACAAAGTCTACCACTATTCAAAGGAATCCAAAACATCCAGCAATCAACAATGTAAGATTCACAGTGTCTGGCATCCCATCTAAAACTGCTAGGCTAATAGAAAAACAGGAAAAGATGACCTCTAACTATGAGAAAACGCAATAAAATTAGACCCAAGAAAGGCAAGAATGCTGGAAATAGCAGACAAGGATTTTGTTTTTAAAGCTAGACTAATTAGGTTCCACCAGCTCAAGAACGTAGAAGAGAACATGAACATGATGAAGAGAGAAAGCAATACATACACACACACACATTTTCAAAAAAAATCAAACAAGTCTGTGCACGTGGTGGCTCACTCTGTCATCCTAGCTCCCTGGGAAGCCAAGGCAGGAGGACTGCTGGAGCTCTGGAGGAGTTTGAGACCAACCCGAACAAGGGCGAGACCCCATCTCTACTAAAAAACAGAAAAACTAGCCAAGTGTTCTGCAGGCTCCTATAGTTCCAGATAGATACTTGGGAAGCTGAGGCAAGAAGATGGCTTCAGCCCAAGAATTTGAGCTTGCTGTGAGCTATGACACCATCGCACCCTACCTAGGTGGAAAGTGAGACTCAGTCTAAAAAAATAAAACAAACCCACAAATGGAACTTCTAGCAATTAAAAATACAACTTCTAAAATAAACAATAGAACAGATGGAAATAAGAGCAGATGAAACTAAAAAGAAAACGTAACTGAACCTGAAGACACAGTAATAGAAATTATCAAAAGTGAAGCACAGAGAGAAAAGGACTGGAAGAAAACAGTCTCAGGGTTGAGCAGAACAGCAGCAAGTTAGCGAACATATGTGGAATCTGTGTCCTCAAAGGAAAGAAAAGTAGAGCCATAAAAAGAAAATGCTTAGAGAAATACTGTCTAAAAATCTTCCACATCTGGTGAAAACTATAATATCACTGACCTAAAAATCTCAACAAACATCAAGCAAAACAAAAAAATTTAAAAACTCACCTGAGGCATTTCATAATCAAACTGCTAAAAACCAGTGCTAAAGAGAAAATGCTAAAAGCAACCAGAAGGAAAAGGACATATTACATATAGAGGCTCAACCATTCACTGCCTACAGGAAGCACTTCAAATATAAAAATGAAAATGGTTTTTGAAACTGAAAAGATGGGAGAAAAGATATACCATGTTAACAGTAGTTTAAAACAACAATGACAAAAGGAAAACTACAGTAGATATATTATTATCAGATGCAGACAACTTTTAATCTAAATAATATTGTTAGGAATAAAGAAGGTAACTGCATAAGGATGAAATAGTTGATTTATCAAAAGGACGTAATGGCTTGGTGCCTGTGGTTCAAGCAGCTAAGGCACCAGCCATATACACCTGAGCTGGCAGGTTCAAATCCACCCCCGGCCTGCCAAACAACAATGATGGCTGCAACCAAAAAAATCTCCAGGCATTGTGCCAGACACCTGTAGTTCCAGCTACTTGGGAGGCGGAGGCAGGAGACTTGCTTGAGCCCAGAAATTGGAGGTTGCTGTGAGCTGTGATGCCATGGAACTCTACCCAGGGCGACAGCTTGAGGCTCTGTCTCAAAAAAAAAAAGTATGTAACAATCCTAAATGTTTATGTACCAAATAACAGAGTTTCAAAATAAAAAAGCAGACCACAGCTTGTTAATCCAACAAGCTGTGGTACATGTATACCATGGGATATTATTCAGCCATTAAAAAAAATGGAGACTTCACAGTATTTGTATTAACCTGGATGGAAGTAGAACACATTATTCTTAGTAAAGCATCACAAGATTGGAGAAGCATGAATCCTATGTATTCAATCTTGAATTGAGGACAATTAATGACACGGTGGAGTGGGGAAAGGGGACAGCAGAGAGAGAGAGAAGGAGGGAGGAGGGTGAGGGAAAGGAAGAGCAGAGAGAGGGAAGGAGGGGGGTCTCAGTGTGTGACACATCTTGTACCCTCAATGAATTCCCAATTAAAGAAAAAAAAAGCAGACCATGACAGACCTGCAGAAAAATAGACAAGTCATATTATAGTCAGAGATATCAATGTCCTTTTCTTTTTTTTTTTGAGACAGCGCCTCAAGCTGTCACCCTGGGTAGAGTGCCATGGCTTCACTGCTCACAGCAACCTCCAACTCCTGGGCT
>NW_003852401.1:36043667-36051284 GCF_000181295.1 Otolemur garnettii
GGCCACCTCAGGTGTATGTGGCTGGCGCCTTAGCCGCTTGAGCCACAGGCGCCGAGCCTCAATGTCCTTTTCTTATTAATAAATAGAGCAAGAAGAAAGAAAAACCTCAATAGATATAGAGGACTTGAACATTATTAACTACTTAACGTAAATGACATCACAGAGCACTTCCTCCACAAAGTAATCGTCTCCAAGTGCACACACAACATTCATCAAGAAAGACCACATTGACCATATTCTGGACTATAACTCCAGCCTCAATAAACTTAGAACGATTCACACAAAATACATGCTCTGACTATAACAGAACCAAAACTCAGTAACAAAAAAATGCAGAAAAATCTCTACATATTCACAAACTAAAAATACTTCTAAATGACATAAGAAAAAAATCAAAAGGAAAATTAGAAAGTACTAGGAAGTGAATAATAATGACAAAACAACATATTAAATGTGAGATGCCATTAACAAAGTACTTGGAGGAAAAGTAGTAGCATCAAACACCAACATTAAAAGGTCCCAAATCAATGACCTTGGTTTTGTCTTTAAAAAAAAAAACTATAAAAAAGACCAAATTAAACCCAAAATGCATAAGAGAAATTATAAAGATCAGAAAAGAAATAAGCAGTTCACCAATTAATAAACTAATAAAGATAAAAAACATATGATCACCTCAGTAGACACAGAAAAATATTTGAAAAAATTCCACATACCAGTATATTCCTTATATTAATAAAAACTCATGAAACTAGGAACAGACAGGAAGATCCTCAACCTGGTAAAAAGCATCCATGGAAAACTTAACAGCTCATATAAGTTTACTTATACTTACTGGGAAAGACTGAATGCCTTCATCCTAAGATCAAGAATAAAATGAAAATGTCTTCTCTTACCAATTTTACTAACAATGTACTAAAAGTTGTAGTAAATGCAATAAGAAAAAGAAATGCAAAAGCATCCAGACTGGAAAGAAAGAAGGCTTTGTTCATACATGATATGACTGTCTGTATGAAAAGAGTCAAATACAAAAAACACCTAACAGAACTAATAAATGAGTTTAACAAAATCTAAGGGCAACAACAACTAAATATTAAATTTTTCAAAACACCATCATAACAGCATCAAAACTACAAAATACTTAGGGATAAATATAACAAAAAGATGTATAAAACCTGCATAAAACACTGCTGGGAGAAATTAAAGAAATACTGTGTTCATGGGTTGAAAGGCTACATACAAATTGTTGAGATGTCAGTTCTCCCTTTTTTGATCTACAAAGTTAATTTCTATCTCTACCAAAATCTCAAAAGGCTCTTTTGCAGAAACTGACAAGCTCGTTATAAAATTCATACAGAAATGCAAAGACTCAAAAGATCTCAATTTTGAAATAAAAACCAACAAAGTTGGAGGGCTAACACTGATTGTAACAATTAAAAATATACTCTAATCAAGACTATGGTGGGCGGTGCCTGTAGTTCAGTGGGTAGAGCACCGGCCACATATACCAAGGCTGGCAGGTTTAAACCCGGCCCAGGCCAACTAAAACAACAATGGCAACAACAACAAAAATAGTCGGGTGTTGTGGTGGGTGCCTGTAGTCCCAGTTACTTGGGAGGCTGAGGCAAGAGAATCACATAAGCCCAAGAGTTTGAGGTTGCTGTGAGCTGTAACACCATGGCACTCTACCCAGGGCAACAGCTTGAGACTCTGTCTTAAAAAAAAAAAGACTATGGTACTACATTCGGATAAATAGATCCATGACTATAGAGGTCAGAAACAGACCCAGACATATACTATATAATATGACAATTAATTACTAACAAATGTGCAAAGGTAATTCAGGGGAGAAAAGACAGCCTTTCAACAAATGGTGCTGGAACCACAAGGATATCCATAAACACAAAATACATTTTGATCCATACCTCACATCATCCATAAAAACTAAAAGATTTTCTCCTATGTTTTCTTTTACATTTTATAGTTATACATTTTACATCAGATCAAGAAGAAAACAAAGTACAAAATCTTCATGACTTTGGGCTAGGGAAAGATTTCTTAGATATGACACCAACTGCAAAGTTCATAAGAGAAAAAAGATAAATTTGATGTCATCAAAATTAAAAACTGCTTGGCCAGGCATGGGAGCTCATGCCTATAATCCTAGCACTCTGGGAGATGGAGGCAGATGGACTGCCTGAGCTCACAGGTTCAAGAACAACCTGACTCAGAGCGAGACCCCCATCTCTAAAAATAGCCAGGTGTTGTGGTGGGTTGCCTGTAGTCCCAGCTACTGGGGAGGCTAAAGCAAGAGGATTGCTTGAGCCCAGGAGTCTGAGGTTGCTGTGAGCTATGATGTCATTACTCTCTACAGGGAGTGACAAAGTGAGACTGTCTCAAATAAATAAATCAATAAATAATAAATACTGCTTGTTAAATGACACTGTGAAAAGAATAAAAAGACAAGCCATAGACATGAAGAAAATATTTGCAAGACATACATTTGGACTTGTATCCAGAAAATATTAATAATAGTCACAACTCAACAAATAATCCAAAGAAATGGGCAAAAGATTTCACATTTCAAAAAAGTTATACAGATGGCAAATAAGCACATGGAAGATTACTGAGTAACAGTAGTCATCAGGGAAATGCAAATTAAACCCACAAAGTGGTAACACTTCACACCTATTAAAACAACACAAATTTTTACAGCAAGTGCTGGTAAGAACATGGAGTAATGAGAACTCTCAGACACTGCTACATGCACTGCATGTGGGGCTCTCAAACACTGTAAAATCTGCAAAACCACTCTGGAAACAGTTTGGCGGTTTCATAAGAAGTTAACCATACATCTACCACATGTTCCAGACATTCCACACTTTGGTATTTACCCAAGAGGACTAAAATGCACATGTCCATACAATGATGTGCCCATGATTGTTGATGGCAGTTTTATCTGTGGTAGCCAAAAACAGAAAACAATCCACATCTCCATCAACAGGGGAACAAATAAAGAAAATGTAGTATACCTATATAGCAGGATATGTCTCAGCAAAAAAAAAGGAGCAAATTATGGATGCATTCAACAATACAGACAAATCTAAAAAATATTTTTAATGAGTGAAACAAGATAGGCAAAAGTGGATATACTGCTTGCTCCCTTATGTATAAAATTCCGCTAAGTGCAAATTAGTCTGTAGTGACAGGAATCAGATGAGCGATGGTGGGAGGTGGGTAAAAAGAGGAACAGGAAACTTTTGCACTTAATGAATATATTCATTATCTTAATAGTGGTGATGGTCTCCTGGATGCATGTAAGTGACAAAACATCAAATTATACATGTTATATGTGTGCAGCTTAACTGTATATCAATTACATCTCAAGTTGCTACCAAACATTATTACAACAACCTATAAGGGCCCACGTAAATTATCATTTACTGGGAATCATATTAGCCATGAGCAGAATATTGTGCTATATATGTTTTTGATTAGAACAGTTTACTAAGTTGAAAAGTACACCTTAAACTTTTCTAAGTTAATTAGCAATCCCCAAAGGAATAAAATTCATTTTCCTTAGACTTGGTTTACTACAGCAATGCCTCATATAGCAGACACATTGAGTCTTACAACTATAGCTTTCGCCCGAGGGAAAGTCATAATAAATTACTTTCTAATAAACATTAAACAAAGTTTATTCATCATAAAGTCAAGAAATTCAATGCTAGTATACCCATGAGGGTGAAAAGGTAATGAATTTGTGGAAAGTAGTAATATTCAGTCTGTGACTACCCAATTGCTCTTGAAATGAAATAGGAATCCTTGCCACAGGAGAGGGACTGTAGACCCATCGTCCCACTGACTGTGTTCCTGCTCACTATCTGGAAGTGCTTTCTCTGCAGAGGTCAAAGGGCTTTCTTTGACTGCACTGCCGGCCACGCCTACTGCCTGGGTCACAGTCTTGGTGGATTCCTGCCTCACCCGCTCCGTCCTCCCTGGCCAGGGTTTGGACAGTCCATCAGCTGCCACGTGGACCCACCCCTCTTTCACAGCCTCTCTCAGAAACTCAATCTTTGTCACTGACCCACAGGATTTACTTTTTCAGTTCTTATAAGAATTCTTCCCGCCTTTCAAAACTTGGACTTTTACCTTCAGGGGAAATCTAAGGTGATGGTGAACCACCTTTTCTATCCCGGAGTGCCTCTCAGGAAAGATGATTCCACACTGGTACTGCAGGGGGGAGGCTGTCCCGTCTGGGGTGCACTCACACCCCCGGTGGCCCGACAGTAGCTTCTGGTGTGGAGAGAAAGATTCAGTTCCCTCAGTCAGATCCAACCAGGGTCACTCCACACCACTGAAGTCATGTGTCCTCAGGCCACAGTTTTTGATACTTTAGGCTTCATCACCTGCTGTGCTTACAAGAGAATTGAGGTCTTAGTCTTGCTGGCAGGGTTCCCATCCAGCCTTCTCCCTGTGTTCAAAGTATCTTTTTCTTGTGCTCAAAACTTTCCCCTTCTTAGCTACTCTTAGATCAACAAAAAGAATTCAAGCACGGACATGTGCTGCAACCTGGATAACCCTTTAAAATGTCATGGTAAGTCAAAGAAACCGGATACAGATGCCACATACTGTATGATCCCATTTGTATGAAAACTCCAGAATAAGCTAATCCACAGGTACAGTGAGTAGGCTCAGTTGTCAGGAGCCAGGGGAAGGGACAGCTGAAGGTGACTCATACGCGCAGGCTTCCCCTTGGGGTGATGGGCATACATGTTTGTTTGTTTGTTCGTGAGGCAGAGTCTTACCATGTCACCCTTGGTAGAATGAGGTGGCATCACAGCTCACAGCTACCTCAAACTCCCCAGCTTAAGTGATTTTCTTGCTTCAGCTTCCCAAATAGTTGGTACTATGGGCACCTGCCACAAGGCCGGGCTATTTTCTATTTGCAGTTGTCACTGTTTGCTTTGACAGGCCTGGGCTGGATACGAACCTGCCAGCTCCAGTGTATGTGGCTGGCGCCCTCAGCCGCTGAGCCGAGCAGGCATACATGTATTATTCTACAACTGGACAGTGGTGAGGGTTGCAAGATGCCATGAACATACTAACTACCGAACTGTATGCTTTATAACGACACTTTATAATTCAGTGGCTAACATACTTACAAAACCACTGAATTCTACTTTAAAATGCTGAATTTTGTTATACAAATATCTCAGTATTTTATAAAAATATAAAGAACTGAAACTGTAGAAACAAAGACATCAAGAATATAGTCTGTGGGTCAGGCACAGTGGCTCATGCCTATATTCCCAGAACTCTGAGAGGCCAACGCAGGAGGATTGCCCAAGCTCGGGAGTTCTAAACAAGCCTGAGTAAGCGCAAGACTCTCCTCTCTACTGAAAACAAAAACTACCGGGGCATTGTAGCGTGTAGTCCCAGCCAGCCAGGAGGCTGAAGCAAAAGGATCACTTCAGCCCAAGAGTTTGAGGTTGCTGTGAGATATGACGCCACAGCACTCTACCCATGTGAAAGAGTGAGACTGTCTCAAAAAGAAAAATTATATATATAGTCTGCTTAGTATAAAGTATTTTAGGGCCATTTCACATGAAATTAAGTCCCTACAGGATAAATGAACCACTCAATTCAAAAGGTGAATTATATTCCTCCTTTCACTCTAGAGGACTCAAAAAAATCAAAGACTTCAAGTGTTTTCTAATGCTTATACAAATGAAAATAAATGTATCGAGATGCCTAAGTGTTCATTTACCATACAGTTTCCTTCCTCTTAGACTCTAAACTCTATCTGGAACAACCTAATGCAATAGCAAAGCAAAAAAGTAATTTAAATTAGACTGTTAGACAAGGCAGTGACATTCAATGTATTTAATGTATTTCCCAGACACTATTTCAAATGCTTTCCATTTCCCAATCAACAACACTGCTCTGTTCTAATACATCTGGCCATCAGATGTAATTGGCCTTTAATTACATTTCATTCCAAGTTAATCTTCCTAA
This sequence comes from Otolemur garnettii, assembly GCF_000181295.1. Lineage (NCBI taxonomy): Eukaryota > Metazoa > Chordata > Mammalia > Primates > Galagidae > Otolemur > Otolemur garnettii. The sequence goes on from NW_003852401.1 coordinate 36,049,683, forward strand.
GTATACCAAGCCAAAGGAAAGACAATGCTGTTTGCCAAAACTGAGACACTAGTACGCTGGACGTCTTTAAAGAGCAATCAGGGAAGACACCAAAGCAGCGCTCAGTGGGTGAGCAATCCCTAAGTGCTGGGATTTTACGGGAAATCACCTCCTGTGGGCAGGTTGATTCCGCTCCCACAGAGCCTGGGGGAAGTGATGCCTCTGGCAAATGCATGTACATAAGGATACCTTAATGGATGTGATTGCAAATATAAAAATATTTTGGATGAATCACAGTAAGACTGCCCTGTCTCCCTTAAGAAATTGAAGTATATGCACTCTGTGAGAGCTGGCCTTGGTCAGCACAGTCCCTGAGCCTGTTACTTCTGAGCACAGAGAGATCCGTAACTTCCTAATCAGGCAGCCAAGCAGTACATTTGGTCTCACTCAACCTCCTACTGCGCCTCTTGGCCTTGCCACCTGCAGGCGGGAAATGCGATTGTGGCTCTCTTAATGATAACACAGTCCATGGTTCCCTGTAATTTCCTAACACATATGAATTACCATGCAGGGCCCTAAAGCAGCAATTTAGGAATTTCTACTGGACTGAAAGAAGCAACCATCAAACTTTCCAGTTTCAGGAATTAGCTTGCTTACTGCCCAAGATGTTGCCTCTCTATGCAATTAGCCTAACGTGCCCCATGATTTACAACGTCCTGATAAACAAAATTAAGGCCAACTTATAAATAGAAAAGTAATAAAATGATGTCCAATCTTTCCTTCAGTAAAGGAGAAAAGTGTTGGAAGAGAGAGTATATTAATATAGATAAATAGATTATACTTACAGTATACTTAACTTATAGTTAGTATATCCTAAGAATTTTAAATCTCACATAGCAAGATGTTTTTCAGTAATTTCAGAGCACTGGACAACATCCCAGCTTACTTTATAGCCACATCAATAGTTCAATCCTATGGAATTTTCCAGGAAATCTGAAGCAATCCTTTCTTTAACTATATGAAGGCATCACATTCATTTCTTCACCAGGCATGTACTGAGTGCCTACCAAATGTAAGACAAAAGGAGTGAAGTGTTTGTTTTCTCAGTCTCAGGCATGTATTCCGCAGACAGAGACACAGAGATTCAGTAACTCTCTCTAGCTCACCACGAAGTTCTTCATGAGCAACTTCGTGAGTTAAAGGTTTGAACTTCATTATAAAAGAGACTGGGTCACAAACCCCTCCTCTACTCTGCCCTGTGCACCACTACAAGCTGCCAACCTGCATCACCTCTGCCCTGGACACAAGTTTTCTTTCCCACTTTGATCCACTGCATCAAAAGTCACCAAAAGGCTTAAATGCGCACAGCAAAAGAGAAACTCTCAGGACTTCTCCAAAGGCAGCAGGGTGGGCCACAGTCAACAGCCAGGGGACTACAGGGGTCGTCATCCCGTTCTGCCAACACACCCTTGAAATATTACCTTTAAAAACACAGACTGCGGCTCGATGCCTATAGCTCAACCGGCTAAGGCGCCAGCCACGTACACCTAAGGTGGCGGGTTCGAATCCCCAGCCCGAACCCGCCAAACAACAATGACGGCTGCAACCAAAAAATAGCCGGGC
>NW_003852401.1:36051398-36058402 GCF_000181295.1 Otolemur garnettii
AAAAAAAAAAAAAAAAAAAAACACAGACTGCAGTTTGGCTAAGAGGTTATGTACATATTTATACCGTAGGACAAGAAATATATCACCTTCACTTTACTCAAGGAAAAAACAAAGATGACAGAGGAGGTATATTCCTGTTCTGAATGTCACAGCGTCAACATGTCCAAATCTGACTATGTTCCTTGGAACATCTGTACCCCAGTCCTAGTGAAGAGCTAAAAACAGGTGATCAATAATTCATTTTTCCATTTTAGACCTAGCAGGTTTGGCCATTTCTAGAACAAGCAGGTATTTCACAGTTCTCTTTTCAAATTGAGAACATATGTGTCTCCTAAATGTGCTAGCATAGAGCTTTTACAAAGAAAAAAAAAAAGCCCTATACCCATGATTTCTCAGATTTCAGCTGAGTCCAACCTTGTCAAGAACTTTCTACAATGATGTGAATGTTCTTTATTCAGTTTTATCTATGTTATTTTTTTTTCCTTGCAGTTTTTGGCAGGGGCTGGGTTTGAACCTGCCACCTCCAGCATATGGGGCCAGCGCCCTACTCCTTTGAGCCACAGGCACCACCCTTATCTATGTTCTTTAATAGTGACTAGCCACACGCACCTACTGGGCATTTGAAATGTAGCACAATTGAAGAACTGTATTTTTCATTGTTCTTTACTTTAAATTGTTAGTTAATTTAAATTTAAACTGCCACATGTATCTAGTGGTTACCACATTAGCACAGATTTAGATAGTTGGGGTTCCTGATACAGAAGAACTAGTATCACGGAAACAGACTGAGTTCAAGTCCCAGCTCTGTCACTTACTACGCACTGACCTTGAGAGTAAGTTTTTTAAATTCTCTCCCATTTCCCTAAGTGTAAAATAGCATGTTATTGGGAGAAATGTAATGAAATCAAATATAGTATAAAGAAAACAAAGCCTCTGGGGTGGCACCTGCGGCTCAAAGGGGTAGGGCGCCGGCCCCATATACCAGAGGTGGTGGGTTCAAACCCAGCCCCGGCCAAAAAAAAAAAAAAGAGAGAAGAAAACAAAGCCTCTTTTCAATCCAAGTTTATTCCTCTGCTGTCAATGGCAACATGGGTCTGCAGATAAAATGACACCTTCTTAACTGATGCCCCTGAAGAGAAAGCAAGCAGCCAACGAAGCCTGGAATGGTAGTTTGTTTCTAGAAAGTGAAATTGAACTTGTCTATCTCTGTTTTGCTTTTGTACTCCTTGAACTGTTTTTTCCACATGTAACAAATTTTACTTTAAGAAAAAAAAAAAAAAAAAAAAAACAGGTTAAATATCTCTGATCCAAAATCCCCCAACTCCAAAACTTTTCGAGTGCCTGCATGCTGTTCAAAGAAAACGCTCACTGGAACATTTTAGAGTTTGGATTTTCAGATTAGGAACGCTCAGCCTCTAAGTATATAATGCGAATATTCCAAAATCTGAAAAGATCAGAAATCCAGAGAACACTTCTGGTCCCAAGCATTTTGGATAAGGTACACTCCAAAATTTCAGCTTGTCCTTCTGGTAGTCTCAAGGCAGGGACGGTAGCAAGGGAGAAACAATTTACCCATCAGTTCTTCAGCCCTTGAGGAAGCAAAGGGAAAGGGGTTCGAAACGGGCAGCCAGGCCATAAGCCTCTGAGGACTGAGCGCAATGTAGCTGGATTAACAAGGTGGGCATCAGCGCCTGCAACAGTCAGGGAGACATACTATATTATCCTCAGGTCATTTTCTTTTGGAAATCTACCAATAAAGGTAAATGATACCTTTACAGCCTGTAAATTGCACAACATTTATAGAGGTGATTTGACAACACATGCCTATATAGAAATGATCGACCAACATTTTTTACATGGTAAAGGAAATTAGAAACAATCAAAACAGTAAATTAGTAAAAAACTGGCTAAATAAATTGTTACATATTGATATAATGAAATACTGTGCAACCCATAAAAATGATGCAAGATTTAATCTAATCGATGCAGAAAGATGCTCAAAATGTTATAAAGTAACACAAGTAACACAGAGAATAGAAGAGCATTATTACAACAACCGAGGTAATCTCTATATATCTCTGTACGTGTGTATACAAGAATAATGCTTAGAAGGACACAAGCTGTTCTTTAAGTACTTTTCACTAGAGAATAGAAATTCAGATAATAATTTGTCTATTTACTGGTCATCTATCACATCCTAAATTTTCTCCCTCTAAAACTTACACAGTTATTAAATAATAAGAAGGAAGAATAAATAAAAGGCTGCCACCAGTGTCAGTTAGTTAAGTTCTGCCAAACTTTCAAAGACTAGGTAATTCCTATATAATGTATACTCCTTCACGGCACAGAAAAAAATGGAAAATTTTAAAATTCATTTTATCAGGCCAACATAACAAACAAAAGACATTAAAGAAAACCTAATTTGTGAATATAAACATAAAATCCTGAGAAAAATATAAAGTAAAATTCTAGTATTATTCTAGTAATTCAAGAAGACTTAACATTAGGATAGAGAAGTGATCATGTAAGTCAAAGTTGGAAAACCAAATAACCATGCTGATGTACACATCTATGTACTGGCTCTATTCCTGACTTCAGTGCAAGATAACGCAAGTAAACCAGGAAAAAAAGTAACTAGCACTAGTACAATAATTAAAAAAAAAACTTTCTCAAACTTCAACAATAAATATTTAAGGTATTCCCACTAAATTCAAGATTGAAATAAGGATGTCTGCTGTGGTGACATTCACTGAATATTATACTAGAAGTTCTATCCAAAATAAAAAGAAATAATATGATTTTTTTAAAGAAAGAAAACTGAAAAACTATCAGAACTAAAAAAAGTTAAAAAATATTCTGGAAATATGTACCGTGGTCAACATGCATACTAGGTGCTAAGGATACAACAGTAAATAAAAAAGAGGGACCCGGGATTTACCTTAAAGTCTAATAAAGAATAAAATAAAAATGTAAGTTTCTCATACTGTTTTTTTCCCAAGTTCATAAATAGAACAAATGCAGTCGACATCAGTTTCCATTTTCAGGTAATTCTACAAAAATCAACAACTTTTCTATAATCAGCAAACACCAAATACAAGATATAATTTAAGGACTGTCTATTCACTACAGCAATCGAAAACAAAATATAAAATATCTATAAATACATTTAACAGGAAATGTGTAGGACCTATATAAATAAAAGTATAAGACTTCACTTACTGAGGTAAAAAAGAGAAGGCGTTCAAAAAAAGAAAAGAAAAGAAAAAAAGCAAAGCATACCACGTTCCTGGATTGTAAAAGTGTAAATTTTCCCAAAATTAGTCTATATATTTAGTAGAATCGCATTCAAAATACCAATGAGACATTTTTTTAGAAGTTGACAAAATGATTCTAAATTTCATGTGAAGAAGAAATGTGTGAGAATGGCCAAGAATTTTTCTTTCTGAAAAACATGAAATAAACGGCTCCTAAAGAGAACTCACGATCTCATGCCCACATCTTCAGGTGCAAATGGGCCGAGAGCCGGGCTCTGGCCCAAGGCCCCTCCCTGCTCTGCAGGTGCAGCTCTAAAGGCTGAGCATGTTTTATAAGCAGCCAGGGTATGTCCTTGTCTCTGTCAACCAACCACGTCAGAGCAACTCCCCCCAAAAGGCCTACTGGGTGAGGTACTGCTGTCAGCACAAAGACTAGAAATTCATTAGGAATGGTTCAAAAGCACACTGAGATTCAAGCAAATTCTGTGATGGAAAGGAAAGAGGCAGTGGATTCATTTACTGGGTCTTCATGCTCAATATTAAAGAATTCTAGGAAACAAAAACATTGAGCAATTAATGCAAGTCTATAATGGGCTACTGTAACATAATATGGCAAAACTCAATTTTCTCCTAGATATTTCTCATAATACCCTATTATTTGGTTTCCTACAAAAACTTAGAAATCAGATCAATAACATTTAGCAGTTACCTTTGCATTTCCTTTAATTTTTAATGGAATCTTAGAATATAAGTCATTCGTCCAACTCCCAGGGCTTCCCAAGTTGATGAAAATTCAGCACACATTAGAGTTAAGCTTGTTTTACAGAAACAGATAATGAAACTTTAAGAGACGGATGGACTTGCTACACGTTACAGAGCAAGTAAGTGAACTGCAGCTGAGGCTGGGGCTGAGCTTTCAATATCTGGGTCTGAAACAGGGACACTCCCAACATCCCCCGCCACAGAGCTAATCAGGTCTAGGGTGTCACAAAGTTATGAGCATCTATCCCTGGGCACACAGCTACATTCTGTTCTGAAACTGCAGGCCCCATGCCCAAGCCTGACCAAACAAACAGCTGTCTTTAAAATTTTAATATCCATTGCTCCAAGAGGGACTGATTATAATAACACAAGCCATGCTTACTATGTGCCAGAAACTGTTCTAAAGACTTTGAAGACACTCTTGTAATCTTTACAGCATTCCTTATGAAATAAAATCATACCCAATTTATAGATAAACCTGAGGCACAGAGAGGCCATCTAACATCATGAAAGCCAAAAGGGCTAATCAAGGCCTGCGCTTTCAGCCAGGGTGCAAGGCCTGCCTAGCGCCTGCTCCATGCCTCTCTCCATCTCTATGCACCCATGGCCAGCTAAGAGGACTCTGGGTGGTTAAGAAAACAGGTGTGGGATGACCCAAACTAAACTACTTGTGATAAGGCTTAATTAATGCAAAGTGCAAAGCATGGCTAATTGCATACAAAAATACTCAGGTGAATCTTCCTTCTACTTTGTCTCACAGCTTAAAATATTCTTGTTGGAATCATTCTAACTATAAAAACTTAGCCAGAAATTAACAAAGTGGACCATCATCTGGGAAATTCTGCATTCAGTTTCAGCCAATTGAGACAACCCTAATATAGCCTTGCTCAGATGGCCCTTGGTGCTCCCTGCCTTGTACTGCCTGGTACTTGCATAAATACAAGTTCCGTGGCTGGGGCCATCCCATAGAAACCTGCAAAATCCTTTGTACATAGGTAACTCAACACATTTTGGTGGCCAAGCATTAAGTGGAATAAAATTTTTTATTGGGGCACACAAAAACATTTAAATGCTAAACAAACAAAAGCATTAAAAAATCTTGGACAGTCACATCTAAATTTAAACATCTAAGTTCTCACCACTGGCAATTTCTCTAATTCGCCACAGCCAATGTTTATGGAATACATACTAGTTACCAAAAATTGTGATGAGTATCACACAATTTTTTATCAAACTGTATCAATTAAGCCTCACAACAATCCTATATCAGTAATGTCTTGATTTAATTATCCTTATTTTACAGATGAGGAAGTTGAGGTTTAGAAAAATAGAACTTAAGGTCCCATCTTACCATCATTAGTAAGTGATGGTGCTAGGATTCAAACCCAGAACCTCTGATTCCAGAGTATGGGGTGTTAACTATTTGTTACTCTACCTATCCTGTGGCACAAAAACGGAGAGGTAATGAAGTATTTGGGAGTTTACCTAACAAAGGACATGAAAGATTTCTATAAAGAGAACTATGAAACTCTAAGAAAAGAAACAGCTAAATATGTTAACAAATGGAAAAACATACCATGCTCATGGCTGGGAAGAATCAACATTGTTAAAATGTCCATACTATCCAAAGCAATATACAATTTTAATGCAATCTCTATTAAAGTTCCACTGTCATACTTTAAAGACCTTGAAAAAATAATGCTAAGTTTCATATGGAATCACAAAAAACCTCAAATAGCCAAGACATTACTTAGAAATAAAAACAAAGCAGGAGGAATCACGCTACCAGACCTCAGACTATACTATAAATCAATAGTGATCAAAACACCATGGTACTGGCACAAAAATAGAGAGGTAGATGTATGGAACAGAACAGAGAACCAAGAGATGAACCCAGCTACTTACCATTATTTGATCTTTGACAAGCCAATGAAAAACATTCAGTGGGAAAATGATTCCCTATTTAACAAATGGTGCTGGGCGAACTGGTTGGCGACCTGTAGAGGACTGAAACTGGACGCACACCTTTCACCATTAACTAAGATAGACTCTCACTGGATTAAAGATTTAAACTTAAGATATGAAACTATAAAAATACTAGAAGAAAGTGCAGTGAAAACTCTTGAAGAAATCAGGCTGGGCGAATATTTTATAAGGAGGACCCCCCACCCCCGGCAACTGAAGCAGCATCAAAAATATACTACTGGGACCTCATCAAACTAAAAAGCTTCTGCACAGCCAAGAACACAGTAAGTAAAGCAAGCAAACAGCTCTCAGAATGGGAGAAGATATTTGCAGATATTTGAAGATATCTCCAACAAAGGTTTAATAACCAGAATCCACAGAGAACTCAAACATATTAGCAAGTAAAGAACAAGTGATCCTATCTCAAGGTGGGCAAGGAACTTGAAGAGAAACTTCTCTGAGGAAGGCAGGTGCACGGACTACAGACATATGAAAAATGCTCATCATCCTTAATCATCAGAGAAATGCAAATCAAAACTGCTTTGAGATATCATCTAACTCCAGTAAGATTAGCCCACATCACAAAATCCCCAAACCAGAGATGTTGGCGTGGATGTGGAGAAAAGGGAACACTTCTACATTGCTGGTGGGAATGCAAACTAATACATTCCTTTTGGGAAAATGTTTGGAGAACACTTAAGAGAACTAAAAATAGACCTGCCATTCAATCCTACAATTCCTCTACTAGGTATATATCCAGAAGACCAAAAATCACATTATAGCAAAGATATTTGTACCAGAATGTTTATTGCAGTCCAATTCATAATTGCTAAGTCATGGAAGAAGCCCAAGTGGCCATGGACCCACAAATGGATCAATAAATTGTGGTATATGTACACCAAGGAATATTATGCAGCCCTAAAGAAAGATGCAGACTTTACCTCTTTCATGTTTACATGAATGGAGCTGGAACATATTCTTCTTAGCAAAGTATCTCAAGAATGGAAGAAAAAGTATCCAATG
>NW_003852401.1:36058725-36091587 GCF_000181295.1 Otolemur garnettii
AAAAAAAAAAAAACCTACCTATCCTGTCCCTTACCTGCCCCCTCTCCACCAGCATAAGTCAGACCACCAGAAGGTTTTTACCTATAGCTCCTTGTGATCTCATTTCTCAAGCTATGCTTTCAAAGTCATGCATATCAACCTTCTAATGGGAGGCAATACTTTAAGAACAATCCTATTATACTTGCACTCAATGAGGATCTTGTCCCACATTTGAAGACCCTTCTGAGAAGTGCCCTTCTAATCTTGGCACCAAGAAGAACTAGGCATCAGTTAAACCATTTGTTGTAAAGATACTACAAATAGACAGCTGATAAGCCTTCTGTGTTACGCCAGCTGCTAGAAAGCTCAATGTCCCCAATTTGAGGTCCACTGACATTATGTGCACATATCATTACATTCTAGTTCCATTAAAACATTCTACAGTTGTTTTCATTCTTTTCCACCAGCTTCTAATTTATATTAGTTTATATATAATGAAAGTTATCTTTAAATGCTTTGGGGACAACACAAAATATAAAGTACTCAGTAGATGTTCAGCTCATTTTCAACAATCAAGGGTGAAGAACCTTTGGGGTCAGGAGAAGTCCTAACCAGAATAAAAACCAGCAGCCCAGGACTTTATCCACCTGACAGGCTTGTTTCTAAAGTCTAAACAGTTTTAAGATTTTTCAATTAGCTGGCAACATTTAAAATCCAAGAGGTTTCATATAAAAACCAGAGTCCCTGTTTTTCTGGAAAAACTGGAAGCTCTGGCAACCCTAAAAAATGTGCTCTCCATACACAGCAACATTTGAAGCTGAACAACAGTTTTGATGAACCATGGGCTTTCAGTTGGCCAGAAGCCCCACCCAGTTGACACTCATTTTAAAACCACCCACCTGAATCAAAGGCATTTGACTTCACAAGCCCTACATTAAATCAGTAACAGCAAATCAATTCCTGGTAGAGAAATCTGCAGCTACAATTATTAGGCAGGATTTTCCAGATGCTGGGAAACTCTGACCTCCTTTATTTCAAAAAGTGAGATTATTCAGAAATTAGGCCAGAGAAAGGCAAACTGAGACCCACTGGATAAAGGCATCTATTTATAAAACCTCCTAAGTCTTCCATGGTGCTTCCTTGAGCTGTGGGCACTAACTCCCTAGTTAGTGGATTTCCCAGCCCTTCTCCACTTCAGTCCCCACCCTAACCCCATCTCTGCACTGCTGTTTCCAGGACAACAGAGGCTAAGGCTAAAGAGGCAAAAATGGTACAATGAAGCAAGTCATCCATCAATCTCCAACAGCTCCTACCCCACCAAGGCTCTCTTCCTTGACCACCCACCTGGAGGCGCCATAAACACAACTATCCACGCCAAAGTCAAAACAAAACCAAGTCCCTGCAGTTGAAAAACAACTGCAGTTGCCATTGTTTCAACCCACAGGCAGTTAGAGTGTACATACAGAAAAGTTGAAGTTTCCCCTTTCAGGAAGTTCCTGGGAGGAAGTCAGTGCCCCAAGCTCAGTCACTCCTCAGACCAGAGAAAACAAAGGCGAGGCTGGTTTCCATTCTCCAGAAGGACTACAGCATCCCGGAGGAGGAAGCAGGACCCTGAGGACTCAGGAGCATTAGCCAGGGTGCAGGGCTGCCCTGGTAGCCTCTGGTAGGAACAGCCCTTTCACTTTGCAGGTTTGAGGAAGGGTTGTGGGCTTGTAATTTGTGTTTCTTAAATTGTATCTAAAGACTTCTGCCATATTTCGGTCAGGAATCAAACATGAAACCAATTGAGTACCTGAACGGGATGTTCAGTATTTGTCACTCCAACCCAACATAACTCTTGGTCCTGATTCTTTGGAAACTAGAACAACAACCCCACCCCCACCCCACCCCACCCCCGCAACAGCAAGTCCCTGGTACCCTAGTAATAGTAGTGATATCATGTTACTAGAGAGAAATTAATCCTGACGTTATAGTCACATTTGCTGAAACTCTTCGTCTTCCTTAAATTATACGTGTACAGTTAAGTTTTCCCAAACAGAACCATGATTTTAAAAAAAAGTCTCTGGGCCCATGTTCCCCATTTGTACTCCCTCCCATTATCACTGCTTTTACAGTCCTCCTGTAGTTATCAGCTTAAATAAGTAACAGGTTTCTGTCTCTTCTTGATTTGCCAGCCTCAGACAGTATCTATTGACTTACTACCTCCCATTCACACTTACTTCACCTGTATTTCATCTTTCATTTTCTTGATTATGCTATCTTTAGTTCTTCAATTGGTTAGTTCTGTTTCCTGTTTCAACAGCATCACACTGTATTTCTCGACATCCCACCATGTCAGAGAAGGAAGTGAGCATCTCAACACATCCCTCTCTCTCCTGCGTCTCCCTCTCCTCCTGCCTTGTACCCAAGGACCTCTGTTGGCTCTGCCACTCTTTCAAAACCTTACTTACTGTGTTTTCTATAGTTATAATCACATCTTCCTTTTCTTGTGTGGGGATCAATTAGTAAACTATTAAGGTATATCTACAGCATTATGATTATGTAAATATTATATCCCACCCACAGAACCAATGGCAATGCTCAACTCCCAGAGAGGGAAATATAATCCTTAACAGAGAAACTGGCTAAACGTCAGAGTTACACTTCATTAAATGTTCAAAACTCTATCATACCTCAGTTTGCTTTTTTTTTTTGAGACGGAGCCTCAAGCTATCCCCCTGGGTAGAGTGCCATGGCATCACGCTCACAGCAACCTCAAACTCCTGGGCTCAAGCAAGTCTCCTGCCTCAGCCTCCCAAGTAGCTGGGACTACAGGCGCCCGCCACAATGCCTGGCCATTTTTTTTTTTTTTGGTTACAACCATCATTGTTGTTTGGCGGGCCGGGCTGGGGATTCGAACCCGCCACCTTAGGTGTATGTGGCTGGCGCCCTAGCCGCCTGAGCCACAGGCGCCGAGCCACTTCAGTTTGCTTTTATTTTCACCTTTAAGTAAATATAAACCAACTCGGATAATCCACCTGTCCTGGCTAATATTTGTGCCCAAGTGTGTGTGTCCGTGTGTATATTTAATCAAAACTACATTCATATGAACTCAATACTACCTGTTGTTCATCCCTTTCTAGGACAGAAGTGTATATTACTAGGAGAGCACAAGGAAACAGTTAATTTAGCTAAACCATTAAGCTAATAAAAAGAACCCTGAGACCTAGATGCTCCAAGGTGTGTGCCCAACAGTGGAGATGACACCAGGTGAAGAGATAAGTCACTTAGCTTGACTAGTTGTTGTTTTTTTTTTAACATCCTATATTTAATATATGATTGAGCATTTTGGCTACTTGATTTTTGTTAGTCTCTATTTGCTTAAAAACAACTACAACATAACAACAAAAAATAAAAATCACACAATCTTAAATTATGCACTTGGCAATGTTATAAAACAGAAAATAGGTCATAACATGGGGCAGAGAGAAAGTTGCTTGTTGCTGAAGGTAGTAAGTTAAAGGAGAAGCCATGCTGCGCACAAGAAAAGAACAAGAGCCCCGGCTGGGGAATAAACGATGCCGCATCCCTGATAAACTACTCTCCCTGCAGTGCTTCCCCAGGCTTTGGGAGAGACAGTGGCGCTCTGAACCTGTTTCCTAACCTGTGTGACAGGCACCGCATCATCTCCTTTGCAGCAGTACTATGAAGGCACAATGAGAAGATATATAAAAAGCAACCAGCACAGCCCCTGACACTCACTCACAGATCACTAATGAAGAATGCTACATCTTGCATTTCCAGGATCAAGGGTCTCTCAAATTAGCTACAATGAAGACGTCACATGAAGCTGTAGTGTTCACTCAGATCCTAGGAAAGTACATGGGGGAGGCTCCGAGGGGCGTAGACAGGTATTATTATTCTAGTCATAAAGCTCAAGAAAATGTACAAAGTGAAGACAAGACATAACATGCTACACAAAAATTTGGTCAAGGATAGTATTACTAAAAATTCCTTTATAATGAGACTGTCTAGAAGATTTTTTAAAATAGCCCCTTCTCCAGTCTAAGCAAAGTGAGACCCATATCTCTATTAAAAATACAAAAATTAGCCAGGCATTGTGGTGGGCACCTCTAGTCCCAGCTACTTGGGCAGCTAGGGCAGAAGGATCACTTGAGGCCCAAGAGCTTGAGGTTGTGAGCTATAACCCCATGGCACTCTACTGAGGGTGAAAAAGTAAGACTCTGTCTCCAAAAAAAAAAAAAAAGTCCCTTCTTTGATTACAGGTCTGAACTACACCTTAACATATTAAGATATTCTGACACAAACATGCAACATATACCTTACATGTGAATAATTATAAAACAATTTCAAAAAAGATACTGCTTTATTTAATAGTTTAAAAAAATCCATAATTCACAATTTACCCAAATTTATGGTTTAAGAAAAAAATAAAAAGGCTTTGCATGAATCATTCTATAAACTAGATTAGAAAATCATGAATTCTAGAGTTCTAGAAGATGAATACTCCTACACTTTGTTACATACGTAATAAGAATCATGCACAGAACATGGTGTCACTAAAACTTCTTTCCCAAAACTGTGGCATTATTTCAAGCTCCCCCCCTCTCAGTTACATGGATTTTGGTCTCTGGGATCTAAACATCCTCTTCTTTCATTGCTTTCACTTGCTTAATCCATGCTCTACTACATACCAGTGATTTAAATCTAAAATGATTTCTAACCAAAAGAATATTACTAGACTCCTACACGCTTACAAAAATAGCTTCTGTTTGAAAGTGAGTGGTGAGGTGTTAAGATCTAGACCACCATTTAAATACATAATTCTCCATATTTGATTATATTAGTATATAATAATACATAAGCCTTTATTTCACTGGCTTTTCCCTATTTCTCCATAAACCTGCTTTGTATTTCTACTCCCTGCCAGTATTCTGCCATGTAATAGTATTTCCTTTAATCAGTCAAGACAAAGAAGAAAGTGTGGGTAAAGTGTTCTCTTTTAAGCCTCAAGAGGACGATGGGAGAGAAAAAACAAAATCGGTCCTTTCTATAATACTTCCAACTATTTAGGAAATTCACTTCATCATATACCTTCTGAGCACTGCTGTAAGAAGCTATACACTACAGCAGGCTGTGCACTATTCAAAGATACCAAAGACAAAGTCCACTTATGCAGGAGGTACAGACAGCCACAACACCAAAGCTGAGTCAGAGCCAGGCAGGTGTAAATCAGAAGCACAAAAATACCATGTGCTGTGAGTCACCTAAGTGCGTAGCTGGCTGTCCACTCCCAGGTGTACGTTCTGCTCTCGCATGACCAAAAGTACTGTGGGCTGAGGCAGCTTTAAAACACTCACCCCTTTTGTCAACCATACCTTAGATCTCATTTCTTTCATATTTTATAATTAATTCTCATGTTTCTAGTCTTAAGGGAAAGCTACCGTGTTTCCCCAAAAATAAGACACTGTCTTATATTTATTTTTTCTCATGAAGACACACTAGGGCTTATTTTCAGGGGATGTCTTATTTTTATTAAGTATAATACAACAATCTACATTTATTCAAATACAGTCAAGTCATCTTCTTCTGGAACCTGACGGGGGAGCCGACCTTGTTGGTGGGGCTGGTGCTAGTGATGTGTGAACTCCTTTCCCCTAGCCATTCGCACGTGCTCAATAGGATGTCTGCCACCTCAGTTACCACACGGTGCACCCACATAAGTGCAAACAGCTCAGAGAAAGGAACTGTGGCAGATAAAAGGTATTCCAGTCTTCCTTACTGCTCCCCACCAAAATGCATGCCGTGGCTATGCAGCATATCTGCATAGCCACGCCCATCACTAGGTCTTATTATCAGACTAGGGCTTATATTTAACAAATGCAGAGATATCCTGCTAGGACTTATTTTGGGGGTAGGTCTTATTTTCGGAGAAACATGGTACTATGCACTTCTCAAGAATTCCTTGACCAGGTGCACAGTGCTTTTCCAGAACTTTTCCCCACAGCACAGAAACCAGATAACTGCGGGGTTGTTACTCTTCGGCCCAATTTTACATTCCTTATGATTCTGTATCACTTCCATATGCCTGGTTTACTGACTAACCATCCATAAAATTACAAATTGTGGAATTGTGAATTTAACAACTAACTGACTCAGTAGGTTTGAAGAGATTGCTATGCTCCTTGAGGTAGGAAACTCTCTTAGTATTTGATGCAGGTTCCGACCTGGAGGCTTGGTCACGTCTAATCCATCCCAGCCCCATGACTAGCCAACCTACTGTCAGCTCCTGCTACAGAGAGATTACATATCCTCTATTAAATGTGCTGCCATTACTGGTAGGCATGTCATACACACTCATCATGTCTGTCCATGTGCTTGTGGAAAGTCTTTTCATTTTCTTTTCATTTTTAGCATAGCAGTATCACTATTCTCAGAAAGAGTTCTATAAAAAGGAAATGATTGTGGTCTTCATAGGGAGGCGTAGGCTCAAATTCCACTTCTGACAAATACTGTTTAAGAAAAAAAAAGGAACCATTTCTTTTTTTTTTTTTTTTTCCTTTTTTCAAGACAGGATCTTGCTCTGTCAGCCAGGCTAGAGTACAGTGGTGTCATCATACCTCACTGCAACCTCAAACTGCTGGGTTCAAATGATTCTCCTGCTTCAGCCCTCCTGCTAGCTGGGACTACAGGTATGCACCACCACACCCGGCTAATTTTTCTATTTTTTGTGGAGATGTAAGTGGGGTCCTCACTCTTGCTCAGGCTGCTCTTGAATAGGTCACTTAAAAAGATCCTCCCACCTCAGCCTCCCAGATCACTAGACTATAGGCATGAGCCACCATGATCAGCCATAATTAGGGAACCATCTGACCACTAAGGCTGGCTTAAAAAAAAAAAGTAAATCTTCTTACCAAAGGAACAGACAAGCTAAAGACTAATTAATTATGGTAATAGCATTACGGACTATTGACCCATAGGAATTCTTCACAAGGAGAATCTCTCTAGAAAGATATAACTTAAGTCATGTCTTAGAATTATTATACAAACATTAACCCTTTCTGAGAAGTGATGTGAACTCACTAAAAAGCTTTTACTGAGGTACAGCACCTTAAAGTTTCAGGGAAACAAAAATATGATCAAAAGTTCATTACACAATAGTGAAAAATGCGTTCTCATTAATGAATCTTCTACCTGTATCCAATTTTTTGATTCTGTGTTTAAAAAAAAAAAAATCAATGGGGGTTTATTATAAACTGTCTTGCAGAGATGATGAAATAATTAACAAGGTCCTTGGAAAAGACAACATTCTCAAAAAGATAAATTTATTTTATTGAGAGCTCTTTTACAAACAAATCAGACTTTACTGTCTTAAAATACCTTGTGGAGGGGGAAAACTCTTTTCAAAGAACAACACATCTCTACCATGTGGGCCCTGGAGAATGGACAGGTAAATTATCAGGGCTATTATAAAAATAAATAAGTGGCTCAGCACCTGTGGCTCAAGTGGCTAAGGCACCAGCCACATACACCTAAGGTGGTGGGTTTGAATCCAGCCCAGGCCTGCCAAACAACAATGACAGCTGGAACCAAAAAATAGCCAGGTGTTGTGGCAGGAGCCTGTGGTCCCAGCTACTTGGAAGGCTGAGAAGGAGACTCGTTTAAGCCCAGGAGTTGGAGGTTGCTGTGAGCTGTGATGCCACAGTACTCTACCCAGGGCGACAGCTTGAGGCTCTGTCTCAAAAAAAAAAAAAAGTTCAAAATTTAAAAAAGAACTGTAAGTAAATTTTTAGGTGATATTTATAAGTATCAGCTACAGCCCTAGTGTGGACTTACCTGAGGTTCTGAGGCTCTCTGCTACCATCCAACGTCCTAAAATGTTCAAATGTGTGGGATGAAGTAGCTTCCAGGATAACTATGTAAGGGACTGTGGGGATCCAGCTGCAATTCTAATCCCTGTTTGGTGTCTGGGGTTTATTTTTCAGGAACTCTTTTGGCCTAGACCCAAAAGCCTGCAGTTTTAACAGAAGTATCCCTGGGGATTCAATGCAGGTACACTAATGCATTCCACACTTTGAGAAACTCTGCTTTAAAAGGCATGGAACAGAGCTGGGAGAGAAACTCTGATTTACTTATCACCGTAATTGACAAAGGGACCAAGTTTCTGAGTGAATAATGGAGCAATCCTCAAACACCTATTAAAGTACTTAAGAGCTGGGGGAAGAAGGCAGAAAACTACAAGATCAAAATGGACTACCATTTGAGGACCCCAATTTGATGGCAGAGAAATGACATGGACGTGTACTCTATAAAAGAGTCCATGGAGTTTGGTTTTGGTTTGGTTTTCCTTTTATGGAAACCTGTATCACACTGTATAATGGAAGAGACTGAAGGTATTAATTATGAGCAGTCATCTTTGCAGAAACTCATATACCACAAGCAGAGGATATTTATATACCATTTAAACATCATATACTTTTAATAAAATACAAGTATAAATACCGTACAAATATAGTAATAATTGGGATGTTGTTAGATTAGTACAATTAGGATTTCTAAAAACCAACTGTCATTCAATCCAAATCTTTTTTTTGTTTTTTGTTTTATTATTTGTAATAAAGACAGGATCTCACTCTGTTGCCCAGGCTGGAGTACCACAGCGCCATCACAGTTCACTGCAGCCTTGAACTTCTGGGCTCAAGCAATCCTCCCAACTCTGCCAACCCAAATTCAAACGAATTTTGATTGTCTTGACATGTAGACTTTTTTTCCTTTTCCATTTTTTAAATCTTTCTGTACATTTTGCTTTTCACAGCCTTACTATTTGAAGCAGTTATAAAGATACCCTAACCATTAAGTGTTATCCATCTCCACTGCTGCTTCTACTCCCTAAAATTTCCTAGGATTGCCATGGTGTAAAGACCCACATCAATATTTACTTATTCTCCAGCCATGTAGATTATAGCTGCCACCACCTTTGCCTTGCCACATAGCTGCTGGGAGATATCCTGCTCATACCAGCTGTTTGCCCACAACTTCCCCATCCACAGAATCCTGCTGCTCTAAGCAACACTATTAGCCTAACAAAAATAGTCATTCTCTTTCTAAGTAACCTTTGAATCTTACTGAACTTCACACTATTGTGTATGCTACAGAGATCTGGATTTGACTGTTGACGCTAACCGTGACCTGACCGTTGTTAATCAAACTACAAAATAATCTCTATAAAAACAGGAACGCTTAGACCTACTCAGAGGTCAAATTCTAAGTGTACATTTCTAACAGAGGTCAACACGGTCCCTCCCACCACTGCTTTTTCTCTCACTGCCTGTGAGGTTTTTTTTTTTCTTTTTCTTCAGAGTTTTGATCATGGTCCTTCAATTATTTATGTGTGTAGTGGTAACTGTTTTCTCTACTTGTTTAGAAGCTCCATCAGGACAGGGACCTTGTTCTTTTATTTATCATTGTACTGACAGCAGTCAGCTCAGCACCTGGTACACTGTACACTAAAGAAATAGTTAAGAGATGAAAACAATTCAAGATATTAAAGATGCAAACATTTAAGTCCCTCAAAATTGGCCCTAACATCCCTACATGCTTCTTCAGCCTGGTCTGAAATCTGAGGCCACTTGCTCTTCCTTGCTCTGCGCACCAGCTAGCCTAACTCAGTTTTCCATTCTTTGCTGATCATCATGCTGCTTTGGATAGCAAAAACAAAACCAATTCCATATGAAGTTGCGCCTTCATGGCATTCGGGCTTATCGTCTCCAAATAACACCACTCAGACTACAAAAGTCTCAATAATTATCTTGAGTGTCTCTCTAGGTTTACAGAATGGAAGCTTTGGGTGCTTGCCTCCAACGACCCCTGAAATGCAACAAGTCAATTAGACTGGGGAAAAAATGCCTACCATTGAGAATGATGTACAATTTCTATGTTTTGAGAAAAATCAGAATAGCATGTGCCGAATAAAACCAGACACTCTGATTCACTCTTTTAACCACAGGAAAGAACTGGACACCATTAATCTAATAGAAGTATC
The DNA here is from genome assembly GCF_000181295.1 of Otolemur garnettii. NCBI lineage: Eukaryota > Metazoa > Chordata > Mammalia > Primates > Galagidae > Otolemur > Otolemur garnettii. Next base: position 36,068,747 of record NW_003852401.1, read on the forward strand.
TAAAGGTTTGGCAATTAAGTAACATCATGTCCTTGTGAATAGCTCTCGGCAGTCCACCTGCTTATCACAGCCAGAGTTCTAATCTATATATGAGTCATTCACTCATTCATCCGGTCAGCAATATTTACTAAGCCTCAACAATGTGCCAGGTCCCATTCTAGGTACTTGGGATCTAGCAATACGCAAAGCAGACAGAACTTCTCAGGGAGCTTCTAATAGGAAGGAGACACGTATGAGGCACAGGATATAAAAAACTGAAAACAGCTGGGTGCTGTGGCACATGCCCATAGTCCTAGCTACTAAGGAGGCTGATGCAGGGTTCTGTCACTTGATCCCAGGGTTCAAGGCTAGCCTCGGCAACAGAGCAAGACTTCATCTCAAAAAAAAAAAGGAAAAGGAAAAAAGAGAGGAAAGAAGGAACAAAGGAGGGAAGGAAGGAAGGAAGCAGGGAAGCAGGGAGGGAGAGAAAAAAAAGTAAATACTGAAAACACCTAGGAAGAAAAGTAAGAGAAAGTAAATGGTTAGGGTATCCCATGGGGGTAGATGACTGTTAAGGGAAGTCCTCACTTAAGCAGAGGCTAAAGAGAGAGGAGAGAATGAGCTATGCTGGTTCCTGGTGGGCAAGACAATCCAGGATAGACGTACTGCAAGGTCAAAGTCACTGAGACAAAAGAGGTTCAAGGAACAACAGAAGAAAGGAGCAAAGAGACAAAGAGGAGAAGAGCAGGAGATGCCAGAGAATGGAGGGAGACAGTGACAGAGAAAGCACAGGGCCAATAGGCCCTCTGCAATTTAGCATCTCCTCAGTGAGACAGAAAACACACTCGAGAAGGTTCTCGGCAGAGGAGTAACACAGCTACACTGCAACCTAAGGAGATCTGGGAATATACTGACTAATCTGCCAAACGATTTAATCCAGTACATGTTCATCAACAGAGGACAGAATTGCTGCCTTCACATCTTTCTTCTTTTGAAGAAACATGGTATCTCAGAAATGGGCCAGACAGGTCTGGGTCTGAATCCCATCTTACTCCACTTACAGGACGGGAGCATGGAACAAGTTACAATTTTCTACTTAATAATAAATAAATAAATAAATAAATGATTCGTATACTACCTATGAGTCATAGGTCCTGGCAGAATGTGCAACTGATGAATAAAGAATAGCTGGCTATTGTCATTATTATTATTAGACACCCCAATGCTTTGTCAAAAATCCACATGCAAGTAAAGGTCAATGAAGACATGCATAGCATCTTCCTCATTTATTAATCTCAACTGCCAAACCACCCCACAGGAGATAAGTCTCCTCAAAGAACAGCACCAGAGACTTTTCTGTAAGTTAGTGCAAGTCTAGATACACACCTTTCATCATGGTATTACTTCATGAGATTTAGCAAGGATGACAGGAGTTATCGTTAGAAGATGAAAAATGAACTTCAGCTGTAAACTTGTAACACCACAGAGATGAAGATAAAGTGCTGTTCAATTCCAACTCTATGCCAGAGAGTTTTTTTTTTAATAATTTTTTTTTTTTTATCAAAACTCTCCTTACAGGGAGGTGCCTTTAGCTCAAAGGAGTAGGGCGCCAGCCCCATATGCCGAAGGTGGCGGGTTCAAACCTAGACCTGGCCAAAAACTGCAAAGAAAAAAAAAATCTCCTTAAAAAATGCAATGTTATTTTTTAGAGCAATCTCAATAACCAAATGTTTAATTCAATAGACACATTTCATAATTTTTTTTAAACCAGTCATTTTTATATATCACTTTCTCTTTATAAAAAGCAGATACCTCTGGTTGCATATCCAATATCCATTCCTCCTTAAGATTTGGCAGCAAAGCCCCAAATCAGGTAGGGCATCTATCCTGCTTTCACATACACCAAGGGACAGTGGCTCTGCCCTAGTTCAGGCTTGAACCTTAAATCCTGAATCCTGAATCAGACCACTGCCACAGTGCAGGTCCCCTGCTGACTGGGGTGAACCTATGCCGCACTTCTGACTGTGAGTCTCAGGGAAGGGCCAAATACTGACACTGGTTACAGTGGTGTATTGAGAGGGCTTTGGGGAAATTTTCCTTGCTCCCAAGAAGGAAACGCCAGAAGAGAGAGACGCTTCTGTCTCTAGTTTTGCAGGGTCTGGCTGTGGAGCAGGCAGCCCTATGGCCACCTGCTAAGTACCCAGAGCAACAGAATCCCAAAGAGGCTGAGCCAGAGCCCTGAGCTCACCTCCGGAGCCTTTCTGCCTCTGGACTGCTAGTTATATTGAAAGAATTCATTGCCTCCTTGCTAAAGCCAATCAGAATTGGGTGTTTCTGCTACTAGCTGCGTATTTTTTGATAGTTAATAACTCATTTTTAATCCAGTATTACAGCTGAAAATGTATTTTGAGAAATGACATCACATTTACATAAATGAACAAATGACCTCTCCTTTTACTTTTTATCATAAATGTAATACATGTTCACTTCTAAAAATCATTTTTAAATTCGGTATATCAATAGTAAAATCATGAGTTTTTTTTTAAATGTCTTCATTTTTATTAATACATGTACTGTGGCATTTATTTACAAAAGCTAATGAAAATTCCATGCCTACATTTGCTCCTACTATTCTGATAATGAGAAGCTTACAAAGATGTTTTGCAACCTCTGAGCTATGCCTTCATTCTATCGGCAATTCAGTGCCTTATGGAAGGGCAGAATTTTTGTCACAAGTTAGTCTCTTTTGAGCCTTTTCCGGAGTCCCTCTCAAAAACACTAGGCTTTGCATCTCAAGAATGCTATGGGTGTGGTGTACGCATGTGTGAATATGTATACGTGTTAGCGTGAACACACATCCACTTACACATATACACGACTCTACTATCATCAGCAGCTCTCTGTCCTTGGGAGACAACAGCTTAAGTATAAAAGGGTGTTGGAATTCAAAATTTGGCCTAACCCTTTTACTAGATGACTGCTTTCCCGCAAAATAGTTTCAAATGGTTTCATAAAAGCTGAGTGTAGTTACGGTATGCCAATAAATAGCATTTCCTCCCTTCCAGCATACAAAGAAAAGATGTTTATTTGCCTGCTTTCTTGGACACACATGACCTAAGAATGCATTCTTTGCATAACTCTATGGTGACCTTTTTTATATATATGAAAGGAAAGCTCTACTGCAGTCACTTATCTCCATGCCAAAAGAAATTCCTTCAAAATGTATTTAATAGACTCCTATTAATTTCAGATTTCAAGGCAATTTACTACTCAAACTACTGAAATTGCTTTCAAGTATCCATGACAGAAGCTGTACAAAGTGAAACAATAAATCTTGGCAACAAAACTGCTTCTGTGCTAGTTTGAGAATATTTGCCGTTTGCCGCTGACGTCTCACTTGCTCAGTCAGAGCACCCTTCAAAGCGAAGTGAGTGGTTTTAAATGAAATCTGGATGCTCAGGTGGCTTATGTGGTTACTTCAAGCTAAACTGATCCAACACCAAAAGTTGACGTATTTTGGTTTTTTCTTTTTTTTTTAGTGATGTATTTCACCATAGGAAATACAATCTATTAAAAAGAGATTGAAACCACTGTGGAATGGATGCAGCCACAGATACCAGAAAAAAATCTAAAGTTGGTCAGATTTCAACAATAAATACCACATTGCTTAATTAGGATCAGTACTCTAACCAACATGACACTAGATTAGAATGAGAATCATCTTTTCTAATACCCTATCTTCACATCCCCCTTGCCCTGTGCATTCCCTTTCCAACTCCTTTCAGAATTCCCTCGCTCTTGTTTTACCTCTCTCTTCACTGTTTTCTAGCATTTCTCTCTGCAAAATAGGACTATGCCAGAAACACTTGAAATTGGCTTGTCAATTGCCTCACTCTTCATGAGAAATTTTCTATTGTGTTTCTGGCATCTATGTTACACTCAGATTAATCACAAATTAGAAAGGCCAGGGTCCTCAAATGTTGCACTGTCTTAAATGCAGGCCATTTACTCTGCAGAAGAATGAGAAACATTAAAATTTATTTTTAAAAATTTTTAAGCTTCATGAACACCTAAGTGACAGAAGGTCACTGATCAGTCTAAAGGCTCAAAAGCATAAGAAAAATTCCTCAAAAATACAGAAAATTCTTGATCCAAGTAACCTCTACAAAAGTAATTTATTTTGTTTCTATAATTTCCCCAAAACTAGCAGATTTGAAACAAAAAGAGGAAACATGTAGATTTTAGGTAGAACTGATTTTTATTATTTTTCTACTCTAATTTCAAAACATTCCTTATTCTCTACAAAACATATTTCAATATTATTAGCTAAAATATTTGGCTATCTTAATGGCAGCCTTATATATAAAAACACAATGCCCTTGCTTTGGATTATAAGTTCATTAAGTTAAATGCAAGTCAACTTAATTTAGCTCTAAATACGCTCTAAAAGTCTAAACCACAAAATTTATGGTATGTCTTCTGTCTATGGGGAAATACCTGGTATTCAATATTTTTAATCAGCTGTCAAGAAGTACTAACAGTTGATATATATATATAGACTACAACAGATATTTCAGCATTTGTCTTTACTTTAAGCAAGCAAATAACAAATGGATATTAACATGCTTCTGATTCTGTGTATTGATCTAATAATTAAAAACATATAACATTATAGATAAATTTGTAATTTATTTTAAGGTAGTCATCTTACTATAGTGCTTGAAATATTCAAGAAAAAGGAATAAATATTTCAAGGCTAGCTACATGAACATATAACTGAAAAATATTTTAAAATAATTTATATAGAGTTAAAGTTGGTTAATAAAAATCATGTTTTAACTAGTGAGGTATGAAAACAAAAATCCTTATGAAGTGAGAAAACGTTTATAATTTTCCCTTAATAAGACTGCTTTGTAAATCCACATATACTGATTTTTCTTTTTGTTTTGAGGCAGGGTCTTGCTCTGTCATCCCAGGAAAAGTGCAAATGGCATGATCACTGCTCACTGCGACCTGACCTCAAACTCCTGGGCTCAAGCAGCCCACCTGCCTCAGCCTCCCGAGCAGCTGGGTCTACAGGTGCGTATCACCACAACCAGCTCATCTTTCTGTTTTTAGTAGAGACTGGGTTTCATTCTTGCTCAAGTTGGTCTCAAACTCCTGAGTGCAAGGGAGCCCCCCTGTCTCAGCCTCCTAGAGTGCTAGAATTACAGGCAAGGAGCCACCGTGCTTGGCCTTAATTTGTTTTAAACGATGTATATGTGTAGTTATTTCTGAACACCAAGAATAATGCAAGTATTGTTTACAGACTTAGCCCTCTCATTCTGTCTGCTTTTTCTTTCATGTTAAGAAACCTCTGAATCTGTTACTGTCCCTTTAGAACTTTGCAGAGCATTTCATCTGTCCTTCCTACTGGGCTACTATCATCTCCTATTCACCCACTGCGTGAGGTGTTACAGGTTCCTAGCACCCATACTGATTTCATTTCACAAGCTCCTCTACTGTCTTCACTTACGATGCACCTCAATCACTAACAGTAACACTCAGCACTCTCCCCCTGCTTACCATGATCCATCATTTTCCCTACTTGTCTAGCTTGGGTTACTTCTTCTGTATTTTACAGCATCTGAGCTTACTTTTAGTTCCTTCACCCTTTAACAAAGTCATTAACTTATTTCTATAAAGACTAAAACCCAGGCGGCACCCATGGCTCAGTGGTTACCGTGCTGGCCACATACACCGAGGCTGGCGGGTTCGAACCTGACCCGGGCCAGCTAAACAACAATGACAACTGCAACAACAAAAATATAGCCGGGTGCTGTGGCGGGCACCTATAGTCCCAGCTACTTGGGGGGGCTAAGGCAAGAAAATCATGTAAGCCCAAGAGTTTGAGGTTGCTGTGAGCTGTGACGCCACAGCACTCTACCCAGGGCGACAGCTTGAGACTCTGTCTCAGAAAAAAAAAGACTAAAACCCTACTTGTGAAAAATTCAAGGCATTCCCATGTTATAAGTCAGTCCCTATTAGCAGCTGTTTACTCTAGGCCTACATACGAACCACATATGACTAACTCTATTCTCTTCTTTCAAGGTAGATATTCCCGTGTTTGAATATTCCTACTAATAGGAAGTGCTGCCTAGTATTATAGGTTCCCACCTATCACATATACCCATCATAAACTTGACATATGTGAGAAATTCAGAAATCTACTGAATTAAGTCACTGGTAGAAGGGGTGTGTGTGACCCAACTGCAATGTTCTAAATTGGAAGCCAGCAGTTGCATAGTCTTTACCATGTGCCAAAGTCTAAGTATCTACACATATGAACACATAGTTTAATACTCATAGCAATGGTACTAAGGATGAGATACTACTAATAATCTTTAGGGTATAAAATTAAGGTGAGAGGGCAAAGGCAATACCATAATATTCTTAGATGAAGACCGAAAACTTGTCAGGCTACTAATACCTCCATTTACAGATGAAGAAACTGAGGCACAGAGAAGGCTTGCAGCCTAGTTAAGGTGTTATAGCTATTAAATAGCAAAGCCAGATTCAAACCGATTCTGCGACACTAGGGCCCAGGTCCATTTTTTTTTAAGTTAATGTCTCACTTTGTCACTCCAGCCAGAGTGCAGAGTGTGGTGGCGTCATAGCTCACTACAACTTTAAACTCTTGGGCTCAAACGATCCTCCTGCTTCAATTTCCCAATTAGCTGGGACTATAGCTGCATACCCCCACACCTGGCTAATTTTTTTCTATTTTTAGTAGAGATGGGATCTGGAACTCCTGAGCTCAAGCAAGTGTACCAAATCAGCATCCCAGACGGCTAGCATTAAAGGCATGAGCCACCATCCCCACCTAGGGTCTGGGCTCTTAACCACTGTGTTACACTATTTCTCTTTATTTTTGTAATTCCAAGGAGCACTGATACAACTAAGATTAGAGCTGGGAAATGGCACCACCAAGAAATCTTCAGGGTATAAAGTTAAGGTGAGAGGGCAAAAGCAATACCGTAACATTCTTAGATGAAGACCTAAACTTGGCAGGCTACAGAGAATTTCCATTTCTAAAATTCATTAGAGATTTCAGTTTTGAAAAATGACAAAAAAGGTTTTTTTATTTAGAAGATAACATTTAATAAATTTAATTCCTTTGATGTTAAAAACTAAGGAATCTGGAGGCACTCGTGGCTCAGTGGATAAGGAGCTGGCCACATACACCAAGGCCAGTGGGTTTGAACCCAGCCCAGGCCAGCTAAAACAACAATGACAATTGCAACAACAACAAAAACATAGCCTGGGCATTGTGGTGGGCCCCTGTAGTTCCAGCTAGTTCTGAGGCTGAGGCAAGAGAACCGCTTAAGCCCACGAGTTGGAGCTTGCTGTGAGCTGTGACGCCACAGCACTCTACAGAAGGCGACAGCTTGAGACTCTATCTCAAAAAAAAAAAAAAAAAAAAACTAAGGAATCCATGAGCCAATCTTTGGCATACTTTCTATTTGCATTTAGAAAGGAAAGAGCATCTTATTTACAAAGGCAATGTCACCAATCATTCACATTTAGCAATTCCTCTGTCTACTACCACAGAATCAGGAATCCACACAAAATGGCCCCAGGAGTACAGTCTAGAGGGCCTAGGAGGCTGCAAAACTGACAAAGGCCAGGACATAAGAGCTCTTTGCACCTAAAAATGCTTCGCTGTCCTCAATGACAACTATCTTACCTACTTCTCTTGAATTAACTCGGGTTCATGGTGGCTTAGAGTCTTATTTTATTTTGATTTTTGATAAATTTACAGTTTAATAGGAGTACGAACAAAATGAACTGATTTTCACTATAAACATGACGACAGGTACAAATATTGTTACTGAAGTCATTTACGCACAGCTATCAGGAATATGCGATGATCAGGTAAGATTTTAGGATGACTTTTCCTTTGCTCGCACACATAAAATGTAATTTCGTCATGCTTATGTTTCAGAATCCAGACTCAAGTTTACACATCATTGTGATCTCATTAGCTAATAAGCAGTATTTGTCGTAATTGTTATTGGTTCTTCACTTCTATGGATATTACTCAGATATACATACTATTAAAGACCAACAAATCAACAACAGCTATATAGTAAAGAGGACAAAACAGTTGACTTTTACTGGGTACTTATTTGATTGTGCATGCAGGCCCTGTGCAAAATATTTAATACATATTACCTCATTCGTTCTTTGTATCTACCACTGTGATTATCCCCCATTTTATAAATGAAGCCGCTGAGCCTAGAAGGATAAAATGACTTCACCTTTTATCACACAGACAACAAATGCTGAAGTCAAAATTCAAACCCAGGCTGGGTAATGGAGGGGCCCACACCTTTAGCCATGCTTCAGCCACCCTAAAACATGGCTTGCCCGCTGTCTCAGCAAGCATCTAACATGGGAGTAACTTGTTTGAGTATCCCCGAGGCCTTCATGTTACAGTCATCTTTTTCTATAACATTTAAGTGAGAAGGGCTTGAGCCCCCTCCTCCCTTCAATAGCGTACCCCTACCCTCCTATACCTCCAGAGACTGTTGAGGGCTTAGCTGTTACTCTGTGACCTCCAGCTCCAACTTCCTGCTGCCCCTGAATTTTCTGTCTTCGTGTTGTCTCTTTCCCCTTCAGGACTTAGCATCTAAACCTCACCAGGTAAGGTGCCATATAAGTAAAGTCAGGTACAGGTACAGTAAGGCGGGGTGCTTAGTACTAGATCCCTTTCTGTGGTCAAAAGCCACACCAGCCTGATTCCCTGTACGAGGCCTCAAGCAGGAATCTGCTCTACCAAATCAATAAATGCACAACCTGACGGCACAGTCTGCAACTCAAGACTGGAAATGGCCTACATCCTCCCTAGAGTCCCAGATTCAAAGTGTGAACGTGCCAAGCCATTAATCACAGGCACCTGGAGAGCAGGGCCGTCCCTAGGCACCACTGTATCTCATCCCAAAGGGCACCTCAGGAGGAGAGGTTGCCGAGTTTCATGTAAATGATCATTATGCTACCAATAAATATAGTTAGTGACTTCCTTAGAAAGAAGATGAGCCACATCAGGTGACCTGGGCCAAGGAACTAGCTGACAGAAAGACCACTGAATTTCCTTAACTGAAGGTACTAACAATAATAGCCAGCAGAATCAACCCACCAATTCCTCTCTCCCTCATACCACTCCCTTCCTCCTCCCCGCACCACACACAGAGGCCAGGGCCCAGCACCGTAACACCAAGCCCTCCAATGCCCGTGTGCAGGAAGGGCAGGGTCCAGCCGCTCGGCTTCCTGTTGAAGGCTGCCTCAGATGTTCCGACTAACTGATAAGGACACACTCACGGTCTACCAGCAAGAGAACAGCCCTGTCATCTCTTGTGTTGCCTTTTATTGTCTGCAGCATTTTTTTATTTACAACATAAACCGTACCTACTTTTACAGATCTAAAGTGAGAATTCAGCTTCTGTGAAATACCCCAAACATGCACCGCTGAAACCACTGCCTAATGCCGAATACCACTCCTTGACTCTTAGTAAATCTATGCTTCAATTCTGAACCAAGGACAAGGCACTGCTGCTTTCCACATTCCATCTCGCTTTCACATCTGGATTAGCATGGCAAAGAGTTCAATATGACTTTTAGAAAATATGCATACACCACTTCCTTTATAGAAATACCTTTAAATTCTCTAATGAATGTAATTACTTAGAAATTATTTCCTACTCCATCAATGTATATGAACGAAAAGTACACACCACATAAGATTAAAATAAACCAAAATATGAATTAGGTTCACAGAACTACTGTAAAATAAAATTATCAGTATTATTTTGTTCTGTATAAAACCAAAGACAAAAGTATTTACCACTGAATTTAAGATCCACTTGAGAGAAAAACATGAATTGTAATAGAGGGCCATCAATCTAACACATCTGTAAAGTACCTGTAAATGTTTATTACCCCTCTTCTACAGTGCAAACAGTATCTGCAAGTCAAATAATTTCAGCTTGTAAGATTCAACTCTAATTATCTAACAAAAGAATTTTCTCCATCTGGAAAGTTACGGCCAGCCTGGATGGCTAAGAAGGATCTGAAATAGAAAGCAAATTTTTCTGATTTAAATACTTCCCCTCTCTTCTTCTAAACAGTCTCTTTAGGCTTGATGGACAAATGTTTCTGCATTTTTCTAAACCCAAACTCAGTACTTCAACGGCAGATAGAGAAATTCATTCACCCAAAGGAGTCAGCTGTCACAGAAAATGTTCTCTAATAGTGGAAAGATTACATAAGGCCAATCTGCACAAGGACTAAGGAATTAGGCCTCCAAAGACAAAATTGGTATAAAGACCTCATTCTCTTCCCAGGTGACCAGACAAAGGAAAGATTCAAGTAAGCCTTTGGGGAGCTATTTATTTCAAGAAATATTTACTGACCATCTATGCCGGGCTTACGACTGTGCTTAGAGCTGAGGGTACATGGATGAAAAGGAGTAACAGAGGAAAGATTGGTCTCTACTGAAGCTCTAGACCAGTGGTTCTCAACCTTCCTAACGCCGCAGCCCTTTAATACAGTTCCTCATGTTGTGGTGACCCCCCAATCATAAAATTATTTTTGTTCCTACTTCATAACTGTAATTTTAATACTGTTATGAATCGTAATGTAAATACCTGATATGCAGGATGTATTTAGGCAACCTCTGTGAAAAGGTCGTTCAACCCCCAAAGGGGTCGCAACCCACAGGGTTGAGAACCACTGTTCTAAAAGCTCTCAAGGTGATTCAATGCACAGCAGAGCTGAGGACCAGTGAACTCGAGCAGTGCTTCTTAAACCTTAATGCACATGTGGTCGGGGGTCACCACAACATGAGGAACTGTATTAAAGGGTCACCGGCATTAGTAAGGTTGAGAACCACTGCTCTAGACCAACTCTAAAATCAAATTTCAGATATTACCCTGTCAAAAAAATCACCAAATATGGAAAATAGAAAGTCAATAAAAATGAGGAAAGGGCAACTTCCTATAATAGTGGGTTAGTGTCCTAGTAGGGGAAAATATAAGGTTAGTAAAACTCTGACACAAAGTAAAACTTAGTAAAAGTACGTAGGCTTCTCTGAGCCAAAAACACATGAATACCTCATCAGTTTTAGATAACAACTTAAAAAAACATAAAGGTAATATGCTTTAAAAGTACTGAAAGCACACATTAACCAAGGAATTTACTTGTACAAAATACTTGTTTTAGAAAACCACCCAATAAGAGTTCAAATACCAGAGAACATAAACTATTGTGAGCAAAATCTAATATATCACCTTAAATTACAAAAGAGAGAAGTAAAAAGAGAGTAACCAGCATCAACAATTCTTTTTCCCCCAAAATTGAAAATATAAGAAAATCAAATGTAGACCAATGAAATACAGGCCTAACGGCCCCAAATCTTATGCCCACTGAACTTGAAGAAACATGTCAGTTCACTGATGAGTCTGCTGATGACCTAACAGTTCAGACACAGAAACAAAAGGAGCTTTAACACGTCTACCCATATCATTAGAAAAGATGATGTAGCAGACGTAAGATCACATTTCTGTCTCAGGAGAGACGACGTGGACCAGAGATAAGGGATGGTTTCTGTGTCAATTCAGGCAAAAGTGGCTGCCACTAAAACCACCTAAATGGTAATAAAGAAAGCTTGTTAGATGATACATGCAGAAGATGAGAAGAGTAAGCAGAAAATGAATACATAATTACAACGTGTCACCTTGCTGACATAGTTTATATCAAGGAGCACAATTCTCCTGAGATTACACACCGATAATCAGCCTTCCAACATGGGACTGACAGTACGTAGTTCCAATAACATTAAGATCATTTTAGAAAATAACTGCAAATGATTGGTCAGATTAAGCCATAAACAGGAAATCAGAAAATATTCACTATCTTTTAATTTCGCAGGACTTACCTAAAATAACTTTTCCTCTTAAAAGGCACATCCTAAAACCCTCAAAGAAGTTTAAAAGTATGTAATTCCTCTTCTCATATGTAATATGAGATTAAAAATATTTAATAACCAAACAGTATACACCTGCCAATCATAAAAGACATAAAAGAGTTGTAAATGTGCAACTCTTGTCACAATTACACAGAAAATAAAGAAATTAAATAGGCATTTATGTCATGACAACCACAGTGGAACCTCTGTAAATTGACCACCCAAAGGACTATAAGAAACTGGTCGATATACAGAGGTGGCCAACCTGATACATACATGTGGTACATCTCCCGTCTTTGAAAATTAGGTCAACTAAAGGAAGTGATGAATGCAGGAAAGTGGTCAACTATGGAGGTTCTACTGTATTTCTATAAAATGGGGAACTGAGGGTCTTGGATGTTGGTGAGAAATAGAATGCCCTGCCTCTAAGTGTTGGCTACACTCCCCAAAAAATATACCCCAATAGTAGATTATCAGAATGCCTTTAGTAGAGCTGAGATCCATAACTACAAGCTACTCTCAGACAGATGAATTATAAAAATAAATAATACTTTGAATTTGCATGCCTCTTTGTACTTCTCTTTTTAAAGAAGCCATGAATTGAGTTAAATACCTAAGTTTTCCTCTGGCCCCAGTTTCTAAGAATTGGAATCTTAGACCAGAGAAGAATAAACATTTACTAGACCCCCTCATGTGCTAGGCCTCGTGGTCTTAGTCCTTTTACAATCACTCATAAAAGATGTTTTCCTTAGTTTACAAAAAAGAAAAAGAAGCAGCAGCCATGTCTGAGGCCTTAAACTTCATCGATGTTCCAAGACCAGTACTTCACAGGACAAAGACTCAAAATTGGAGAACTCTACTCCACAAGCTCACATAACCCCTCCAGGCAACTCAAGACCAGGACTGTCGCTTTATTATTTCATCACAATTGTCTATGTTTCAAACAAAATCACACATGTAGGTGGACATCATAAAGTGTATACTTACCCAAAAGATAAGAATTTGTCAATATAAGGCCATTAATTTAAAAACTTGATACCAGTTTCCTGACTTGCCCTTTTTTTGTTTGCATTCCTTCAACTTCAGCGGTCACCCATTCCATGATATTATTCAATAAGCAATGAGAATGAAGCAGGGGGAAACACATTTCATCCCCAATGCACTAATTGAGAAATAACCCCTTCTCACTTTCTCCCCTAAGCCATCTCACAGAATCTATGCACACAGATTATACTAGTTGTCCAATGCCAGAAGGAGCCAAAGTCAATGGACTGTGAAATGAATATTGAAAATATTTACAGACTCAAAGAGAAGAATATAAAAAAGAACACAAGAAAGATTTGCTGAAAAAGAACCAAGAATCCTCATTTGGTTGCTGGGTTTAGTAGCAGAGGCCTCTTCTATTAACTTCAGGCTCCTCCGGACACCAAACCAGACCTTGGGTATTGGGAAAAACAATGGCTGCAAGGTCCTTGATCTCCATGCAGCCTCTTCTAAACTGGCCGACTTTTCAAGGATAAGCAGGAATACTGTACATTCTTTGTGATTCTTCCTAACCATGCTAGCCTACAATGCTGCTCCTGGATAAATTCCTGTATCTGACAGCAATTGTACCTTTTCAGCTAGGAATCTGAACTCACAACTTAAGACGATCTGACGTGAGGAAATAAGCTATAATTGTGACGGATGTGTTACTTAGTTTAATGTAAGCATTTTTACATTGTATACTGAAATAGTACCCTGAACCCCATAAATGCATCAATGTACAAAGTTATGATTTAATAAAAAAAATTTTAAAAACTTTGATACCAAAAAAAAGGACTGAATGGGGAAAAAACAAAGCCATTTGATTATCGTTAAACACCACTTCACACTTAGAATTGGTTTTTCTATCATTCTCACATTGACTACCTTTTCTTCCCATGTAAATGACTAATCCTTTCAGGGCCAAGAGAAAAGTCTTACACTGCCTTTCAATCAATCACAGCATATAGGAGGTCTCAAGTAAATACTTAGGATTTATTTCACATAAGATATCAAAAGAAAACTGTATCATAGCAAGTATTAAAAATGCTAGATTTTATGAGTCAAAAAAATGAAATTAAGGAAAGGGCATTCAAAATAAAATTTTTTTTTTAAAAGCGCTTTGACAATGCAGAGGAAATTTAGCAAGTGGGCCAAAGATTTGTTTTAGCCTTTAGGATTAAAAACCCAAATTTTTATCTATAGCACAGAAAATCCACCCAAATGTAAAGTAACACGTATGGGGAAAAAAAAAACAAACAGGAATCCAGCAAGGAACAAAGAGTGCCTTCAAGTGCCTTCAAAACACAACCATTTCTCACCAGAATTCTTCCTCTTGAGCCCTTTTCTCTGTTTTTGTCTTAAAAATAAACAGAACCCATGGCCAGCGTGATGACTCACACCTGTAATCCTAGTTCTTTGGGAGACCACAGTGGGAGGACTGCTTGAGGCTACAATTTTGAGACCAGCCTGAGCAAAATGGGGAGACCTCATCTATATTCAAAAAATAGCCACGTGTGGTGGTGTGCACCAGTAGTCACACTTACTTGGGAAGCTGAGGCAGGGGAGAATCATTTGGGCCTCAGAGTTTGAGGCTGCAATAAGTTACGATGATGCCACTGCAATCTAGCCTGGGTGACAGAGTGAGGCTCTATGTCAAAAAAAAAAAAGTAAAAATAATAATAATGAACAACCCAGAAGTCCTTAAAGGGATAATTTTTGCTTGTTCCACAGGATTCTCTTCTCTTAAACATGTAAACTCTGGCCCATGAGGACAAGGCTACTGATAACTTTAGAGCAGTGGTTCTCAACCTTTCTAATGCTGCGGCCCTTTAATACAGTTCTTGTGGGTCGCAATCCACAGGTTGAGAACCGCTGCTTTACAGATACAGAACCAGAAAGGAGGCTCTGTCTGTGGTAGAATCCTTACCTTAAACAGTGAAATTAAGAATGACAAGCTGGAGTTTGTCCCTGGACCACACCATCAACTACATTTGTGATACTTTACCAAGGTGGAAAACAGCAATCCACCCATTCACTGAGCAAATACAAAAGCAGAGTGTGTGACAAATGCTACCAGGGAAGGAGAATTACAGACCCTAATTGTACCTTCAGTGATCTGATAGTCTGGTGTGGAGGAAGAGATATGCAAAAATACCCACAAATACGGGCTGGTGCTGCGTCTCTCCAAGTCTTCCAACACTAAATTTCACCTGCAGGTATGCGTACCTCTGCCTGAGGGCTTTCCTCCAAGTCAGGAATGGCCACTTGATAAACCAAAGGTATCAGGAATTAACATATCCCAAAGAGCCCCCAACTACCAAACATCCAGAGTTGGCACATAAATACTCCAGCTGCTTCAGCCCTTGGGTATGACAACTTCACAGTGTTGCTGTTCTCCAAAATAGGGTCTGTGGACCTGTGTCAACAGTGTCAGTATTCTGAGCACTTAGGCAGACTCTCAAGGCTCACCGTCAACTTAAGTCTGGGTCTACGTTTTAACAAGGTCCCGAGATTTCCCATGCACATTAAATTGTGAAAGCTCTGCTTGACATCATCTCTCAGAGCTTCTCCCCACATGTGCACCTTTACTGGCTGCCTTCCTGTAGCTGCCTCACTTCTCCACTTGCCCCCAACACTTCCATACCCCAGACAGGCTGACACAGAGCGAACATAAAACATCACAGGAGTCAACCGAGACTCCTCCTGGCAGAGAGATCAGAGGAGACACAGCACAATAGGCAGTGTTCCAGAGTCTTTGAAGAGTAGGTAGGACCTTGCACCAGGGAGAGATGGGGGGAAAAGGCATCCTAGCCTGGGGAGAAGAGAGGAGAGGAAGGAAGATGTGTGGAAGGAAGAGAGAAGGAAAGGGTCAGACACAGGAAGGCAAGCAGTAAGAAATAAGTCTAGACAAGGGGAGCGGGGTCACTCCAACCTGACTGTCAGATAAAGACTTCTGGCCTTTATTTTGCAACTAATGGGAAATAACTAATGGTTTGGCCAGGTAACAAGCATAATTAACATAGTTTAAAGAAAAGTAACCTGACAGCAATGTGAAAAATGTAGGGAGGGTGGAGAGTTAACATCTAGATTGCCCCCCCCAGTCTGACACTCTTGCAAGCTCAGCCCACTGGGGGAAGGGGTGGATTTGCTTGGCCCCACATGGAGAAAGGCCCAGTACTACCTGAAGAGTAAATAACTTGGTTTTCTATGTGTACATAATAATGTCTGACTCACAGCAGTGACTGAAACGTATTATAGAAGAAACAAAATAACAATTGCACTGTGCATTTGGGTAATAATTGAACAGGATTTTCAAGGAGCTTTCACCAACATAATCCAAAATGCTCTTCCCAACAAACCTGGTGCAGTAATTCATGGGTCAGACTGTAGCTCCAACACTGGGACCTTGAACACTCCATGGGAGCTATGGCAAGGGTCCCCAACACTACCCCCAAGTTTTGATGATTCAGCATATAGTCCTACTCATAGCTACGCTTTATTACAACAAAGCAGTAAGGGACAAGGTGCGTGGAGAGAAATTTGGAATAAACCAGATACCAGCTTCCCTGGTCCTGCCTGTCCCACTCAATGCCCCCAATAACCAGCTGCAACAACATCTGTGAAATGTGGTCTACCAGGAAAGTTCACTTGAGCCTAGGAGTCCGGGGTTTTTATCAGGGTCAGTGACAGAGGCACTATCTGCCTAACTCCTGCCAAAATTCCAGACTCCCAGAAGGAGAGCAGGTGTTCAACATAAACCATATTGTTTGTACAAACAGTTTAGGTACCATGACCTACTCTAAACAGTTCTGAAGTGACGGGCACGTTCATAAAACCCAAGTTCCAACTCCCAAAATCCAACGTCCAATGCCAGCTAAGAGCCAATATTGCAGTAGGCTTGCTGTGTTAACTCTTTCCTACAAACAGATTCTTGGAGCAGAGTTCAACTACACTATCAATTTAAATGCCATGGCTACTTACCAGAGGTAAACTGGGGGAGTCTGGGTATGTGAAATCCAAGGATATAAGTACGTACGCCAGGTCTACCTACTGTGATAAATTTGTTTTAACCTGTCAGTTAATTTCACAGAATAGTAGGCTATAAAACAAATCTGTTATGTGTATAACACGAAATATAATTACATACCTCCATCTAGCTACAATTATGTCAATAAAAAAGAAATATATTGCTCCCTGTCTCACAAGATCCCAGTTCAACAGGCCTATCTTCTTCTACTGATACAGAACCAGCGAACAAAATTCTGTCTCTTCCAAAACATACACACACACAAATCTTAAAAGAAAAACAAAAACTCTGTCAGACACTAAGAAGTAAACCTACTATTGCATTTTTCCCATTCTTAGTATACGTCTAATTGCCAAAAAATAAATCATCTGAAATTCTAGGAATAAACGATTCCTAAGAACCATTCAAACTAGGATGGTGCCTTTATCTTCATTTTATCATGCTTTCAGAAACAATGAAAGGTCTCCTAAAATCGGAATTTGTAAAGTGACTGCAAAGTAACGATGGAATTGAAATGTTTACCTATGTGTGCTAACTTAAGACTAAAGTAACCAAGTCAAGTTTGAGACATCTAAATCTCAAGCAGAAGATTCTGCAATGTACGGCACAATTTTCCTAACCTCAGAGCGATGCCCTTTGCTTGATGGGGTAAAAGCTCACGTGAGGTTACTGGATGCGTTTCTCGGCCTGTCCAGGGTGCATTTCAGTTCTTGTCTAGTGAGGCCGAGCACCGTATGTGATAATGCCGTTTCTTATGAATACAAGAGAAAAGTCAAACACCTTCTGCCACCTGCATTTGTTCAACTCAGCCAGAGTACGTAGACAGTGCAGATTCTTTTTGCTGTGCGTTCCGAGGCCAGACTGCATTGGTACCTAAAAAGCACTGGTACAGAAACTAAACCTTTATAGTTTCAAGAAGAGTGAAGTTCACCTCTAACCTATTCACCATGCAGGGACTAATAGTCAAGGAACAACCATGAGGGAAGAAACAGGCCAGTAAAAGAGTACGTACTAATTCCTGTCCCTTTTATCTTTCCTTTTTAGCTGGAAAAAAACACTTGAGAGCACAGCACACAGCAATCAAAGAAAGGACAGTTTTGAAAATGAAAATCTTAAGACTAAATATTTAATTTTTAATAAAATAATTTTATAAATACAGATCCTAATGCTGATAAATTTATTCACTGCATTTCCTTGCTCATGAAAACCACCCACTGGAAAATAAGAAGACAGAAAAAAAAAAAATCAAACAGCCTCTGCACCATCTGATTTACCATGGGTTCTAAAAATTTATATGTAAGAATATACAAAGAGGGCTGGAAAAAACACGCACATAGCCATGCATTATTAATTTTAATTTCAACAGATAAGAACAGTGCTTCATTTGCGCAAAGTAAATGTCAGTATGACCACATTTTTTCTCAAAGGAAATCAAGATCACTGAAACCACCCAGCAGCACACTTAACAACAAGGCCGCTCCTAGAAAAACACTTCAGTTAATCAGAGCTCCTTTTTCCATCCAATCCCTACCTTATGAGACCCCACAGATTTTAGAACAGGACCACAACTTATCCACACACAGTCAGCACATTTTAAAAACTCAGGTTTTGCTTCCAAGGCTGAACTCTCCAGAAATGTATGCAAAATCACGTTAACCACGAATAAATTTAGAACAGTGTACACCATTGTAAACCCAGGTACAGAACGCTGGTGTCAAGGCCAAAATTTTTTTAGAGTAATTCTCATAAGTGATAGAGACAAAAACAAAAATGACTACAGGTATTTCCACTGGCCATAATAATTAAGAGTTAGAAGACATTTTGGTAAATTACCAAATTAATAAAGAAATAAACTTAGTGATAGCACTGCTTACAAACTATGCTCACAACAAGATAAGACAAAACCATGACATTGTTTGAGCTGTCAGAAGACCCAATGTCCATATATACGGGGGAGATTGCTCTTCTAAGGGAAACATGTTCAAATCTTCGCATGGTCACCTTTTCTGTTAAAAGTTCTAGCAACTGGCAATATCCTGGGCTGTCCACTCTCCAGGAATCAGTATATACCCACCGTGCAGGGAGCTGTCTGCAGTCGACAGAGTCTGGGCTCATGCCAGACTCAATTAAGAGACAGGGCAAGAAAGGACAACATCCCCTCTCAATCTTTTGCTAAAAAAAAAAAAAAAAAAAAAGATTTACAACCAATTCTGCCACCCCCCCACCCAACTGCAAAAATTTAGTTTATTTTATATTAGATAATCGTACATATACACTGAATAATACGACTGTCACTTACAACTATCCAATTTCCTAAATGACAAACTTAAACACTGACTAGCTAATGTTATTACGAAAAATGTAGGCATGCTGTCAAATTTTATAAAATAAAGTATACAGATTTGTAAATTGGCTTTCTCTCTTTAAGAAGCACTTGCCTTGTGGGTAAACAGCGAGAGATTATTGGCTGTAAAGCAAATAGATATCAAATGAAATTTGCTTTTCCTAAAATCTTCATTTTCTTCAAGATAGAAATTAGAATCCATAGAGAATAAAAAGAAAGAAAGTGTTCCCTCCCTCCTTAACAATAACAGATATTATAAACCAGCTGGCAACCTAAACTTCAGAATGTAAAGAGATTCGCCAACAACAGGCATCGCTAAGGGTGCCACACCCCCACATACACCACTACCACTCCCATCAAAGCTGTGATGTATGAAGTCCACTCCAGCAGGCCAGTATGATGTCCTCCTATCACAGAGCACTGGGCCATAGCAGAGGAAGCTCAAGCTGTTCCTTCCTCTGGATATCTCTATTCCCTTTTAGCTTTATACCTATTAGGTAAATAAGCAACAAAGTAACAACCAAATCAACTGCAGGGCCTGATGTGATAGCTCACTCCTGTAATCCTAGCACTTCGAGAAGCCAAGGCAGGTGGATTGCTTGAGTTCAAGACCAGCATGAGCAAGCATAACACCCTGTCTCTACTAAAAAAAAAAAAAAAAAAAGGAAAACCTCGCTGGGTGTGGCGACTGAGGCAAGGCTGAGGCAAGAGGACTGCTTGAGCCCAAGAGTCTGAGGTTGCTGTGAGCTATGACGTCATGGTACTCTACCTAGAGCAACAGAGAATAAATAAATAAATAAATAAATAAAATCAACTAGAGCAGTGGTTCTCAACCTTCCCATATAGTACTTCATATAGTAGCAATGAAAATAATTTTATGGTTAGGGGTCACCACAACATTAGGAACTGTATTAAAGGGCTGTGGCATTAGGAAGGTTGAGAACCACTGAACTAGAGATTCATACCGAATGATGAACTATGAGATTCTGTCCTGAAATCTAATAACTTTCATTATTTCCTGACAATATTAACCGAAATACCTTTTTTCCCTGATATAATTCTTCATGAATCTTACTGTAAGGGGTCCATCTACTTTCCTTTGAGAATGAAGTGGGTGTGATTATAAAGGCTAAAAGATGGAAATAATGTTTAAATGAACTTGACCTTGGAAGAATGTTCCCACAGAATTAGGATGAAAGTCAGTAAGTACTCTCAGAATTCAAAAGAAAAAGAAAACACTTCCATGCAAATAATAAAGGAAAATGGAAAAATGCAGAGGACTGCACGCAGAACAGATGACCACATATCAAAAACATGATTAGCAATATAGCTCTGTCTTAAAAAAAATAATTAGAGAAAGTTATCTAGAGCCCTTTGCACTCAAAATTGCTATATTTACGTAAAAGACAAAGACTTCTAGAGTCATACAGATCTCAGGCAAAAAAACAGCAACATGATCTACTCTGACTTGATCGAAGCACATCTCCAGTGATGGGTTCCATTATGGGTTTCTTTAAAGAGGAGAACAACTAGGATATTAAGGAACAGGTTTTACTGCTGCTTTAAGAAAAATGATGACAAGAACTCATAACAAAGAAAAGAGCCTGTCCCGGAAGTCTTAAGAGGTGAACTTCAATAATTAGAAAAGAGATGTGTTCTAGAGAGTTCCAGTCTCCCAGTGTCTCCCAAAACATAAAACGAGGTTACAGGTAAGATTTCAGTTCAATCTATAAAAGCTTTCAACATACGTAAATGACTGAAGACAGAATTAACTGGGGGAAGATGTTTCCATCACTGAATGTAGAGGGGAACAGACCAATGACAAATGGGGATGTTACAGAGTCCATGCAAACACGGGGTGCAAGCCTGGCCTCTGAAGCACATTCTTAATTGAGATTCTATAATTACCACTCCCTATGAGAGACTTCACATATATTAATTATAGTCATCAAGACTCCTAAAACGGACTTCCTGGAAAGATGGCCGTGCTCTAAAAAGGACAATTTCCTTTAAACGCCTCAAAATTAACTAAAAGAAAAGAGTAGAGAGAAAAACCTCCTTCACATTAATAACAGTGGAACACGTATCACCCAGAAATAATATAAATGGACCAAATAGACAACACCTGCTGGGAGCCTACACACAGCTCCTCTGCTTGTAAAAACAGTGTAATGTTGAGAAAAGCCAAGTGGAGACGGTTCTCAAAGACTCTCTGGTCTCTCCCAACTTAGAGGAACAAATAATGTCTCTTTGGACCTCATATTCCTGCTTATTCTAGCCATGAAGGGACTAAAGAGAAACTACATAGCCAAAAGATACTGGTTTTTCCATCTAACCTGACTTACTATATGGAGAGCCTGAAGGCTGAAAGCAAGCCTACTTTGCAAAGTGGTCTAGGAAAGCAGAGAAAAATACCCAAAAGATGCAGAAAACAAAAATGCCCCAAACAGCAAGGCACCATCCTGAAGCATTTCTCGTCAAAGTGGCTGGCTCACCCTAAAGGGGAGGAGCAAGGGGAACTAGTTGGGAGATGCCGCAAAATGAAGAAGCAGCAAAGTTCAGGCTCAAGTGGCCACTATCAGAGAGCCCTCCCTACCCACTCAAACAACTGAACAGCTAAAAATAGAATATATACCATCATCTTCCAGCCCAAGTGCTAAGGGAAAGATACAAACAGACTGAAGACAAATAGGGAAGGAAGTCAATGAGATTCCACCCACACTATTTTTGAACAAATACTAGGGCCAGACAAAATTTGGAACATTCCTAAGCAAAAATGAAGACAAGGCACAGAACATGAAAAAGGAAAATAAAAGATTTGAAAGCTTTGAAAGATTTACTCTAGGAAACAGAAGGGAAAAATGGACGGGAATTGCTTTGTACTATGGCAAGAAAATTTCAGGAAATGTGGACTGCTGAAAAAGATTAAAAAATAGAATAAGGTGAAGTGAAAATTGTCAGAGCTAAGAAAGGAAATTTTTAAAAAATGGTATCACAGAACTTAAAAATGAACAAGAAGCATCAAACAGATACAGCCCATACTTCATTCCTTCGACACCTATTTATTGGCACTTGACATTTATATGCCAAACGCTGACAAATCAATGTTGCAAACAGGAGATTTGGGCAAACCATGCAAAGGAAAGAACAAGGATACGACGCAATTAGGGGAAAGTTGACAGCACTGACGGAGGAACTTAGAAATCCAATTACGATGAGCGGTGAACCTAAAGAGGAAAAGCAATTCCTGCAAAATAGAAAAAACAGTTAGCGGTAAGTTGGGGTAAATCTTTAAAAGAATAAATATCCAGCTGGATTAAGTTCAGGCTGTTTCAGGATAAATAAGACAGACTACAAAACACCTACCATAACCTGCTCTTAAACTGCTATGCTATGGAAACAGAAAAACAATCAAATAATAAAAGCCAATCACACAGAAAAAGTATTCAGACTGATTGCTG
>NW_003852401.1:36092496-36104785 GCF_000181295.1 Otolemur garnettii
AAAAAAAAAAAAAAAGAAAGAAAGAAAGAAAAAGAAAAAAAGTCACATTTGGGAGGCACCTGTGGCTCAGTGGGTAGGGCACATGCCCCATATACCAAGGGTGGCAAGTTCAAACCCAGGCCTGGCCAAACAGCAACAAAAAATAGCCAGGAGGCTGAGGCAAGAGAATCGCCTAAGCCTAGGAGTTGGAGATTGCTGTGAGCCGTGTGAGCCACAGCACTCTACCCAGGGCAACAAAGTAAGACTCTGCACTTCAAAAAAAAAAAAAAAGAAAGAAAGAAAGGAAAAAAGTCACATTTGACATCTGCAATTACAAGAAGTGGTCAACATGACTCGTATTCCTCTTTTATTATCAGTATATATTGATTATTACAATTTTAATACAGATTTTTTTTCCTTTCTTAAAACGTGCATACATTGTTTTGGTAATCTCTGTATACATACCATAAATATGTACTAAAATTTCAGAAAGAAACCTGAACAGTAAACAAGCAAGTCCATCACAAAACCCTCAGATGAGGTTCTTTAGGCTTAATTAAAATGATTTCCTGTGATCACCCCATGTGCTCAATATGAAATCAAAGGATTAAAATTCTAGAAAGCATGAAAATAAATGAACTTTGAGAAACTATAGAATCCTTTCCAAAATGTTAAAGATCACATAGGATGTGAGGTCAAATGTCAATCTGATACTGGCAAGGACGGACACAGGACAAAGAACAAAGTGGGTAGACATGGAAAGGAGAAGAGCAAACCACTGCAGGATGAGGAAGCCAGATGGGGCTGAACAGTGGGGAAGCTGCAGTCAAGCACAGACTCCAGGAAATGCGGATTAGAATGAGGAACATGGAAGTGATCTTGAATACCACGTACACCTCTCATTTCATCTAACACAAATGTCCTTTTTATAGCCAAACTAAGATAATTTCCGTTTTCTCTATGTGTAGTCTTTCAGGGACCAGGAATAAGTCCTACAGACTTTAGAGAGATGCCCTTGGCCACTGACAATTTATCACTTGACACAGTGTTGTCTCTGAGAAAACTGTTAAAATAAAATATATGGGCTCAGCGCCTGTGGCTCAAGCGGCTAAGGCGCCAGCCACATACACCTAAGGTGGCGGGTTCAAATCCAGCCTGGACCCGCCAAACAACAATGATGGCTACAACCAAAAAATAGCTGGGCGTTGTGGCGGGCGCCCGTGGTCCCAGCTACTTGGGAGGCGGAGGCAGAAGACTCACTTGAGCCCAGGATTTGGAGGTTGCTGTGAGCAGTGAAGCCATAGCACTCTACCCAGGGGAACAGCTTGAGGCTCTGTCTCAAAAAATAAAATAAAATAAAATAAAATAAAATATATGTATAGGGCAGCACCTGTGGCTCAGTGAGTAGGACGCTGGCACCATACACTGAGGGTGGCAGGTTTGAACCTGGCCCCGGCCAAACTACCAACAAAAAATTGCCGGATGTTGTGGTGAGCACCTATAGTCCCAGCTACTTGGGAGACTGAGGCAAGAGAATCATCAAAGTGTTTATGGCAGGGTAGCTG
Source organism: Otolemur garnettii (assembly GCF_000181295.1). NCBI lineage: Eukaryota > Metazoa > Chordata > Mammalia > Primates > Galagidae > Otolemur > Otolemur garnettii. The sequence continues at coordinate 36,094,041 of NW_003852401.1, forward strand.
TATCTGAGATTATATGGCCCAAAAAGCCGAAAATATTTCCTGTATGACCCTTATATAAATAAGGTTTGCTGACAAGCTAGTATAGGTGAGAAAATTGCCCTCCTGTACACTGGAGGGACGCAATAAATACTAATTCAGCTCTGAAGCTGACCAACTGAGAAATGTAACTTGAATACAACTCCTGAGAGTTATATAGGCTACCCAAAGCAAAGTACATACCTTCCAAATTATCACAATAATGTGAACATAATTCCACAAATTATGTTCACAATAACAAAGCCAGTACAAACCAAATATCAAAGGAGTTAGAGAGAAGGGAGGAAGTAATGATAGCTGCCAGAAATCAAAAATGAACCAGACATCTAAAGCAAAACAACAACAGAAACCTAACCATATCAATTAGTTATCAACAAGTGTAAGAAAAATAAACGCAACTATTTAAAGAAAAGACTCCCACTCAGGCTGAGGTTTAAAAAACAAATCAAAAACCTCTGAGAGCAGCAACAAAGAGATTAAGACTAGTTGGAAATAACTGGGAGAAATTCACCAAGCAAATGAAACAGAAAATAATACTAATACTCAGTTGATTTCAAGATATAATTGCACTAGCTTAAAAAGGCAATGTTATAATGGTGAAATCTTAATTTTGATGAACTTTTTTTTTTTTTCTTGGCAGTTTTTGGCCAGGGCTGGATTTGAACCCGCCACCTCTGGCCTATGGGGCTGGCACCCTACTTCTTTGAGCCACAGGCGCCGCCCTTGATACACATTTCTTAGGTACCTTGTAAGAATGAGCCACAAAACAACATACAGCATATAACAGTGGTCCCATAGGGTTGATTATAACGGAGTCGAAAAATTCCCATCACCTAGTGACGTCGTAGCTGTTGTAATGCAACACAATACTCACATGTTTGTGGTGGTGCTGGTGTAAGCAAATGTACTGAGCTGCTGGCTACACATCTAAAAGTGTATGGTGGGTGGTACCTGTGGCTCAGTGAGTAGAGCGCTGTCCCCATATAGGGAGGGTGGCGGGTTCAAATCTAGCCCAGTCAAACTGCAATAAAAAATAGCCAGGCATTGTGGCAGATGCCTGTAGTCCCAGCTACTGAGGAGGCTGAAGCAAGAGAATCGCCTAAGCCCAGGAGCTGGAGGTTGCTGTGAGCTATGACACCACTGGACTCTACAGAGAGTGATAAAGTGAGACTCTCTGCCTCTTAAAAAAAAAAAAAAAAGTACAGCCAAATAAACCTAGAGAAATTCCAAGAAAGAAATAAAGACAAAAACAAATTAACAGCATGAGAGCCAAAAGCATTCAATAGGAAAACATACGCCTTTTCAATAAGCAGTGATGGGACAACTGGATAGGCACGTGCAGTGAATGAAGCAGGAACCCTACTTCACACCACAGACAAAAATCAGCTCAAACTCTAAGACAATACTACAAAACTCTTAGTAGAAAACAGAGGTAAATCTTTTTGACCTTGGATACTACAGTGGTCTCTTACATATGACATCAAAAGCACATACAACAAAAAAAAGTACATAAATTAATGATTTCATCACAATTAAAACCTATTAATGCTTCAGTACAATTTTGCATATAGCCAAACCTGTCATATAATCTTATCAGTTCTGTTTTTTTTTTCTTTGGAGACATCTGTCTTATATGATCTTTCCATAAATAAATGGTCAAATTTCTAGAATATGTTAATAAAGTCAAAGCTAAAAAAAAAAAAACCTGATTAGAATAATAAATTGAGGCATTTGTTATTTTTATAGGTATATTTTGTTATTTTTGTTAGTATATAATATTGGCCGTTTATAAGAACAGGCTGTATAACAGATATTAATTCAATAAAATGCAAATAAATATAACAATGAGATCTTTTTTCTTCTGCCCCTCAGATTGACATAACCAAATGACGGCTAAAACCATTTGTTATATGATGTTACGTTAGGGGCAAAAACACCATTAACATAAACTAGACTTGGGAGAGTAAACCAATATAACCTTTCTGAAAGATGGGGTGGTAATATGTACCAAATTTAAAGTCTTTCTTTTGACTGATAATCCAACTCTGAAGAATTTACCTGAAGGAGACAATCATACAATCATGTAAAGATATATCCTTCTAGGGTGGCACCTGTGGCTCAGTGAGCAGGGCACCAGCCCCATATACTGAGGGTAGCGGGTTCAAACCCGGTGCAGCCAAACTGCAACAAAAAAAAATCCAGGCATTGTGGCAGGTGCCTGTAGTCCCAGCTACTCGGGAAGCTGAGGCAAGAGAATCGCCTAAGCCCAGGAGTTGGAGGTTGCTGTGAGCTGTGACACCACAGCACTCAACCAATGGCAATAAAGTGAAACTCTGTCTCTTAAAAAAAAAAAAAAAAAAAAAAGATATATCCTTCTACATGTTTGCTGTAGCATTGACTAAAAAATTTCCCTCTTCATAGACCCAAAGTAAATATTCATTAGTAGGAATCAGGTACAAATAGTGGTGTGCTGGTAAATAATTAACAAGTAGTTCCTCCCTCCAGGGTGGTGGAAACCTTGATTTGCGGTATCTGCCAATTTCTGTAGTGTAAATACTCCCACCATAGCTGATTTCAAGCTACCAAAGTGAAGTCACTGATTACAGAGTTTGAAAAGACTCTGTATGTGCAAAACTGCCTTTCATGAGCTGGTATAAGCTAGCTTAATCACACCACTGTCTGATTCAAACACACTGTCACACTAAAAAGCCATAAATATGATGCTAAACATTCATATTAACATGGCACCATGCCCATTACATTTATCAAATGAGAGATAGCAAATCCAATTACATATAAAACAGTTTATGCTGTATAATCTGCGATAGTATCAACTTACATGTGTATTTCATTTTCATTTTGAAAGAAAAAGAACCATACGACAGTGATGTATAACATTTTACATTCGATCTAGTTTTGCCTGTAACAGTGGTAGTAAATCTTCCTTTTATAGAGTATCTAAAGCAAATTAAGATTTTGATTTTAAAACAAAATAGAAAAAGATCAACAGATTTGGCTTGATAATAATTAAAAACTTCTGTATTAAATAATACAAAACAAAGTAAAAAACAACAGACTGAGGTTAAGTTTTTTACAGTAAATATAACAAAAGGCTAATTTCATTTCTATGTTTAGAGCTCATAAATAGCAAAGGAAATGAAGAGACAATTAACAAAGTAAGAAATTCAACTAGAAACAAAATATGGGAAAACGATCATTCTTACTAGAAATCAAAACAATGTAAACTTTAGAATTATGTACCATTTTTTGCCTACTACCTTATTGATACTCTTAATACTGTCCATGATGCTGGAAATTGTATACAGTTTCAGAATCAATGTATTGGGAGTGTGTGACCAAGAGTTACAAAATTTCTCATGTCCTCTCACCTAGAAATAACACTTCTAGGAATCTATTCTGACAAAATTGTGTGTGCAACCATACAAGTATGTGTGTTTAAAGAAGCTAACTTCACCAACAACTCCAGAGCATTATTTTTAAAATGGAAACACTGGAAAATACCTAAATGTAGCAAAAAAAGAAAAAAAAAGAATAAACAAATTAACATATATCCTTTCCACAGATTATATAGCCCTTCCAAATATTAATATAAAGTATATACGCCCACATAAAAAATGCTTACAAAATAATGTTAAATTGTATTATATAAATTATATCTATGCAAGAAACATAGAATAAAACATACCAGAAAGAAATATATTTTAAAAATCATGATTCTTATGCTAGACTGATACATATTTAATAAATTTATAAATAATTTAAAAATTTTGGCTTGGTGCCTATGGCTCAAGTGGCTAAGACACCAGCCACATTCACCCAAGGTGGTGGATTCAAATCCAGCCCGGGCCCACCAAACAACAATGACGGCTGCAACCAAAAAATAGCCAGGTGTTGTGGCGGGCGCCTGTGGTTCCAGCTACTTGGGAGGCTGAGGCAGGAGACTTGCTTGAGCCCAGGAGTGGGAGGTTGCTGTGAGCTGTGATGCCATGGCACTCTACCCAGGGGGACAGCTTGAGGCTCCTGTCTCCAAAAAAAAAAAAAAAAATTTTTTTTCAAACTATGTTCAAAAAACTATTGCATTATTTATAAAATTTCGAAATCACGGAAAAACAAGACATAAAAAATAATATAATTAAGTAATAGAATGGGCTGTGACTTTTTCAAAGGCTAACATGAAAACATCATGTATTTCTTAAGAATGTAAGAAAATTCTTATAAGTGGAAGAAAATAAACATTTCTTCTTAACTCAAACTTTAACTATTTGTTGAAAATACAATAATTTTGGTGGGCACCTGTGGCTCAAAGGAGTAGGGCACTGGTTCCATAATACCGGAGGTGGTGGGTTCAAACCCGGCCTCAACCAAAAACTGCAAAAAAAAAAAAAAAAAAAAGAATACAACAGTTTTTCTAAGCTCACAGGACCACAGCTAAAAGTTGGGTTGTTAGGGCCACAATATTCCAGATCTAGGGCCTCATGCTGAAACTGGATCCTGAAGAAACAAAAGGCCAAGATGCGGGAAGACATGATCTCCATGTGGAAATGCCTCATCTACTGGCCCTACCACGAGTCACTCTTTTTATTTTAAAGAAACTGGACAACATATGAAGATCGGCATCATGTGACTGCATGATAAAGAGGATCCTGGTTACAATTTCTACTCCTATTTATGAATGAACAGGCCCGGAAAGGTGTAAGAGACTTTGATTGAATGGACAGAAAAATTCCACTTGTTAAGAACAGGTTTGACTCTAGTAACTGACATTCACAGCTAAAATACAGAACTATTTGGGAAACATAAAACAACAACAAAAACCCCAACTCAACAAAAATAAATATAATAGTTTTTCTCATTACTAAACTTTACTATTTTAGAAACAACCATACCACTGGAGGATAACATTGCAAGTGTTCTTCTTTAGTTCCTTCCAAAAGGAGAATAAAATACAATATAAATTCAGGCCATCTAAAGACACATTATAATGTATAACAAAAACGAATAGTCTAATAGAAAAAATAAATCATTATGTGGCCCTATAATTCAGGACTAGGGATGCACAAGGCATTAATTAATTCTGGGATAGATACATTGTAATTTAAGTGGCTCAAACATTCAGAGACTTTAGAGCAGGGGTGTCCAATCTTTTTTTTTCTCTGCCTCACATTAGACAAGTAACAGCTGTCTTGGGCCAAGCATTAAATATACCAACACTAATGACTGCTAAAGGTCCATGCATACCTTTCATGATATCCAACACCACAGATAAGCAAAAAGAGTCCTCACAAAATCAGCATGTGGCCCATGGGCCAAGGATTGGACAGAGATTTAGAAAAGCCCTAGAGAACAATCCCTTATAAGCATGGCCTGGAGCAGTAGGCTTTACAGAAAATGTGTTTCTCAAAACATACAGCTGGTGATTTTTGCAAAACTATATCTAGAGTTAAGGCTTTCCCAAAGAAATATTAATCAAGTCCTATAATTTCCTCCATTAAAATGCAACTCTTTGCCTAGAATTACTGGATAAGAAAATATGAACTGTTTCTCAGAAACTGTAGGTATCTTCTCCTATAAAAGAGGAGAAACAGATGGGACTCATCACTACAAGAAGTGGTATGTGCCCCAAAAGTTTACAATCACTTCTAATGTGCTTTGGATACATCTTAGATGATCACTCAAAGCAAAATAGAAGAAACTATTCAGAGGACACCACATTAATTAGTCCTGAAACACAGCAAGGTCCTTGTACCTCCAGACTTCATGCTAGAGCCAAGCCGGACTCCGAGAAGAGAAAGGATATATGGCAGCTCTTGGACCATTACGAAGAGATTAAAAATTTAAAAAAAAAAGTTGATTTCAAGTATCTTTTGTTTCAGCCCTCTCTAATTCTTATTATTCAAAATTACTCAAATTATTTAAGATATATTTGCCCACATTTTTAGTAAAGAGTTCTTAAGTCAATACTTTCATGGACAAATGCAGCTTCATTTTGAATTTTGGTCATAATTAGAAATAGGCTTTATGGACGTTTAAAAATCTTAGGAAAAAAAGTCTATTCCTTAGCTCAGATGGGATGGCCCAGAATGCAAACATCACCCAAGTTAACACATCCAACTGAGAGGTGCTCAGCTAAGAACTGTAAAGTTATTTCTACATTACATGTTATCACTTGAGTATGAATCTGCCTGGCAAGAACATTTCATGAAAATGCTTACCAAAGGCCAGGCATAGTGGCTCATGCCTGTAATCCTAGCACTCAGGAGGCTGAGGCAGGTGGACCACTTGAGCTCATGAGTTCCAAGACCAACCTGAGCCAGAGTGAGACCTCTTCTCTAAAAAATAATAGCCTAGTGTTGTGGCAGACACCTGTAGTCCCAGCCCGAGTTCCCACGTAAGCCCAAGAGTTGAAAGTTGCTGTGAGTTGTGACTCCACGGCATTCTACTGAGGGCAGAAAAGTGAGACTCTGTCTCACGCAAAAAAAAAAAAAAAAAAGAAAGAAAGAAAAAGAAAATGCTTATCTATTTACTGCCTTAGGCAACCCATTCTACAGCAGGAGATGCAAGCCAGGTGAAAGCAGATTTCCTGAGAGAGGAAGTCTTTTTTTTGAGACAGAGTCTCACTTTGTCACCCTCGGTAAAGTGCTGTAGTGTCACAGCTCACAGCAACCTCCTGCTCTTGGACTTAGGCGATTCTCTTGCCTCAGCCTCCTGAGTAGCTGGGACTATAGGCACCCACCACAACGCCCAGCTATTTTTTTTGTTGTTGCTGTTTGGCCGAGGCTGGGTTTGATCCTGCTACCCTGGGTATGTGGGGCCGGCGCCCTACTCACTGAGCCATAGGCACTGCCCTGAACAAGGAATTCTTAAGAGACATTCTTAACCTATCACCACATCAACAGAGTTCTCAAGACATTAATAGGTATGTGTATATTTCTATCACCTGAAACAGGTGGCAGCGTGGGGGAACACACACAGGTGACCGTGAAGCAGCCATGTTACATGTTACAAATTTTCTTTTTAAGGTGTCAGTGGTTTTTCTCCGCTTCACATGAGGTCCTTGCCTAGTCCATCTAACCACTTTTTTTTTTTGAGACAGAGTCTCATCCTGTCACCCTTGGTACAGTGCCATGGCTCACAGCAACCTCAAATTCTTGGGTTTAAGCGATTCTCTTGCCTCAGCCTCCCAGTAGTTGGGACTACAGGTGCCTGCCACAGGTGCCTGCCAGGTTTTTTGTTGTCCGCCACAATGCAAGGTTATTTTTTTGTTGTAGTTGTCATTGTTTGGTGGGCCCTGGGCCAGGCTCGAACCCACCAGCCCTGAGGTATGTGGCCTGCACCCCAGCCACTGAGCTACAGGAGCTGCGCCCATCTAACCACCTCTTTACAGAAGAGGAGCATGTACCCACGACACTAACCCCTCCCACTCAATCCAGGCTTCAACACTTGCTCACCTCCCATCCCAATCTACCACCTGGGAAAGGAAGGCACAGTGGATGTGACAGTGAGGATGAAGAAACCTGGTAGGGTGGCAGAGCAGGTGAGAGGAAGCAGCAGTGACCGGGCTCTTCCTGCGAGGACACCTGTCAAGGCACAGGGCACCTCTTCTTTGTTCCCGTGAAGACAGGACTGCACTAGCCCTGGTGGCCACACCACCCTCTCCAAGCCCCAGGAAACTCCCCATTACTCTCCTTTGCCCTGTGGCTGGGCTCCCTTTCCCTGGCATCCATCCAACTCCAAAGGAGATCCAGGTTAAGGAAGCCTGAGGCCGGTAAGATAATGAGGGAAGGCTGTAGGCCAGGAGGAAAGCAGGGACCTAGGAATGTCACTCACCTGCCTGGCACCTGCACTAGAACTAAGCCTCTGTCACAGTGTTTCTCAGGACCTAGAGGGAGAACCTAGCTGCTCCTCCTTCCTTGGCCACAGAGCCCCTTCCTCAGAATGTAGATGAGGGACACAGGAAGCTGCTTTCTTAAGGCTTCTCTGATCATGGTCAGCCAGTTGAGGACAGCTCAGAGGACGGTTCACAGCATTTTATATATAAATTTATTTATTATATATATATATATATATATATATATTTTAAGACAAAAAAGTATAAAAGTTATTTGCCTCTCTATATCCATGCTATGGATATTTCCACCATTATCTGTTTTTCTGGTTACAAGGAAAGCCCCAGAAAATAAGGGGGCGATGGTAGAAGAAATGTATACAAATGATCCATCAAATATTTAATTCTAACTCTTTCCTGGAAAGCCCTAGAAAAGGGACCCGCCAGCTATGAATACAAAGTAACATCTCAAATGTGCCCCCTGGGGTGCACAGGGACTCCCAGTGTCCAGGCTCACATGGCCAACAAGCTGTAACCAAAAAGGGCAGAGACAGGCTTGTGCAACAGAGATTATCAGTAGGCAAATAGAACTAATGCTCAAAGATCAATGAAGAAAAAAGAAGTAGTGAGTCAAAGGAGGCTGCCTAAGGGAATGGAAGAGACCCAGGCCTGAGCAGAGCGGCTGCTCTTCTTCCCTTGCGCTCCATCTCTGTGCCTCCCAGGATATCGCCCTTCCTGTAGGAAGCAAGAACCCCATGCTGATATGACAGGAGGCTTTTGATACCATTCCCTGTGAAGACAGTGCAACTATCAGCAGCATGCCAGGCGGCACGGGGAGCTGTGGACAGACGCTGAGAGGCTATGCTCACAGGCCCTTCTCACTGTGCTCTCCCTACAGGGCACTAGAAGCTACTGCAGATGGTCTAGAGAAGGGCCAGCTGGCTGGGGAGCCCCCCAGACCTGGAAATGCCTCCTTCACTGCTGCAGAGGGCAGGAAGCTCAGACCCCTTGTCTGGGGTGAGATGCCAAAGCTGCAGTGGGGACAGAAAAGTTCCAAAGTTCGAAGGATCCCCATCATTTGGTGCTATCTCTTCACTCTACAAGCTTCTAAAGAAAAAGCAAATGAACAGAACATCCTCAGGTTAGGTCCGTGGGGGGGGGCGGCGGGGGGGGGAGGGAAGGTCAAGAAAGTAAGGCAAGAAGATTTGACTGCATTTCAGTCATACATTTTGGAAAAGATACAACTGACCCAAAATGCATGGCCCTTAAGGGATGTTTAATTATTTAGCCAAATAAAACTTTCACAAAGCTAATAGGCCATTTGTTTTTAAATCATTGCCTGATTCATCAAGCTTCAAAATATATTCCAAGAGTTAGAGAGACAGAGAGTTAAACACTTAACTATCCTGGCATTCTTTTAAGGGCAAACTATGAACAAGAATTAAAGTCATCTCGTATTATTAGAACAAGTCACAGGAAATGGGTCATCGCTCTAGGACAAGAGGAAAATTGCATTTGCCATCTGCAGAAAGAACGAAAGAACACGTGGTAGAATGAAGGAGCTCTGCACAGTGTAGGTCCTGAAATATCAATTCACATGGCAAGAAAATACCAGCGCATCTTTACCCTTAAAAAACAAACCCCTCCACCCAGAAAGTTTACTCAACAGATCAGGTATAACAAAAGCCAAGGGCCTGACCACTGCTCTCCTCAACTGCCTACCTGGAAACACAGAAAGGGACGCTGTTAAGGGTCTCATGTCACTGACATGAGGATGTTTAAAACGTGACATGAGGACGTTTAAAACGTTAAATGAGGAAAAGACACTGTCACTCAGCACATGCCTACAGCCTCTCCCCTTCCGGCAAACACACTGCATCCTATTTTGAAACCTTGGTTGCCCAGGATAGATTTATCCAACACTGGCTCACTAACTCTGCTGGTAATCATGAACCAATCTCAAGTCCCTGCCCTCTGGAAAAGGAAGAACTTTACATTTTGTTCAGTAACAACTCATTTTGCTTTGCAGACCAGAGCCAGTGTTGCAAAAGAAAGTTAATCATCTCCTAAACACACATTCATGATTCTCTTCCTTTTAATATATGAAAGCACCAACTTCCCCTCTCACCAGCTCACAGCCACATGATGTCTGACCTACGTACCAACTTGGAAGTTCTCTAAATCGTAAGGAAATGTACAAGCCACATAATCTGAGGAAAGGAACCCCCTTGGCCCCACTAATTGTTTAAGGAAGATGTGATGGGCAGGTGGTATTTACATGGAAGGGGTTTTTTGGGGGGTGGGGAGGAGCCATAGCAAATAGCTAAAAAACTAAAAGATGAGTGAGTAAACTGCTGAAGCACTCCTCTTTACAAACAACTAGACCTGTACTACCTGGAAATACATGGCGGTAGAAGATACCACCAATCACCCTGCTGCCCGACAACAAAAGAAAATGTGAAAAAGAGGGGCCTGAACACCTGTTATCCTAGCACTCTAGGAGGCCGAGGAAGGTGGATCAGGAAGCTCAGGAGTTTGAGATGGGCCTGAGCAAGAGCAAGACCCCCATCTCTACAAAAATAGAAAAAGTAGCTGGACGTTATGAAGGGCGCCTATAGTCCCAGCTACTTAGGAGGCTGAGGCAAGAGAATTGCTTGAGCCCAAGAGTTTGAGGTTGCTGTGAGCTGTGATGCCACAAAACTCTTAACGAGGGCAACAGTGAGACTGTCTCAAAAATAAAAAAAAAATAAAAACACTAAAAGTGATTTTAGCCAGGTGTGGTGGCTCACACCTATAATCTCAACACTCTGGGAGGCCAACGTGAGTGGATTGCTTGAGCTCAGAAGTTCAAGACCAGCCTGAG
>NW_003852401.1:36104807-36112727 GCF_000181295.1 Otolemur garnettii
AAAAAAAAAAAAAAAAATAGCCAGGCATTGTGACGGGTCCCTTAAGTCCCAGCTACGTGGGAGGCTGAGGCAAGAGGATCTCTTGAGTCCAAGAGTTTGAGGTTGCTGTGAGCTATGATGACATGGCACTCTACCAAAGGGAACCAAGTGAGATTCTGTCTCAAATATAAAGTGATAAAAAAAATTTTTTAAACATAAAAAAAAGAAATTGTATTTCAATTTTTTAGTATTGATGCTGGCCAAAAAAATCCAAAAAGTCAAATTCTTCAAAGAGGCAATTAATTCGTGATTTCAGTTCTCCAAAGGGAAAAAACACAAACCTATTTCCTAAAAATATATACAACCCTATCTCTAAACATCACTATTCACTTCCCATAACAGAGCCAAAAAGTCTGGCTCTACTTCTTTTTCTTTCATTTGTGGATCAATTACTGTTCCCTTCTGCGAGGTTTCAGGAATATAATGGTATTACTAACATTTTAGTTCCTAGCCATACCACAATCCATTACACACTTCCTTCAAACAATTACTTAGTTTCTAAAGCACTCAAATTGTTCACAGGCTAAGATTAATGCTACAGTAAAGGTGGACCCAATTTTCAAATTTAAAGGATTTGTGTATGTAACAGCTTTCCATTGGAATCAGCCGCCATTGGCTTTCAACTCAAAACAATATGAGAATATTCAACCGAAACCTTCTCTCTAGAGAATGAGTGGCAGGCAGGGAGGTGAAGACCATTACATCTCTAAAACAGAATTCCATTTACTGGGGCCCCAGGTGGCCCATGAAACAGCAAAGACGGGTAGAAAATGGAGAACATATGGGTGATATCCATTAGAAGAAAGCAAGAAGTTTAAATTCTCTTCCTTCAATTACTTTCATTTGGGAATCTAGCTGCCCACCCAACCCCCACCTTATTATGCCCACACACCTCTGGTTAGTGGTAAGAGAATCACTGGGACTTGAACTTAGCACTGTGCAATGTTGAGCCAGAAATAAGCAAAAGCCAGTATTTTTGCCCTCGTGGGGTTTGTAATCTAGTTAGAAAGACAGGGCAAGTGGTTATAAGCAGTTTCTAACAAGTAAAGGCAAAACATGATATGCTCTAAGAAAATAATGCATATAAATTTAGGAGTTCAAATTCTTAAGATCGTCTGCTTTCCCCGGCTGTGTAATCCCCAGAAAGCTCTTACAATAGTGTTCAGATTATTTTGTCTTTTTCTTTGTACAAAGAACCGATAAAAGTCAGAAGGGCACATTAGTACAAGGGTGTCAACTACAAAACAAGAACTATGAGAAAGTGCTCAGTCTTTCCTGTTGGCAAATAAAAAATAAGGACTGTCTCCTACAACCCAGTATTTTGCACTGAGACGTGCTTATATTTGTTCATTTATTCAGCATCCCATATGAAGTATTTCTTCTTAAGGAATGCTTGGTTAAAAAAAAAAAAAACTGGAGGAAATCTTTATTCCACAACTGACAAGCTTTGCCCAATAAATGAATTTGAGTGTCTTTTTTTAAATAATAATTTGTTCTTTAAACTAACCATGCAGATTTTAAACAAAGTATTTTGTCCTGATTTCAGAAATTATGGCTAGGTATAATGTTTATTTTAGTTTGTAAAGCCCACCTTCATGACTACCTAGGATTTATTAACTCATTTTGTCAGTATGTCTAGGTTCTTTTCTCTCTTTACTACGTATTAGATGAGAAATCGGATTTTTACAGATCGGTACATGTAACAAATCAGAGGTGATTGTCCAGCAACTTTCTATAATTTTATTAGTAACAGCTGTTTACAAAAAAAAAAAATACTGTTCGGATCTGAGAATAGCTCTTTCTTTAATGTTACTCCATTCAGCAGAACAAGAGAAAACGTCCCGTTTACTGCAGTCACTTATTGCCACAGATTTCATTACCAACAATCACACATTTCACCTTCTACTGCTGTTTCACAGTTCCCTAGGATTAATTCTGCAGAGATCTTAACATTACTTAGAAGCCATTATAAAAGTTTCCCTTTGAAAAATATCCCATCTCACCCTTCAACCAGAAAATTAGACTTTAAATTTGTTGCTACAAATACTTGTTTTTCCCTCAACCCAATACTTTCAGTCTAGAGGAAACAGATTCCTTCCACCTTCTTAGGAAGAAAGCAAACCCAACCTTCTTAAAATGGCTTCTCTCTCTTCCAAGATGTACCCTTTGAGCTCCTCATTTTCCCTCTCTAAGACCCAATCAACATGTCCACAAGTCTCAACAGAATAATTTCCCTTAATGAAAAATTAATAGGAATGGTGGAATCAAAATCATCCTTAGAAAATCTTGTTAATTTCTTTTCATCTAAGTTTGCCTGGATCATGAAGAAAAATACGTTCATTTTCTTCTGCTAAGTTTAGCATAGCACGCAGCCTCACTACTGCAAAAGCTGTTTCAGGTTCTTAAAAATTCATCTGTAATAAAAATCATAACTATATTTAATAGGCATTTCTGGAAAGTGAACATAAGTCATCTCCTCTAAAGGCAAAGCTATGTTTTCTTTTTTAAATGAAAAATTTCTCATCAAATTTATTTGTAATAAACAAAACAGTTACTATTATGAATTATTCTTCTGGTTCTCTTCTCTAAACTTACCTAAAAGTATTTGAATAAACAAACATGGAACGGTTTTAATTAATGTCTAATTTCCCATATGAAAAAATACCATGTAAGTACAACATGGACAGTTATATGGACAATGAATCTACATAGTCCAAAGCAACACTCTTACCCTAAAGGCTCTGTTATATGGTCAGAGCTACAGTTTTGATTTATATAAGAGATGTTCCCACTTCCCTCCTCAGATATAAACTATAAGTACTTTGTTTAAAAAAAAAAAAAAGAGAGGAAATGCATCCAAATAAATTCTGACATTTAGAAACATATTCAACACTTGCAAGCTAAAAGAGTATCAAAAAATAAAATTGGTTGGTCCTTAAAGCAGCCTCATAAACACCCCATTTTGGTATTTCCAGGAAAATGCTTTTATTAGGACTGCTTAAAGCAATGCTTTCATTCGATTCACCCTAGACAGTCACTGACCTCTGGGTTAACTCAGGCAACCAGGCGATCCACATAGCTACTCTTCCTCCAATCAACTCACTGACGGGTAGAGGGACGGGTACTTTTACCCCTAGGTGCATGAATAAACTTTCCATACTACCTAAACTGACCAAAATATTCCCAGCCTTCCACATCCCTCCCTGCTCTGCAACTGCACAGTTTTCAACACAAACATATGCCCTTCATATTAAAAATGTTCTATCTGCAATTCCTAAAATTCCGTGGAATTTAATCACAGTAGTTTTTCTCATGTAATTGTACAAGCAAATCACAAAAACCTATTTGGTCATCACCCGTGCTCAACAGGATATTAAAAACTTCAATTTGATCAGTGTGTCACGGAGAAAAAAGTATGCAAAAAGATGACAGGGTTAAATTAGCCTCTACATGGTAACAAGGAATCAAGACATTGAATGGCTTATTTTTTTTCTTTAAACTTTCATAGCTTAAGCATGACTGTGATTCGCATATGTACTTAGTACAGAACTGTAACACACTGAATATGTGGTACAACATCTTATATTAATAATGCCTATCCTAGTATGTATTTATAATCAATTGGCTCAAACAGTTACATTACAATTTTTTAAGATCATGATTATATCTGCCACAGATAAAAATATGACACATCCCCATGTTTCTCTAATTTATTCATGATTGTCTACTCTCAGTTTCTAGCAAGAGGGTCATAAACAAATTCATTCATTCAGCAAATATTAACCAAGAGCATTCTACAAGTTAGATATTATACTAAAAGCTGGGACTTAATAGTGAACAAAATAGACAGAATCCCTACCTTCATAAGCTTGCAGTGTAGGACGGGAAGAAAATCTACAATGATATATACATAATTACATTCAGAAGACCAAGAACATTTATTCTTCCAGTTACAACTGGTCTAAACTTTGCCTGTTTTCAATAGGTGGAATCCAATCAATAAAAAGCATTTGCTAACTCTATTGATGATTAAAATCTAAAGAATAAAGATTTCAAAACCATATAAAGCAAGAAAACAGGAAAAAAACGTATTTTCTAAGAATTGAAAAAATATTTCAGGAGGAATATCTGTAACCTGAAAAAAGCATTTGGGGCCTCTCGTTTTATACAGAACTTAAAAACAAATGAATATTAAATGATGTAGCCTCTGTACCACCCACAGAAGTATTTAGTGAATAATAACGCATACTAATCAATGAAAGTAAATAATCATAAATATCAATCAAACAGTCAATCTAGGTACTTTACACCTGGGAAGCAAATGAAAACATCCATCAAATTAAAATGAAGTATGCTCTTATATATCTATATAGAAGATGAGGAGAAAGTTTTCTTTGGGTGTCAAATAAAATAAACACTAATATAAATGAATTCAAAGAATGAATAAGTTAAAGGAGGACAAGAAAGAATTCAGAATTTAACATAATGTTCCCATGGTGGCAGATATCCGGGTTAATCTTTTAAAAATCAAAACGTGTAAGTATTCCACAGGGAACAGATTTGGAAGACATTGGCACAATTGCCGGATATAAATCAAAACAACCCAAATTCTACTGCCACACCTTCCTTTAATCATAGAACTACTATTTTCCTTTTCTAATTTCCCCATATTACTTATATGTGTATATATGTGTGTGGATGTATAGATATGCGTGCCTATATACACACATATATATAAAAAACTGTGTGAGCAAATGCGAAGGTCTAAATTTTTATGCCTGCCAAACAATTCCTTTTCCGTTAAAATGGTGTCATGCCTTGAGCAAAAATTTACTTTGAAAATAATTTCTTACTGAATTTTACTTCAATATAGGGGGGAATTCCTCCATTTAAATAAACAGGTTTAACGTATTAGCAGATCTTTAAACTGTCAAAGGATTATGTTCTCTACCCACCTCTATGTAAGTTTTGTTTAAATGAAGGAAGGAACTAGAAAAGTCAGTCTACTCATCAAAGTAGCAAATCAGGAATTCCTCAAATGAAACCCCACCCCAATACCCTCCCTTGTTCAAGTCAACTTTCCTGGATTCAAAGAATCGTGAAATCACACACTCGTACACATGCAAGCACAAATCTACGTTTAGTATATATTGCTACTACATAGTGCAGGTACTGCAGTGTTAAGTTACAAAAGCAACACGCCTAGAAAATTAAGCAGTAGCAATTCTTACATGATGTCCAGGGATTCTATGTCTGACAGGAAGTTGTATAATTTTTGAATGTTACTCACAAATGTAAGTTATTATATTAATGTCATATTTTTCTATCACTCCTACTAAGCCATATTTGCCAGACAGGTTGGGGCTGTATTAAATCCTACTCAAACACCTAATAAGAGGGTTAAAAAAGTCCTCAACACCACCACTTTAGCAGTAAAACTGATTTACTTTAAGTATTTTTTCCTCAGAAAATTATCTCCAAGCTCATTTTGAAAAGCATGGTATGTTATTTAAATGCAGTTTTCAAAAAAGCATCCTTATAAGTGTATTTCCCTCTTAGTCATTCAAATCCAGGCCCTTGGACAAACCCCTGGAGGCTTTAACTCCTGGCTGCTGGAAAACCCATAACTGTCACATTTCAGGCAAACAGGCTTGGTTGGAGGGACCTCAAAAGCCCTGTTCACTGCTAAACAGAAACAAAGACAGTAAACAGCGTAAAATAAGAAGAAACCCCGGTTCTAAAACAATTCTCTCTAAAACACATGCTTTTCTCCTTAATTGTGCACTTAAACACTCTATATATTTCTATCGCCCTATTTTCTTCTCAATTGAGAATTCAGGAAACATTCAACTGTATGTTTCCAGCCATTTGAAGTAGCGCAAAATAAGAATTTAAAAAAACAAAACAACAACAACAACAAAAACCGCTTCACTTTTCCAACTGCAGTTTCCCCTCAAGCCCACCTCTTTCATGCGGGCTTTCTTTGCCTTCCTTTCTTTACAAACATGAGCACATTTATCCACTTGGATTTCAAAATGAAGACACAAAGCATGGCATGTGAATTAACCATTTGTAACTATGAGTGATCATTATATTTTGTTCCTGACTATAAATGATCCAGTAACAAAAGCAGTTCAAGTCCCCAAGGCAATTGGCTCCTTGAGCCAGCAAATGGAATGATCAAGATAAGAAAATGCATGCTTCTCAAACACAAACTAACTGTACAATATTCTTTTCTTAGAGAAATGTTTTAGAAACATAATTATTATACATGCAAATATGTGGAACACAAGTGCAGACATTTTTCAGGCCTGTTACTGCAAAGCTGTTTGCTCTTCCTACCACAATAGCTCAGTTATGTCATGCTGGCTATATGTGAACCCTGATTGCTTGATTCTGAACATTCTGTCAGAGATAATAATCAATAGAATTCCTATTTGAGAAATGGCATTATCTTGCTAACTTTGTATCAAAGCAGAATGTTGTGGTTTCTTTCAAGATTAGAGGGAAATCTTTGCTGTACACTTCCCATTTTTCTTCCAGCCCTGATTCCAAAGATATTAAAATGCTGCTTTAAACAAAAGGTTTCTATTTGTTTCCATGAAAATAATTGAGAGACTGCACTGGTTTTCAGTTTAACTATTGTGAATTCAGGCCTACATCTGGGTTGCCTCATTAAACAAAAGATACCCGTCGCTGTCAACAACCACACAGCACAAGGCTTCCCTAGCCCTCATCCTTATCCGGAAGGAATGGTACAAGAAGAGAAACACGCCTGTCACCATCCACTGACCAAGGAACTCTTCTGGGATCCCTGCTTTCTATGGTCTGGTGGCCAGAGAACAGCACTTGTGTGGCACATTTGGGCTTGCCCTCCCGCCCCGCCCCGCCCCCAATACACAGGCCCTTTCTTGGCAGAACCAACCACTCGGCTTCCTCATCATCACTCCTTGGAGAATCCAGTCGCGAGTCTCCCCACCGTTTCCCCATTCCCTCCGGACCCCAGAATGCACTGACAATGGACGCACACAAGCCACCCCACCGCACGCCATCCCCCGACGTGCCCTGATTTGGCTTGCCAACCTGCAGGCCACACGCACACAGCTCCCTCACTCCACGGGCCGCCAGGGCCACTACAATGGAAGTTCAACCCCTCTGCCCACCTTTCCACCCCCGCGCCTCTGCCCCCAAGTGATAAGCCACTTAAAGAAGCACAGCAGATAATGCACAGCCCTCAGAGGCATGAAAAGGCGCACACTGAGGCACCGGGCAGGGCAGCCCAGACCCCTCTGCAGCGTGTGTGTGTGTGTGTGTGTGTGTGTACGCGCGCGCGCACCCGCGCGGGGACGGGTGGTGGCCAGGGGCGCGCCCAGGAGGGTAAGGTCGAGCCCCAGGCGCCGGGGGCGGGGGGCGCGGAGGGCAGCTGCCCAGAAGGACCAGAGGTGGTAGGAGAGGGTCGCAGAGGCCGGGCCGCAGGGCCCGTGGCGGCCGACCTCGGACCGTACGTACTCACCGAGGAGCAGCAGCTTGAGCTCCCGGCGGGCGTCCCGCTTGTCCCTGCGGAGCTGCCGCTCGATCTCGTCGTTGATCCGCCGGGCTTCCTTGGCCTCCTCGCTCAGGCAGCACGCCATGATGGACTCCAGAGTCATTCTTCCAAAGTGCCTCCGCTGCAGCCCCGCCGGCACCCCCTGCTCACAGCGCGCACACACACCCTCCCGCCCTCGCTCCCCCGAGGCAGCGGTGGCCGCCGAGCCCCCGCTGCCCGGGCGCGCGTCCGGGACGAGCTCAGGGAACTGCCGCGGGGGCGGCGGCCAGGGCCGGGGCCACCAGGTGGGCCGGAGTCGCGGCGGGAGCGGGCGGCCTGAGCCGCCGGGAGGAGCG
>NW_003852401.1:36113645-36137161 GCF_000181295.1 Otolemur garnettii
GCTCCGCGGGGCCGCTCTTCGCCCACTTATGCATTGCCCCTGTTTCTAAAACGCCATTAGGTTAAAACCCTCGAGTCACCTCTGACCCCTGTTCAGTGTTAGAAAAGAATCTACTCTCCACCGTGGGGGACGACCGGGGAAGAGAAGGAACCGTCGCTGGTTCTGGGAGGGGAGGGGGCGACCAATACACGACGCTGTCCGCAGAGTAACTTGGGGTAGAAATCTAAATCCTGAGCAGTAAAATGAAGCCGCCCAAGTTTCTAAGCGTCTCCTGATAGGTTCCAACTTTTCATGCCATTGAGGTTGTTTTCGGTTTTGTTTTTTACAAGTTCTCTTTTTTTAAAGAAAGGACACGCTATTTAACAGCCAAAGTAATCGAATTTACCCTTCTAGATGAGATTGAATTATGGATGACATCTGGGAAAAGGCGAAATACTGTATAATAAAGGAAAAGGAAAGAAGAAAATGGAAAAACGGGGAAACTTAGATCGCCCAGCAAATTTTATTCTGTTTTTTGGTTTTCCATTTTCGATTGAGGCAGTTAACTTTAAAATGATGTTTGCATACTTCATTGTGATAAACTACTGACAAATAGCAAAAAAAAAAAATTGTTAATTCGGCTTTCATTTGGTCTAGTAACTACAAGAAGTGAAACTCATATTGCTTCCTGCCTTAATGGAACCTGAGGTCTTCAGAGAACATTGTCTTTTAGGAAGAGAATTGCTTTTTCACGTTTTATGTTTTCTCTGAGATGTCTCCGCTGCAGCCTGCTGATGCAGAGTGTAAAGTAAGGTCGTGACTGTGCTATTGCTACAGATCAAGAATTCACACAGAGTTCTTGGACAACAGGTGTGTGACTTCCTTTCATTTACCCAGAGTTCCCTTTTACCCCCTCCCAGTCCCCGGTCCTCTTCCCATCTCAGCCTAGACTTAGATCAAGAAAAGAAAATCTGTATTTTGGGTTCTCTTTTCAAAAGGATATTCAGGCTGGACACACTGGCTCACACCTGAAATCCTAACACTTTGAGAATCCAAAGCAAGAGGATAACTTCAAGGCCAGGAGTTCAAGACCAGCCTGGGCAATATTGTAAGACCCTATCTCTCCCAAAAATATCCTAAAAAATAATCAGCGCAGGCCTGTCACTTGAGCCCTGGAGTTCAAGGTTGCAGTGAGCTATGATGATACTACTGCCTCTAGCCCAGGTGGCAGAGACCCTGTCTCAAAAAAAGAAAAAAAAGAAGAAGATATTCAGCCTAGAAAATGATTAAATTTCACTTTGACCAGGAGAGCAAAGGGCAAACCTCACCCCTTTTATGTGTATACAAAGAGCCACTAGACTTGCTGTGAAATTAAAATTTAAAACTAAGCAACTAAGGAAGTTAAAGTTTGAAATTCAATATGCAGAAATCTAAAATGGCTTAAGGAAAAAAATAGAAGTTTATACTTACAGATATGAGTTTTGGAAAAGGCATAAATCATTGGAAAACCAAATGACATCCAAGAGGCTTAAAATCTCTGATTTCCTAGACTAGGATCTTCTGAGACTTGAAAATGTCTTTCAAAATACACCATCACAGGCGGTGCCTGTGGCTCAGTGGGTAGGGCGCTGGCCCCATATACCAAGGGTGGCAGGTTCAAACAGGGCCCCGGCCAAACTGCAACAAAAAATAGCCAGATGTTAGATGGGAGGCATCTGTGGTCCCAGCTACTCCAAAGGCTGAAGCAAGAGAATCGCCTAAGCCCAGGAGTTAGAGGTTACTGTGAGCTATGACACCACAGCACTCTACTGAAGGCAACAAAGTGAGACTCTATCTCTAAAAAAATAAAAATAAAAAAATACACCATCAGACTATCAGGTAATATGTTGTGACTGAATTGATCTATTAGTTGATGCAAGGAATTGGACTGTTTTAGCCTATTGTAGATACAAAGTCTGTTTTGTAATCGAGCATCCGGGACACATCTGGCACTTAGCAGATATTTGAATGGATACAACAAATCAATATGAGGATATTTCAAGTATTAGGAAGAAAGCAGGAAGTAAAAATTAACACTCTACAGTGATGAAACCATATATGGATGTCAAGAAGGAAACAGGAAAAGAAAATTCCAAGTCTGAGCCCGGATCTATCCAAAAACCAAGTATTATCTGGGCCACATTTGCCAAGCAAATACTCCTATAACCTAATTCAAACAAATATTATAAAGCCATGTACAAACTACCAACGTTATTGACCTTGTTCTAGAATCATATACTCTAAAATGTCCAATTAAACACAGATCATGTTACAAAATCCCAATTCATTAAATCAACATTTATATTTGCTGTTTCCTACATATAGACAACTAAAGTAAAGGTACTGGAAGAGGGAGAAACTAAAATGAATAAAATACAGGCCTTGTCCTCAGTAGTTTTATAATGAGGCTCTGAACAGCTATAATAAAAGATAAAATGAAATCAATTTGTATTAAAGTTAGAGTAGAAGTAAGGGTGTAAAGGTATAAAAAGGAGGAAATCATTCATTCTGTTTGTGAGAATTGGAAAAGATTTTTCAGGAAAGGGGGATTTGGATGCATCCTAAAGAATGAAAAGGTTTTTAATGAATATGTATCTATGCCATGTAAAAGTAAATCAGCAATTCCAAATCACCCCCAGACTGTGAGATAGTAAACTATTTTGAGAATTCAAGGGTAATTATAGATAACCAAAATGCAACCCACAAAACCCTGGGAGCATTGAACTCCAGAGAAAAATGGGACGATTATTACTCTTCTTATGATGTCCTGAGACACATACCTACCCCCACAATCATCACCCTGTCACCAAAAGGTGACTGGGAAAGAAAAACAGTGTAAGGCAGTGGTTCTCAACCTTCCTAATGCTGCGACCCTTTATTACAGTTCCTCATGTGGTGACTCCCAACCATAAAATTATTTTTGTTGCTACTTTGTAACTGTAATTTTGCTACTGTTATGAATTGTAATGTACATATCTGATATGTAGGATGTATTTAGGTGACCCCTGTGAAAGGGTCGTTCAACCCCCGGGGGGATTGTGACCCATAGGTTGACAACCACTGGTAGGTCTCAACAAACGATTCTACAAAGAGTGGAAAGCCAGTGCTCTTCTAAAAGAACATCCTGGAGAAGGAAAATCCTGTGGGGACAATCAACACACAGACAACAGAGGTCACCTCTGTTGTTCCCAGCGTCACTTACCATAGCTGCTTCATAGTGTGCATTATACCACTGTAATTGTCTACTATCTCTCTCTTCTCTCCCCCCGACGACTCCTTTCCTCTCTCAGCTAGGAGTTGCTTGAGAGTAGGGACCTTGTCTTTCGTAACTGTTTGCATAAAGACTGCCGAGCCTAAAACAGATAACTCAGTGATGAAAGAATAAAAGAATGCCACCAGCTCCATCACGGACACACACGCTTGCAGACTGTGCCTGTCACAGGCTGTGTATTATGCCAGATGCCTGCAGCATATAAGGCCCTTAAAGCCTTTGTACTCTATTTCCACATGCATAAAAGAACAAACAATACAAAATGAGAAGCACTCACTGCTAAACCACAGTATAGAAAATGGATTGCTAACAGAGTTTGGAGGCAGGGGCAGCTATCCAAGCTATCATTCAAATCATCCCAACGGTGTATAGCAGGCACATGATGGTCACCCAAAAGATCATTTAGAAATCAGCCTGAAGATCCTATAAAAGATAGGAAAGAGGTGCTCTGTGCAAATACTGCTGGCACAGGTGTCTGGCCAAGAAATAAAGTGGACTTGCTCTGTGAGGAAGAGAAGCAGGCAGAGGGAGCTGCGAATGGTGCCACCTAGAGGAATGTTTTATAATAGCAGAGATGATTCTTAAACAGAGGTATCCAGTTGAAGGAAGGGTTTCTGAGCTCACACGTTGAAGATGAAAAACTAGGTGGAAACCCAATAACTTCTCCTAAAACAGAAAGTCCCCACATTAAAAACTCACCTAATGGGTAGTCTAGAATGGGTGTCCAACCCACAGCCTGTGGGCTGCAGGAGATTATGTGGGGACTTTTTTGCTTATCTGTGATAGCAGATAACATGTAAATTATGCACTACCTTTTTTTCTTTTTTTTGCTCATCAGCTTTCATTAGGCTCTGTGTATTTAATGTGTGACCTAAGATAACTTCTTCCATTGTGGCGCAGAGAAGCCAAAAGGTTGGCCACCCCTGGCAGAATACTTCAGTGATAATCTTTACCACACTCAGAAAATTCACCCAGGTGATCCTGTCCTAACTGTAAGCAAACGTATCTATTTTGTGCTTATCCAGGGAGAGCAACATCAACGGACACGTACTTCACAGTTTGAAGTCCATCAAAGTCCCACTAGCCTGGAAGGCCCTAAAAGGCTGGCCAGATGGGAGCTATTTTTAAGCTAACTATTATATCTAACTGGTATGTCAGCCAGAGAAGCTAATGTTTGATGAATGAATATATACTAAAATCAAATAGTAATATATTGGGTCACCCAAAACAATGATCCAAATCCTTTGGGGACCCAAAGGATCAAGGATGACTTGGCTAGCATAGGATCATTCTTAGAGTATAGCCAGGAGTTACTACAAGGCTTATATTCCCGGATGGTAACACTTCCGACCAGCTTGATTTACTCTCCATTTTTGCATCACCTGGAAAATTATACATCCCCCCTTCATATCTATGGGCACATCATGTTTGTAGGCACTTGGGCACTGAAGGTGAGCCTCTGACCTAAAACAACAGGAAGAAGACTAGATTGGGTTTTGTTTTTGTTTTTGTTTTTTTGGAAACAGTCTCACTCTGTCCCCCTGAGTAGAGAGCTGTGGCTTCGTAGCTCACAGCCATCTCAAACTCTTGGGCTTCAGCAATCCTCTTGCCTCAGCCTCCCAAGGAGGTGGGACTACAAGTGCCCACCACATTGCCTGTCTAGTTGTTCTATTTTTTTAGTAGACACAGGGTCTTGCTGTTGCTCAGGCTGGTCTCAAACTCCTGAGCTCAAGTGATCCAACCTCTTTGGCCTCCCAGAGTGCTGGGATTATAGGTGGGAAGACTAGATTTTAAAATTACTCATCAAGCTGATCAAGGCAATTGATTTATTTCCCATTCCTTGTTTTCATGTTTCTAAATCAAATAATCATTTATCCCATCTCATCTCACTTTGATAATTTCTCATATAAAGCTCAGTAAGGCTAAGATTTTTGCCTGTTTTTGTTCACTTCTGAATCCAGCCATCTAGAACAGTGCCTGGTGTATAATAGATGCTTAATAACCATTTGTTGAATGAAGGAAAATTAGGTCTTCCAATAAAAGACGCCACAGCTTGGCCACACCACAGTCTCTGACAGATATCATGTAAATTATGTGCTACCTTTTTTTAAAATTATAAATTATCAATTTATAATTTTGTAATTTTGTCTTTTTTTTTCCCCCATAGCCAGATGGTATCCACCAAAGTTGGCTCCCTCTGTAAAATGTTCTTCAGTGCTGTGCTTCAAAATAGTGCCTCAAGCAGGTGTGATGGCTCAGGCCTGTAATCCTAGCACTCTGGGAGGCCGAGGAGGATGGTTAGCTTGAGCTCAGACCAGCCTGAGCAACAGCAAGAGCTGGTGCCTGTAGTCTCAACTGTTTGGGAGGCTGAGGCAGGAGGATCACTTGAGCCTAGGAGTTTGAGGTTGCTGTGAGCCATGATGCCATGGCACTCTACGAAGGGTGAAAAAGTGAGTCTCAAAAAAAAAAAAAAATAGTGCTTCAAATGAGTTCACCAAGGACAATCAGCCATCACTAGGATATCAAGAAAGCTGGGATACGAGATTTTAGTTCGAAACCAGATAGAAACATGTATTAATTCCACCTAAATCCTGTCACAAATTCATTTAAAGCCACATGCATCTTATACACTGGCAATCACAACAAGATATACAGTCAAAGTTGTTAATTGCTCAATTGCTTGATGTGTGATAAATTAATGAAACCCAGCACATGTTGATGGGAAACATGTAAATAATTAAAGTGCCTGTTGTTCTGCTTTCTCAATAATTGAAATCATCTTAATAATAACCTTGCAGTTTGTCACTATCCTTGGAAAGTTTTCAACCTGCCATTCTGAATTTTATCAAGATATCAAAAAGAGCTAATTGCTTTTCAATTTTAGATAATTACAAAATATCCCTCCCTCCCTACCCACAAAATCACAGATAAAAGTATTCTCTCTTACTGTGTATTCTCTCCTGTCCTTCCTATCTGTTAGGGCTACCAAAATCTATTTGAGCCACAAAATTTCTGCAGTCTCCTTCCAAACTTGTTAATATACTTTTATCTTGCCATTCTTATACAAATTCCTAAAAGTCCAATTTGGAGTGAGTACTTTGGACCATATAGAATAGGGGCTAGAGTAAGGTGAGGTGAGTGAGGATTATATGTGTATATACATATATAATCCTAACCTCACTTTAGGCTCCATTGTGAAGCCGAATTCTTAATGATCCTGCTTCTATTTACATTTTTGATTATTTGTTCATTACAGATTTTTTGCTTTAATTTTGTTTTAAAGGCATTGCATTAAAATATTATTTGAGTATTGAGACTTTTTATCTTTTCTTAAACTTTGCACTAAAGCTAAGTGCCTGACCCTATCCTAGCTGTGACATAGACACTGTACATGAGTTGGAATACAACAGAAAGAACTTGTCACTCTAGAGAAGGAATGAGCTCTGGGGGTAGGGGTGGGAGTCTATTCTCTACAGCCTAAAAATATGTATTATTGCTGCCTGTGTAACTGGAATAAAAGAACTGGGTTTATCTCAATGAAAGCAGTAGAAGCTTCTATAGCCTCTTCCAAAAATCAAACAAAAGAAAATGATGGGCCAGATGGTGATGGGCCAGATGGTGGCTCATACTTGTAATCTTAGCACTCTGGGAGGTCAGAGTGAGAGGATCCCTTGAGCTAAGGAGTTTGAGACCAGCCTGAGCAAGAGTGAGATCCATGTCTACTAAAAATGGAAAAATAAGCTAGGCATTGTGGTGGGTGCTTGTAGTCCCAGCTACCCAAGAGACTGAGGCATGAGGATCCCTTGAACCTAGAAGTTTGAGGTTCTTGTGAACTAGGCTGATGCCCCAGCACTCTAGCCTGGACAACAGAGTGAAACTCTGTCTCAAAAAACAAAAGAAAGGGCCACACCTATTGCTCAGTGGGTAGGGCCCTGGCCCCATATACCAAGGGTGGAGGGTTTGAACCTGACCCCGGCCAAACTGCAACCAAAAAAAAAAAAAAAAAAATAGCTGGGCATTGTGGTGGGCGCCTGTAGTCCACCTGGACGGAGGCAAGAGAATCACCTAAGCCCAAGAGTTAGAGGTTGCTGTGAGCTGTGATGCCATGGCACTCTACTGAGGGTGATAAAGTGAGACTCTGTCTCTAAAGAAAAATAAATAAAAGAAAGAAAGAGAGAGAAAGAGAAAAGGAAGAAAAAGGTAAGGAGGGAGGGAAGAAAGAAAAGAAAATGATGAGAAAAATACAGAAAATGTTACATTTTTAGACTCACTTCTTACATTAAGAAGCAAAAACTATAGACTTAAAGGATCTAAAATGCTATGTGATCCAGGGAATTTCTCTAATTCCAAAAAATCACTTCTCAAAAATAAAGCTGTTCAGAAAGCCAGTCTATAAAAGCATAAAAGTAAACCTCTTCCTTTTTCCTCTTTCCTCAAGCCGTTTTCAGAACTTCTGAGTTAACCCAATTGCCACTGTTTAAAGAGGATCACTCCTAGAAGGTCTATATTGATCCAGGTGATGGAGCCAAGTGGCAGAGCCAGGACTAGAACTTGGGTTGTCTCACTCTGAATTTTCCTTACCTACTACTCCTTCCTTTAAACCAAACTAGTCCTGGGAGAAGTGACATTTGGTCTCCAGCGTTCCTGGCCTCATAACTTGTACTTACCTTTTTTGAGAGAATCAGCGTTCACTTAGTCTTCTACCTATTCTCAGGAAACCTCAAACCTACTGATACTAAATCATAGTGTCCTTGCAGGAATATTTGCATTTTTAATCAAATCAAAGCCCAGGTTAAAACAGTGGTTCTGACTCCTGGCTGCACATTAGAATCGCGTGGGGGAGCCTTTAAACTGCACGGGGTGCCGGATTCCACTCCAGATACTTGGGTTTAATTGGTCTGGGGTGCAGCTTGGCATATTTTTAGTATTTTTTTTTATGCCCCCAGGTATTCCGATGTGCAAGCAAAATTGAGACCAACTGAGTTACAGTAATAAAACTAATTACACGTTCAGGCCTCAGCCATTAGATGGATAATGTAGCTTTAATCACTGACTCCAATGGGAAAGTAACAGCAGTTCCTGCTCACTGGAACCAAGCAAGCTTCTTTTCTCCACCTGCTGTCATGTTAAACCTTGATTTTATTTGTCCCCCTCATTACTTGCTCAAAACTTTTTTCAGTTTTATGCAAGAAGTCTCCCACCGCCTACCCAGGTCTCACCTCCCTAGAGGCAACACATGTTACCAGGCTTTGCCGGGCTTCCAGAAATTGATGTGCACATACCTTTTAGTTATGCACATGGTGGTAAACCATACAACCTCTTCAGTAATTTCCTTTGCCTACTCCCAGTGTATCAGAGATGTACCCATATCCTGTACTCATTCTTTTTGACACCCCGAGTATTCTGTTACATAATACTCCCAGTTACAGATTTCCCAGTTTCTTTACCAGTCCATTATTGATGGATATTTGTGTGAAGCACTGTGCTACTTTTATAATAAATATTTATCTAGTCCTTAGCTCTTCCCATGAATTTTTTTTTCATTTATTAAACATGCTTCAAAAATTATTTCAGTGCCTGCTTGGTATTCCATTGTTTGAATTTATAATGTACTGAACTAATACCGTATTCTTAGACATTTATGTTGCCTTGATTCATTTTTCACTATGAATGATGCTGCAATAAACAATCCTTATATATAAATCTGTGTGTGCATCTCTATATCCCTAGAATAAATTTCACGAAGTAAAATTATTAGGACAAAAAACATGGCTTTTGATATACAGAGTCAAATTGTTCTCCAGAAAGTTGGTAGCAATTAATATCAACCAGTAGTGTATAAAAAGACTCATTCCCCATCTTTGCTAAACCACAAGTACTAATTTTAAAATTGGGGATTGATTTAGGTTGAAACTACTTTTAATTTTGAGTTTTTCCTCATCATTGTAAACTACCTTGAGGCTTTAATAGTTTCAGAGACTTTTACAAACTTATATGTCTATCTGAAAAATCACTGTAACCACCATTTTATTTAATCTTTTTTTTTTTCTTTTTTTTTGGCTGAGGCTGGGTTTGAACCTGCCACCTCTGGCATGTGGGACCGGTGCCCTACTCCTTTAAGCCACAGGTGCTACCCTGTAACCACCATTTTAACAGGTAGTAAACCATAAAACTCTAAAGCTGAGTTTTAAGAAGTTGAAAGTCATTTTATTTTGTGGAGTTCTTTTTTTTTTTTTTTTTTTGAGACAGAGCCTCAAGCTGTCCCCCTGGGTAGAGTGCTGTGACATCACAGCTCACAGCAACCTTCAACTCCTGGGCTCAATCGAGTCTCCTGCCTCAGCCTCCCAAGTAGCTGGGACCACAGGCACCTGCCACAACACCTGGCCATTTTTTGGTTGCAGCCGTCATTGTTGGCAGGCTCGGGCTGGATTCGAACCTGCCACCTTAGGTGTATGTGGCTGGCGCCTTAGCCACTTGAGCCACAGGCGCTGAGCCTATTTTGTGGAGTTCTAATAAGACCCATAATTCAATGAAAATTCTGTTTGATAGCACAATCCAGGATATTTCAGGTTTTCTTTCAACACAAATCCACCGGACTTCATAGTTGAGGTATATCTTGAGCTTGCTCTATAGGTATTTCCAAAACTTAATTCTGCAGATGTCACAGACCCTGTTAACTCTTTGCATATAGCGATGAAGCTTGCCTGTAGCCAACAAAAATTCTACCGGCTAACTCTTCCCTCTCATTCACGGAGAATCCAAGGAAAGGATCAGTTTGTTCAGTTTCATGAGGGTTAGATCTCAAAGGTGACATTTTGCAGGGATCAAAGGAAAGACATAACCAATTACTCAGGGGGGAAAAGTGCTTTCCAGGAAGATAGGGGGTCCTATTTTACATCTACCTTGTTGTGTGATAGGTTACAGGCCGTACTTTTGCTGCTGTATTTGTAGGGAAAATCTCGAAATACAATACATTCAAATTGATTTTAAAAACTTAGAGCCAGATTAAGCAAGGGTAAGGCAATTTCCTGGGAACCCTTTCTGACCATTCACTGCTTAAATCATTTTAAGTCATCACACACCATTTCTTCTGGACTCTGTGTCCTGCCAAGTGATTAACATCTAAAGGTCTGGAATCACTCAAATGCACCTGAATTATGGTTAGAATTTACCTGAAATACATGCCTTGCAAGATTTTTTAGTAGGGCCTGCCGGAAGAATTTCAAGGCATGTGGTGGAATGTCAATGAGGTGGCAGAATGCTCAGATGCCTGTTGTTAGCTCCAAAACGCCATAAAAGCCATGTGATTGTGCCAAAGGTATTTATTTCAGCGTACATCTTTCTGCAGGGATCGGTGCAAGGCTGCCAATTCCACTAACTGCAATTCCAGGACTACAGATTCTAAACAACTTCAAGGCAGGAGTAGAAAAACAAAAGTTATCTGAGGATTCCAGAATCATTCTCTTCTCTATGAAGATTATATCCATGCCAGGGCGATACATTTGGACGTTGGTTCTCTGAGTATATAGAAGGCAGAAAATTGGTAAAATTGCAGGGAAATCATTTGTGTCTCCTCAAAATTATCATATACAAATGATTTTAATGAGATTTATCCTTAGGCCGTGCTTGTCAATCTAGTAAAGTTGACATTTCTTGCAAAGGCTGTTGTTATGTCACCTCTTTGACCTCACTATGGGGATCACTCCTGACATCTTGGGATTGGACTCAGTTAGCATAGTATTAAGGTCATAGGGGAGAGTTAAGTGGGGAGGAGACTCATGCTCATTTGCCCACTGAGGCTGACAAGAGATCCTGCTATAGTTCTGTCCAAGGCAGCTCAGTATTAGACAGTCTCTAGAGATTTCACTGCCTGTGCTTACCGTTCAAATAACTCCATTCACTCATGTAGTCATTTTTATTCATGTTATTTATCCATCCCCCCAATAAACAACAGGACAGAACACAGAGAGAGGACGACGTCTGTGACTGGAGGGACTGAAGCTTGCATCAGGGAAGTTGGGCACAAGACAAGAAGGTTAGAGATGGGATGTATTCCTCCAAGCGAAGTCTCCTAGGAGATTTGGTTCCAGGGAGGGGAACAGAACAGGACTCAGAGATAGAGGCCAAAGCTGGCACACTGCTGCAGAGGGTGCCTGATGCTGATCCCCGGAAAATAGGGCCTGAGCTGGGAAGTCCTGGCTCGATCCTGGGAACTGGAGAAGGGCCATTTACATACATTGGCCCCAAATGGCCCCAGTCTCTGTGGGGAGGACAGGAGCCTGCGCTTGACAGTCCTTTTCTTCCCTTTCCAAGCAGGAATAATTTTATAATTTTTTGTCTACTCTTCAAAGACAGCCTTTACCAGGCTTTAGAAAAAGGAATATATTATTCCAAGGCTTTACTCACAAGTGAGTTTCTTTTTTTCTTTACTTTTTAGAAAACCATGACACTTCAAAAGTATTAATACTGCTTCCAGGATTATACAATACGCATCCTCAGAAAAACATTTTTGGAACTCTTCATATTTGGTTCTATACAGTAATTGTTAGGATACAGTCATTTTGTTAAAATTTCTTGTGAAAATGGAACAAGACCAGAATAAATAAATAAGAAAGATAGAAAACAAGCCCGTTAGGAAACCAGAGAATGCGCAATTGTAAAACCAAAAATAAAAAAAAAGACAGAGGGTAAGTCTCAATACCTCATAACTAAAGTAAATACCATGTTTTTCTAATCAGATGATGTAACATTATTTTCTAATTAGAAAATAGCACACATATTAGAAAAAAAATTGGGAAATACAAAAACTATAAAAAAGGAAATGAAGCACACTGAAACCAGTGTGGTATTTTGCTATATATCACTCGGCTTTTTCTATGCAAAGTAAATATGAATTTTTTTAAACATAGGACTAGATAGGACACATTTGGAATTTCTCCTATTTCCTTATTTAGACAGAGTCTTTACTTTGTGGCCCTGGGCAGAGTGTTGGCATGTCATAGCTCACAGTAACCTCAAACTCTTAGGTTCTCAGTCTCCCACATAGCTGGGACTATAGCACCTGCCACAACACCCGTTATTTTTCTATTTTTAGGAAATCTGGGGGTCTCGCTCTTGCTCAGGCTCGTCTCCAACTCCTGAGCTCAAGCAGTTCACCTGCCTCAGCCTCCCAGAGTGCTAGGAGATGTGCACCACTGTGCCCAGCCTCTCCTCTTTGTATTTAATCTACTTTTTTTTCTTATCCTTACATATCTTATAACACGATATTTTACTGCAGAGCATTTAATAATTTATATTCACCTCTCTCCCAGTGGCACACATTTAGGTATAGACTTTTTCTTCTTACTATTGTAAGTAGCACTCTCATGAACATCCTGGGCTAAAATCTGTCTGAGTATCCCTGAATTGATATTCTTTGAGGGAGCAGGGAGAGAGGAGGAGAGAGGGAGATGGAAGGATCATGGTGTATGGCACACTTCTTCCCTTCTTTGGAGAAGGACACAATTATAAGAGGGACTTTATCTAACAGATGCAATCAGTGTAACCTAATTCATTGTACCTTCAATGAACCCCAAACAATGAAAAAAATGTAATGAGTGGGACAAGGAGTCAAATCATAACCGAATATATGTTTGAACATGTCTCGAAAATGGAAATTAACCAAAACATTGAGAAGAGATAGTCCTGTTTCTCCATCTTAAACACCCTGCTCCTTACCATCTGCCACCCTGCTGTGTTAGTCTTCATATCTCATTCCTTCCACCTGGCCACTACTGCTTGCATTGTGTTTACTCCGGAAGGAATGCCTCCTGGTAGCACAGGGCAAACAGAGCGGAGGAAGCCGAGGCCCAGGCTTAGAACCACTCAAGGACTCTGGGTGTGCATTGCCAGACCTGTTCCAGCTGTAGGATGGAGTGTGAAGGCACAGCTGTGGACCAGATTCACCATTCACAAAGCACAGCAGGAGTTGTGACCATGCCAGGCCATGGGAGGGAACAGGGTACAAATGAAGGTACCATTGCTCTATCAAAGGGAAAGAGCGAGCTAAGTGGAATCCAGAATAAGTGCTAGTGAGGGATTAGGTGGGCGGGACTTACAGGAGATCCATCCATTGGGTTAGCTGGGTCTGGTGTTCAGAGGCAGGGATTCTGTCTGCAATAACTGGAAGTAGCCGGAGTCAGACAAGGAAGCAGGGAAGCAGCTCCAGGCCTGAACCAGACTTATGGAATGAGAAAAAGTTCTGACTTACGCTCATAGAAATGGAGAAATTGCCTGGATCACAAATCCCACTTAGGAGAACGTGTGTCAGTTAAGTTGGGAGAGGTTATGCTGCAGTAATAAACAACCCCTAAATCTCAATGGTTTGGTTTAAGATAAAATTGTATTTCTTCTTCATGTTACATGTCTACTGTATGTCAGCAGGACTCCACATTGTTCCCACTCTGGAATCCCAGGTTAAAGATCTGTATCATCTATAGTTGGGGCAGTGGGGAAAGAGAGGACTTGATAGTCCAACATCAGCACTTAAAAGCTTCTGGCTGGAAGGGATGCGTTTACTTTCACTCACATTTCATTGGCCAAACCAAGTCACATGACCATGCCTAACTTCAAAGGGACCACATGACTAGAAGAAGGAGGTGAAAACCTAGAATTTCCATGAGCATTGGCAATGGCTACCAGATAATGATCAACGCTAAGTTCTAAAGAGGAGATACCATAAAGGGGAGAACATTCAAGACATTTAACCACAGCTTACCTGGAATCCAAACTTTTGTTCGGAAACTGTGGTGGGGCTTAGGGTTCAGCAGACTGGGAGTCCTGTTCCAACTGAGAGCTTCAGAAAGAGAAGCGTGGACATGGTGAGGCTGATTCTGTGTGATGGTATAGTCAGAGCAGTCCCACAGCAGCTGTGCCTTGAGCTCATGACTGAATAGACTGAATTCTATTATTGTCCAGACTGTCAGGGTGGCTACCTTACCTATTCTCCAAATTTGTACTTTTACATACTTGACAGCAAACTGACACTCCCCAAGCAGGGTTATCATAGGTTAGCTCTCCAGGGGCTGGGTGTAGGGTGTGTGTGAATTCAAATATGTAATAGGAAATGTCAAATAGCTGAATGACATCACAAGGCATGTTTGTCTCAGATACATTTGGGACCTTTTATTTGGGTAAGATAAGTAAAACACCACCCCATCATCTCATCCAGGTGACAATGACAAAATGATGATTCTTAGTTTCTGGAGGGGCTTCCTAGGCTTTTTATGATCTCCAAGGATTTGTGGAACACCAACATATTTGTACAACACCTTGGGACTGCTCAAGGGGCAGCTCTTTGACTTTCAGCAACTATGCCTTCATTGCCGGCAAGATGACGGGAGAAAGTAGGTGCCCACTTACCAAGGCACGCATTTTTAAGGACCTTATGAAGCTTCAGAAAATGCTAATTTCACATGCAGGTTCACAAGAAAGAAGCCTGTGACCTTTCTCTCCATAATAAGCTTTTCTAAATGGAGAAATTTCTAACATAGGTGTATCTCATCCCACCTAAAGAGGGAGGAGGGGAAAAATCCAGTAGATTCTGTGGAAATCATTTATTTTACTATAGCACCATGCAAATGTCACGTCAGTGCAGACAGAAAATGTGAGCCATAAGCATTCTCTGCCATGGGATATGTTTTTGTTAATTAACAGTATATAGCCTACACGTCAAGCCTCATAATTGATTTGCAAAAGGTTAAGGTTATCAAAACGGCTTCATAGGCCACACCATGCTTATTCCTTATACGGTTTCTGGTAAATTAATTGACTATAGTATGTGTGTGCTTCAATTCTGTCTGTGTGGCATCATTTAAATAGCTGTGAGCCAAGAAATAAATGCTTGCATATTATACTAAAGTGTGAGAAAACGAAGATCCCTAGACACGTGCTTCGATGCTTTACAATGTTTTTTCTCCTTTTTTCTTCAATGACAAGAACCATTTGAGTTTTCTCCTTTCAAAAGAAAATGTGTATATCATAAAGTATTTGACATATATGGAAAATTCGAAACAATAAAAAATGTATTTGCAGAAAAACTTCATAATTAATTTCTAGCAAATCTTCAGAAGTCTTTGAAAGAGGAACAAATGCTCTTAAGGACAGTCCTCTATTTGTTGATAGTCAGTTCAATTAATTTGGGCAAAAGTAGAAAGTCTTACAATTTCCTTTGGTGACAATTATTGTTCATACTGGAAAAATAACCTTTCCATCATTCTTTCCTTCTTCCCTCCCTCCCTCCTTCCTTCCTTCCTTTCTTTCTTTTTTCCCCCCAAAGATAGGGTCTCTTGACTCAAGTGGCTAAGGCACCAGCCACATACACCTAAAGTGACGGGTTCGAATCCAGCCTGGCCTGCCAAACAACAATGACGGCTGCAACCAAAAAATAGCTGGACGTTGTGGCGGCCACCTGTGGTCCCAGCTACTTGGGAGGCGGAGGCAGGAGACTCGCTTGAGCCCAGGAGTTGGAGGTTACTGTGAGCTGTGATGTCACAGCACTCTACCCAGGGGGACAGCTTGAGGCTCTGTCTCAAAAAAAATTAAAAAAAGAAAAAAAGATAGGATCTCTTGTTGTGACCCACCTTGGAGTGCAATGGCCCACCATAGCTCACTGCAACCTCAAACACCTGGGCTCAGGCTCTCCTTTTGCCTCACCCTCCTGAGTAGCTGGGTCTACAGGCATGTACCACCACACCCAGCAAATGTATAAAACATTTTTTTGTAGAGACAGGGGTCACACTATGTTGCTAAGCCTATTCATAAACTCCTGGCCTCGAGTGATCCTCCTGCCTTGGCTTCCCAAAGAGCTGGGATAATAGGCGTGAGTCTGTACCCAGGTCCCTTTTATTATTTCAGACACAAGTAGGGATTGAAAATGATAATACAGCCATCCCATGATAACTGTTGCGAACCAAAGATAATAAAATCCTGTTTTATGTATCTTTATGGCTTTGTATCCAATGCATTGAGAATGTGGTAATACTTAGGAGCCTCAACAAGTTCAAAAGGCAGAAAATAACATTTCATAAGGTTCTGCACTTCAACAGCTCAGCAGTTTGTTGAAAGACATACAGCTTAAAATATTGGAGATCCAAAAATATGGGCTACTGGTAGCCAAGACGTTCCAAATTAAGTACGTTGAACAGAGTAATATAATAAGATTTTCCTTAAAAATGTTACTATTCAAAGGGGATGATTCTTGTTTCTTGTGTTCTCAGCTGAAGTTTTCATTTCTGCCATTTTGGGTGCTTTTAGAAAATGACTGTGTAAATTTTGATCTCCAGGTTGCTGGATATGACTTTTCCCCTCCTCGATTTTCTTGCAAACTATGTCAGGGCCTTTTTTTGGTCCAGATTTATTTTTCTTCATTGATGATTTTCAAGCATTAGCAATAATGTGAGGAAATAGGCATGCTCTCATCTCATAAACTGACACCACTTTTCTGAAGAGAAATTTGGCAATAGAAAAAAAAGCCTGAGGAGCATCTCCATTCTTTGATCTAGTAATGACATTTCTAGCAAATTATCTAAAAGGTGTAGTCAGGATGTGAACAGATATTTATTTATGGGACGTTCATCAGGGTTAAAAAAGACTACACATAGTATGGAAATAATCCAAGAGTCAAATATTAGGGAATTGGCTAAATTTATTACACTATTGATGGAATTTTAT
Source organism: Otolemur garnettii (assembly GCF_000181295.1). Taxonomy (NCBI): domain Eukaryota; kingdom Metazoa; phylum Chordata; class Mammalia; order Primates; family Galagidae; genus Otolemur; species Otolemur garnettii. The sequence continues at coordinate 36,130,645 of NW_003852401.1, forward strand.
TTATTTATTTTTTGGGCGGCACCTGTGACTCAAAGGAGTAGGGTGCCAGTCCCATATACTGGTGGGTTCAATCCCGGCCCTGGCCAAAAAACTGCAAAAAAAAAAAAAAAGAGAGACTTAGAAGTTATATGCATATGGACCAAATGCAATGATTTTTTTTTTTTTGAGACAAGAGTCTTCCTCTGTTCCCCTGAGTAGAGTATAGTGGCATCATAGCTCACAGCAACCTCAAACTCTTGGGCTTGTGCAGTCCTCTTGCCTCAGATTCCCAAGGGACTACAGGTGCCCGCCAGTCCATCCAGCTAGTTTTTCTATTTTTATAGAGACTGGCGTCTCCCTCTTGCTCAGGCTGGTCTCGAACTCCTGAGCTTAAGCAATTTACCAGCCTTGGCCTTCCAGAGTGCTGGGATTGCAGGTGTGAGCCACCGCACCCGGCCCATATCATGGAATTTGAAGTAACCATGAGTAATCATGTTGTATAAAAAGTACTTATTATAGCAGAAAACGTAATGTCAAACAAAATACATTATTAAATTAAAAAGCAGGTATCAAATAATGTGAACCTAATGATCCTAATTATGCTTTTCAGAATTTTATATATGCATAAGGAGAGTATATGCATGTGTTTAGAAGGCTGTATGCCAAAATAGCAACAACTGTATCTCTTGAAAGGGGGATTGTGGGTGATTTTTACTTTATATTTTCTGCTCTTTTGTATTTTTAAAGTTTCAACTATTTTACTTTTGAAATTTGAAAAATACACCAATATTTTTTTTAAAACACACTTATTCAATGTAAACCCACTTAATGTCATTTAACTGTACACTTAAAATGGTTAATGTTGTGTATATTTTTATCACAATAAAAAGATACATTTGGGTAGCACCTGTGGCTCAGTGGGTAGGGCGCCAGCCCCATATACTGAGGGTGGCGAGTTCAAACCTGGCTGTGGCCAAACTAATAAAAAAACAGCAGGGTGTTGTGGAGGGCGCCTGTGGTCCCAGCTACTGAGGAGGCTGAGGCAAAAGAATCACCTAAGCCCAAGACCTGGAGGTTGCTGTGAGCTGTGATGCCATAGCACTCTACTGAGGGTGACAAAGTGAGACTTTGTCTCTAAAAAAAAAAAAATGATACATTTATTAGAGAATCTAAATGACCTTGGGTTTGGCAATGACTTCTTAGATACAATGCCAAAAGCACAGTCCAGGAAAGAAAAATTTGGACTTCATTAAAATTAAAAACTTTTGCTCTGAGAAAGACATTGTTGAGGGCATGGAAAGGTGAGCCACGGCATGGAGGAATATGTTTACAAAACACATATCTGATAAATGACCAGTATCCAAAATATATAAATAACTCTTAAGAGTTCTCAAGCATTAGGAAAAAGGAAAAGTAAGATGCCAGTGGTATTCATTTACCATAAATGGAGAACTTCATTTAAAACTGGGCAAAAGATCTGAACAGAGACCTTACAAAAGAAGATATATAGATGGCAAACAGAGCATACGACAAGACGTTATATGTCATCCAAAGTAGAGCAACTACGAGACGCCATACATCTGCTACAGTGGACCAAATACAGAATGTGGACAACAAATGTTGGTGAGGTTGTGGAGCAGCAGAAACTCTCATTCATTGCTGGTGGGAATGATAAATGGTCCAGCCACTTTGGAAGGCAGTTTGGCAGTTTCTTACCAAACTAAAAATAGTCTTGCTATATGATCCAGCAATTACTCTCCTTGATACTTATCCAAAGGAGTTGAAAGTTACATTCACACAAAAACCTGCACATGAATGTATGTATAGCAGCTTTATTCATAATTGCCAAACCCTGGAAGCGTCTATGATGTCCTTCAGTGGGTGAATGGATAAAACAAACTGCAGAACATCCAGATACTGGAATATTATTCAGCACCAAGAAGAAATGAGCTATCAGGCCATGAAAAGACAGGGGAAGTCCAAATGCACACTGGATGAAAGAAACCAATGTGAAAAAGCTGCATACTACATGATTCCCACTATAGGTCATTCTGGAAAAGGCAATACCATAAAGATAAACAGATCAGGGTGTGCCAGGGGTTCAGGAGAAGGAAGGGCGGGATGAATATGTGGAGCCCAGGGAATTTTTAGGGCGGTAAAATTGTTCCATATGACATTGCATTGGTGGAAAAATGTAGTTCATTATACACTTGTCAAAACCCATAGAATGTACAACACAAAGAACCCCAATGTAAGCCACGGACTTAGGTAAGATAATATATCAATGTTGGCTTATTAAAAAAACAGAAAAAGTAACAAAAATATTATCTTTCTGGGAAAAAATATGCTCATTAACCAAAATAAAAATCATGTTTTTTCTGTCACAATTTTGCTTTTAAAATATTCATTTCCATAATTACCCTTTGGTTACTTAATGCTGCGTGGTAATTCGTGGTGCCTGACAGCAACCTCTAGAAATTTTCAAGCAGAAAATGTTCTTATTATGTAACAATAATTTGATCACTGATTCAGTAAGCATCCCAAGTCCCATCGTTTTTACATTTTGATTAAATAATTTCACCATCTTAATAAATAATCCATTTGCAGTTTGGGACCTAATTTCTCAAGATTCTAATAAATGTTTCAACAGAAACCGAGGGTGAAACACTTCCAAGCATGAGCCTTGAGGGCTCTGTTTCTTCTGATGATAACACAGCACTAGGAAAAAATAAGATGCCAATGGATTCATTTAACATAAATGTTTTTGGTACTGTCTGTGAATGTGCCTACAGGTATAGTTTTCCCGAGGTGAATGCATCAGCTTGGAAGTATGTAAGGACCTCAGTACTGGCCCTGGGAATTAGATGGACCCTTCTACCCTATAATAGGGCCAAACTGTATGAACAGCAGTGTCAAGGGCGATGCAGCTAATTCAGACTTGCTTTCTCCAGGATCTGCTCAGGTGAGTAGAAGAACACACCAGAAGGCAGCACCGTTACTCAAGGATGCATGAGTTCACGAGGCTTCTGAGTTTTAACAAAACATTATTCCTCTTCTGGAAGTATGAGTGTTGGAGTTAACGTCTGAGGAAAAGAAACAGGACAGATAAACATACCTGGATACGTGGCACATAAACTGAGCCTAAGACCCCAGTTCCCTCAGGGAACCTGGAGTGGAATCAGGTAATCAAAGTAAAAAGGCAGTCCTTTCTGCAGAACAAACACAGTATAGCTCATGGGCCCACTACCGATATGGATGGCAGTTGTATGAACTCACTGCCATGCTCCTGAATGACTTAGGAACTACCTAGGGCTTGGCTGTCTTAACTACTCCAAGAAGAGGGGACGGAGGACTGACACTAATGCTTTTTTTATTTTTTTGAGACAGAGTCTCACTTGGCCACCCTCAGTAGTGTCACAGCTCACAGCAACCTGAAAATGTTGGGCTCAAGCAATTCTCTTGCCTCAGCCTCCCAAGTAGCTGGGACTGTAGGTGCCTGCCACACAGTTGGTTGTTTTTAGAGACAGGATCTCGCTCTGGCTCAGGCTGGTCTCGAACCTGTTCGCTAAGGCAATTCACCTGCCTCAGCTTCACAGAATACTAGAATTACAGCCATGAGTCACCACACCTGGCCAACTAGCTTCCTTTTTACATGTCTCTATTTGATGTTAAAATGCTAATTTAGTCCATAGAGAAACACAGTGACTTGTGTATTGTCATGAGAGCAATTACTCCCATTAGATGTCTGTCCTTGGGATTCAGCCTTGCCTGGAGCTATACATTTTGAAATGTCAGGTACTTGTTCATGTAAGTTGGCAAGTCTCCCAGCTTGCTGTTTGATGTTGCAATCAGGTGGTTACTGTTTTAGATCAATCGATACTCACATCTTTATCTTATAGGGAGTGCTGACATTGGCATGAAGCAGCTTGTCAAATTTGGCACTCTAGATCATACATGCAGACTGTCAACCAAGTATGCACAAAAAGAAGATGCCTTGTGTCTTAAAACCGTAGATTAGCAGATCTGGAAGACATGTTAAACGTCTAAACTTGCTGTCTCATTCTACATGTATTCCTATAAAGACTGAAATCCTCTAGGGCAGAGACAATGTCTTTCTTTTTTTTCAGTCAGAGTCTCACTCTGTTGCCCTGGGTAGATTGCAGTGGCTTCATCGTAGCTCATTGTAACCTCAAAAACCTCAACCTGCTGGGCCAAGTGATGCTCTTACCTCAGCCTCCCAAGTAGCTAGGACCATAGGCATGTACCACCACACTCAGTTAATGTTTGTATTTTTTGTAGAGGCAGGGTCTTGCTACATTGCCCAAGCTGTCACTCCTGGCCTCAAGTGATCCTTCCACCTTGGCCTCCCAAAGTGCCAGGATTACGGGTGTGAGCCACCATGCCCAGCCCAATTTGTTTATTTTCATCTAATTAACATGACCCACTATCATCAAATAATCTTCCATTATTTATTTTCATCTAATCAACATGACCCACTTCTTTGTACTTGGCATACAAAATAATTTAGATTAGTTACATTATAATCCCTCTGAGAAGGAAGCTTTCTTGCTTATTGTAAGCATGTCTTCTCTCCCCAAGTCCCTCATGCTAATGCCAAGGCCTCTAGGGATGTGATGCTTCCTATGTGTAAGGGGTCAATCTTGCTTACCATTGCCTGAAAAATTAGAAAGGCAAAATTGGCCAGATCATTGATGGGTCTTTTCATTGCTCAGTGGTGTCACTGATGGGTCTTTTCATTGTTCAGTGGTGTCACTATGGGTACACAGTGCCCAAGTCCCCATTCATCACTCTAGGCTTGTGTGGTCCTCTGCAGGTGCTGGGATATAGGGGGTGGGCTGGGGCTCCCAATGTTAAAGCTCCTTTACGTATACTTTAAACTCATAAAAAGACTCATTTCCCCCAAGGTGTTCTGGAAATGTTCTTGTAACAGCCAAACGTGTGCATGGAATTAACTTCCACCTATCCCATCAGTCTCTATCCTTATAAGATTCTCTTATATAAGAGGGCCTTTTGCCCTTGCTTGCACTTATCCTTGCTTGGATCATCCCAGATCATTCCAGTAATGCTTTAGTAATTCTAGACCTCCTAGAGAAGAAGCCTGACTCCCATGCTCCCTTCTCCCAGGCTCATCTCTCAGGCTCCTTGTGGTAGACAGCATTCTTGGTTCACAGTTCTTTGTTCCCCTCTTCTTTCACTATGTGTGGAATATACCCTCCATCCCCAAGAGTGTTGAGGTTGGCCATGCAACTTGTTTTGCCTCATGGGAGAAGAGTAACAGTGATACTTTCAGCTCTGAGCCAAAGTCTTAGAATTCCTGCCAGCCTTCCAACACCTTTGCCATCCTCTCATAGAAAGGACATGTCCTAAGTAGCTGCTGTTCCTTTAACCTGAGTTTTAGAATGAATGACCAGTGGAGTGGAGTGGACTTGAAACTGAGCCGTGGCCTGAGTCTACCCTAGCTGAACACAGTTAAGATCAACAAACCAGCAAAGGCTAATTGATCTCTAGACTGAGGAGCAACAGGTAAATATTTGTTGTTGTTTGCCACTGAGAGTTTTGGAGGTGTTATTCAGCATTAAGGAAGTAACTTCTGACTAAAGAACTCATACTTCATATACTAATGTGTGTGGGAGAAGGAGGGCAGAGTGTTGATGGAGTTTTATGTGCAGGATGCTTATTAGAGTCCCCTTGGGACCAATACCTATGGGTAGTAGGTAAGAAATCAGGATTGGATGCCAGCCGGACAACAGCCTTGGCTGACTCCATAGGATCTCTGGAGATAAAATGGGCCATAAGTAATGTTCCACCCTGGGCCAAATGATCAGGTCTTTATACACCTGCTGTTATCCGTCACTGAGTAAGGGCTGCCTCAGAGACGGTGTGACCTTGGAGGAGATGGCTCTTTGCAGCTGATGCAATCTCTAAAGGGGTTAATGGCAAAAGAATGGCTTCAGGACTCTTAGAAATTGGACAATAAGTCATTCCTTGAAGACACTGGGCACTGTCTCCTTCTGTCTACCATGGCTCCCTTGGGGGCCTTGCTATGGCAGAAAGTTCTGGATTTAGTCCTTCCCCCAGGGCAGTGACTAGATGTACATCTTCATATCAAAAAGGGATCATTCTGAAGTATTTCTTTTTTTTTTTTTGAGATGGAATCTCAAGTTGTTGCGCTGGGTAGAGTGTGGTGGCATCACAGCTCACAGTAACCTCAAACTCTTGGGCTTAAGAGATTCTTTTGACTCGGCCTCCCAAGTAGCTGGGACCACAGGCGCCCACCACAACACCTGGCTATTGTTTTTTGTTGCTGTTGCAAGTTGTCATTGTTCTTTAGCTGGCCCAGGCCAGGTTTGAACCCACCAACTTCAGTGTATGTGGCTGACACTGTAATCACTGTGCTACGGGTGCTGAGCCTGAGGAATTTCTTTTTTTTTTTTTTGAGACAGAGACTCAAGCTGTCCCCCTGGGTAGAGTGCCGTGGCATTACAGCTCACAGCAACCTCCAACTCCTGGGCTCAAG
>NW_003852401.1:36137482-36155147 GCF_000181295.1 Otolemur garnettii
AAAAAAAAAAAAAAAAGAAATTCCCTTTGGGAAGAGAATTGTCATGGGGGAAATTTCATGATAATCTGGTTGGGGTAAACGGTGAGACTATGGGGCTGGAGTCCAAGCCACAGAGGAGATGGCTAAATTGCAGAGTGTGAAAAAGGGAGAGATTTGTTTTCCACTCTTGAGGAAGAGAGAGAAGATTGGTGAATCCAGACAGAGGACTAACCCAGGTGGCAGAAAATAGGTACTCCTTGGGGTGAATGGACAATGAAATGACTTCACGGCTGACTTCAGCTGTTCACAAAGATTGCCTTCATGGTGACTGGAATTCCCATGTGTTTGAATAAAACTGAGAGCAGCTTTTTAAAAAATAATATTTCAGCATATCAAATGAATAAAAGTTTAAAGAACACATTAAATATACATGTATATGCACAACCTAGAATTAACAACTGTCAACATCTAGTTATATTTTCTTCTGATCTTTAAAATGTGTTACTGTAGAAATTTTTATAGATAATGAGAGCCACTTTGCTCCTCTGCGCTGATTCCATTCTCCTCCCTTCCCCAGAGGTAACCACTCAGATGGAATTGGAACGTATTCCCTTTGCTCATAGTTTTATACTTTTATTACAAATTACGGTTTCATAAAGCATGCATAGTGCTGTTCCGTGTGTTTTAACATTTGCAGAAGTAGTGTTTTGTGTGTGTTGTTCCGCAAATTGCTTTTTCCTTTCAACTTCATGTTTCCAGGATGTAGTTCACATGTGTATGGATATCTCGCTCATTCATGTTACCTTCTGTATAGTGTTCCACTCCTTGATTAAACATCCTTTCACCTGGCCCTGCGATAATAAGTAATTATGTTTCGAATGTTTTTCTCTCACAACCGATTCTGCAGTGAATGGTCTTGAAATGTTTCTCTAGAGTAGATACCTTGAAGTGAAATGGCTGGATCCCTGGGGCATTGCTCCTGCAAGTTTTTTGTTAGTAAGATTAAAATGTGATTTCCTTGTCTAAACCTTTTGGCTGCCACCTCACCAGGCCTTCCATTGAATTTCTCTGCAGAGCTTGTTATACAGTGACTGACCCAGAGTGGTTACATAATAAATATCTGCTAAGTGAATTAATTACAGGTGAAGAAACTGAGGCCTAAAGGGGTAAAGTGACTTTCATGGTCATGTAAGTAGTGACAAGAATATCTCCAGAATGCACATTTTCAGACTCCCAGGCTGTCTCATAAAGTCAACTCTGATCCCAACTGAAGGAGACTATTGTTAGGTGACTAGTTGCCCTCCTATTAAGCATTTATTCACATATCACATTTTGGGAGGTCAAGAACTATGAACATTTCAGGTTAAATAATAAGCATAAGATAAATATTCAGGAAAGACTTTTCTGAGGACTATTTGAGCCAATGTCTGTCACATCCATCTCCCATATTGTACTTATTTATTTACTTAGTATTCTTAAAAGTAAACCTGGGTTTGAACAATAAATAAACTATTAGTAAGTGGTGGTAGCCAGGGGTCTTACAAAGAAAAGAAGGCTAGGAAAAAAAATACGGTACTAGATTAGCATCAAATACATCAATGTAAACTCATGTTTAGCTTAACATACATGCAATGGATAAATTAGAAATAATTACAGATGTGAGTGTGCACACAAATTAACACACACACACACACATTTTCATGTTCCATTTGCTTGCAGGCCCTAACAACAACAATAGCAACAAGCTCACTTAGTACCCAGATCTTGGTTTCCATCACCATTTTCTAACAACTAGGGCTCCTTGGAGAAATTACTGATCTAGGGAAGGGAGCAGGGAATATACAAGATAAGCTTGGAGCATCTTATTGTGCCAGAAAGGAAGGAAATACTAAAGACAACAACTACAACAAAATGATGACGGTGTGTTAAAGGAACATAAAAGCCAACCTGAAGAACTCTCGATGGTCAAAACTGGAAAAAAGGCAACAAAATAAATAAATTAACCATGGGTTATAACCCAAAGTATAAAATAAATACTCATGAGTTCATACTCATTGAAATAAATGCTTGAATGAATGAGAATAATCCAATCTCCTGAACAGAAGAATTAGAAATAATTTATGTAGATAGTTTCCCCGTGGGAAAGGACAATGCAATCCCCTGTCCCTCTGGTGTTGGCTGTGCACAGTGACTTCTCTCTAAAAACTCAAGTATAGGCTCGGCACCTGTGGCTCAAGTGGCTAAGGCGCCAGCCACGTACACCGAAGGTGGCGGGTTCGGCCCACCAAACAACAATGACGGCTGCAACCAAAAAGTAGCTGGGCGTTGTGGCGGCGCCTGTGGTCCCACCTACTTGAGAGGCTGAGGCAGGAGACTCGCTTGAGCCCAGGAGTTGAGGTTGCTGTGAGCTGTGATGCCACGGCACTCTACCCAGGGGGAGAGCTTGAGGCTCTGTCTCAAAAAAATAAAATAAAATAAAATAAAAACTCAAGTCTAGAAAGAGGCCAAAAAGGGCAACTTGACAGTGCAGACACTGACAAACACTACTTTAGGCATATGAACAAGTTTCCTACCATCAATGATGTCGTGTTGACAGTATGTGCCCTTGATATGATGTGATGAGAATGACACATTGTGGTCTTCCCTCCTCACCCCCTAACCTTGATCTGACATCAGAGAAGCATCAGGCAAACCAGAAAGAGAGAGAGACAGCCTACATCATCCCTGAAAAGCTCTCAAGACTTTTGAAGTTATTGAAAACAAGGCAAGTCTGAAAAATAGGCACGGTCTGTAGACCCTAAGAAAACATGACAAGTGCATGTCACATTGTGTCCTTGGTGGGATCCTAGCAGGACAGAAACAGAACATTAAGTAAAAACTAAGGACATCTGAATGAAGTATGGGCTGCAACAAAAAAATAGCCGGGATATATCATCCTAATGTAAGATATTAACAAAAGAAGAAACTGGATATGGAGTATAGGAGAAGTCTACTATTTTTTTCACCTTTTCTGTAAACCTAAAACTATTCTTTTTTTTTTTTTAGACAGGAGCCTCAAGCTATCCCCCTGGGTAGAGTACCGTGGCATCTCAGCTCACAGCAACCTCCAACTCCTGGGCTCAAGCGAGTCTCCTGCCTCCGCCTCCCAAGTAGCTGGGACTACAGGCGCCCACCACAACACCTGGCCATTTTTTTGGTTGCAGCCATCATTGTTGTTTGGCGGGCCCGGGCTGGGGATTCGAACCCGCCACCTTGGGTGTACATGGCTGGCGCCTTAGCCACTTGAGCCACAGGCGCCAAGCCAACCTAAAACTATTCTAAAACAAAAAGTTTATTTTAAAAAGCTAAGACTGGGTACAGTGGCTCATGTCTATAATCCTAGCACTCTGGGAGACAGAAGCAGGAGGATAACTTGGGCTTAGGAGATTGAGACCAACCTGAGCAAGAGTGAGACCCCCAGGTCTACTAAAAGGCCTAGGTACCTGTCGTCCTGGCTTCTTGGGAGGCTGAGGCAGGAGGATCACTTGAGCCCAGGAGTTTGAGGTTGCAATGAACTAAGATAATGCCACTGCACTCTAGCCAGGACTACAGAGAAAGACTCTGTCTAAAGAAATAATAATAATAATAAATAAAATAAAATAAAATAAAATAAAATAGCTAGGACTTAGAAAGGAAAGGTGATGGTTGATTAGCTTTGTTTTCTATTTGTTTTGGTATATCTTGTTCTCCACTAAGTAAAATTAGTAATATGTCACTAATTCTAGTTTATAAGATCTGTCACTTCAGTAAAAGGCCCGTCCAGTCAGATGGAGGATTTACAGGTCCCCTGGACACTTCCCGATGCTTCTCTGGCTCTTTGGCATTCAGTTGCCTTTGACCCACAGATTGGCTGCCTTCCTGGATATGGCCGATAGCTGACTCTCCCAGGCCAATTCACAGCCTGAAGATTCCCTTAGCTAAATGGAGGAGAAATGCTGATGGTATCTTTGCCAGTCTCTGTTTTGAGTCCCATTAATATTCCAAGATATTAAAGAGAAAGGGCCTCATTAGAGGAGTCTTTCATTTTTTAAAGAGTGTTCTCTCATAAACACTTGTAGGTGTGTTCCCCTCTCGCAACGATTTCCACTTCCCTGAGTACATCTCTTTGTTTCCATTCATGGGCCTAGAGGAGTATACATGTGTCTTTTTCATAGTATATGACCCTGTCTCTCTGGCCATCACTGATTGGGCAGATTGTTGGTAACCTCTACACATAATGGGCCAGTCAGTATCCTTTCCTGGGCGTTGAGAAGTGGGGGTGAGATTTCCATCTCTGAACTAAATTGTCTTCTTGAGTTGAGGAGATGAAAACTCCTGGGAACTGTGGCCATGATGGTTTCCTCATGCTTGTAGCCAAAAGTATTCTCATTGATTTAAACCTAATCTATTTGAAGCGAGTATAGAAGAGGGCAAGAAAGGCAGATAATGGAATAATGGGCCAAGTTTTGTACTAGGCAATTTGAACTTATTATCCTGAGAATATTTGTGTCTTCTAAAATAAAAATGAAGCCAATAAAATCATCATGGGGACTGGCCACCCATTGCTCAGTGGTTGGGGTGCCAGCCACATGCACCAGGGCTTATGGGTTTGAACCCACTAACCAAACAAACAACAACAACAACAAAGAAAAATAGTTAGGTGTTGTGGCGAGCACCTGTAATCCCAGCTCCTTGTGAGGCTGAGACAAGAGAATTGCTTGAGCCCAAGAGTTTGAGGTTGCTGTGAGCTGTGATGCCACAGCACTCCACAGAGGTCCACAAAGTGAGACTGCCTCAATTAAAAAAAAAACATCATGAGATCCATGTCTTCATCAGAACCTTGATATAGCTTCAAAACTTAAATATCAGAGTGTTCGTCAAATATAGTAGAGTATGAGTTCTACCTTTCTCATTCTAAACCATTTTTTTACTGTTAGGAACAGATACTGTTTCAGCTCTACAATGTCTATTCATTGATCTTTTGGTACCCTAATCTCTGATTTTCTTTAGGGAAATTCTTCTGTCTGGATTTATCCATGCCTAAGGATGCTGTAACTCTAGAATTTTTCAGTTACATTAGTCAATAAAAATTCCTTTTGCTGAACTAGTTCGAACTAGATTCTTGCCACTTGCAATTAAAAGAGTCCTGTTTAATGTACTTATTACAAAAACATGTTAATATTATCTATGGGGTCATTTATTTCCCCTGCAAACTCTTTGCCTTTACTCTAAGGCTTCCCTTATTTCCCCACTCTCCCCTTCCCCACTTAAAACTAGGCCCATCTCGTGTGCGTGCACACCCATGTGCCTTCCAGCAGGGTGTTTCTTTAAAAACACACATCATTTAAGAGACATGACAACTGGTCATGTTTTAGGCTTGGCTGCCAGAAGGTGGGGGTTTTTTTGCAGTTTTGGCTGGGGCCGGGCTTGAACCCACCACCCCCAGTATATGGGGCGAGCACCTTACTCCTTGAGCCAGAGGGGCTGCCCAAGAAGGTGTTTTAAGTGTTTGTTAAAAATCCTTCTCAATTTCTATACCTTTTTGTCAAAAATATGTCTGGGCGTGAATCTTGGCTTGTGGTCAAGACAATAGCCCACATTTTCAGAGCAGATATAGTTCATGGTGTACTTTCCCATTTGTTATTTCATTTCATCCTTAATAAGTGAAAGAGGAGTTGTCTTCATTGCTATGATGAAAAATGAGATTTAGTGAAGTGAAGGGAGTTGCTCACAGATCGACAATAATGACAGAGTTATACAGGATAGCTCTACAATGTGACAAACAGCTTTCATGTTTTGACCCCATATTGGACATATTACAGTTTCATTTCACTTGTATAGATGTACAGACTGAGACAAAATTATTAAGTGACATGCCCAAGGTCATATCATAGGCATGTGGGCTTGGTGCCTGTGGCTCAAGTGGCTAAGGCACCAGCCACATACACCTAAGGTGGCGGGTTCGAATCCAGCCCTGGCCCGCCAAATAACAATGACAGCTGCAACCAAAAAATAGCTGGGCTTTGTGGCAGGTGCCTGTGGTCCCAGCTACTTGGGAGGCAGAAGCAGAAGACTTGCTTGAGCCCAGGAGTTGGAGGTTGCTGTGAGCGTGATCGCAGCACTCTACCCAGGGGGACAGCTTGAGGCTCTGTCTCAAAAAAAATATATATAGGCATGTGCTATTCCATATGTGTTGATCAGAAAAACCAAAGCTTGAAGTCTTCTGACCCAACTCAAATAACTTTGTAGAGTGTTATTAAATACAGTGCTGTGGCAAAACCCAAAAATCAGAAACAAGAATGAACTCGACCACATGGAGAGATCATCAAACTAGAATCTGAAAATATTATTTTTTTAACTTCAATCAATGGTACATAGGATTTATTTATTTTGTTTAAATTTTTTGCTATTTTAACTAGCTGAAACTGAAATCATTTACAGAATAGCACATGTGAATGAAATATTTTGGAATTTTCAGATGGAATATTTAGCTCTTCTTACTTTACAGTTTTTAAAAGTCAATCAACATATTGCATCCCCCTATCATAATATCTTTAATTTTAAATCATTTGTCATTTAAAATTATTATTACGTTTGGTTTTGTGGAAATAATATTTCATAAATAATATGACCCATAAGAAAGTTTTAAAAATAGCATATTTCAAAGACTAGAAATATATATATATAGGTAAATATATATATATATATGTGTGTATTTTTTTCTTTTTGAGATAGAGTCTCACTCTGTTGTCCAGGTTAGAGTGCTGTGGCAGCAGACAGCCTACCTCCTAGCAACTTCAAACTCCTGGGCTCAAGTGATCCTCCTGCTTCAGCCTCCCAAGTAGCTGGGACTACAAGTGCCCACCATGACACCCAGCTATTTTTTTTCCATTTTTAGTAGAGGTGGGTTCTCACTCTTGCTCAGGCTGGTCTCCAACTCCTGAGCTCGAGCAGTCCTTCTGCCTTGGCCTCCCAGAGTACTAGAACTATAGGAGTGAGCCACTGGGCCCAGCCTTAGAAATACATTCTTTTAAAGGCTAATTGGATCAGAAGTGAGGCTGAAAGGTATGTGTGTGTATGTGTCTGTGTGTATGTATGTGCATCTGTGTGCATGCATGTACAAAACTGTGTAGCTTTACTGATCCATAAGTGCCCTTAAGGAATGGATCTGGGGTTTCAGTGATTTTTTTATAGAATCATAAATGATGCCTAAAGGTTACAGTAATTTGAGTTATAATGTCACTATTTCAAGATAATTATTTGTTCTTTTCAGTCAAATTTTTTATTATTTCTTTTTTTGCTATGTTTGCCTTTTCCCAATTGTGAAATGAAGATAATGATACTGATTTTGCACTTTTTTTTTTTTTTTTTAGACAGAGTCTCACTATGGTGCCCTTGGTAGAGTGCTATGGTGTCACAGTGCACAGCAACCTCAAACTCTTGGGCTCACATGATTCTCTTGCCTCAACCTCCCTAGTAGCTGGGACTACAGGCACCTGCCACTTTACAGTAGCCTGGCTACCTTTTTTTGTTTGTTTGTTCAGCAGGGCCAGGCTGGGTTTGAACCCACCAGCCCCAGTGCATGTAGCCAGAGCCCTAACCACAGAGCTAAGGGCACCAAGCCTGATTTTGGCACATTAATACAAGAAAATTAATTTGCCACAGTACTCTCCAAGGCAGTCTTACGTGGGAATTCCATCATCCTGGAAAGGTGGCCTCCTGTTAACTTGGCAATCTCGTAGGTTATAATTCTTAGGTTATTTTCTAACTCCTATTCAAAATAGTGGGGACCAAGGTGTGGGGAAACCAAACACCCAGGGCTAAACCAGAATCAGTGCAGGCAGAGAGAAAGGTTACCCGATGAACTGGACAGAGAAGTGAAAGCAAGGTGGGAGACAAACAAGTGGGATCCGGAAGAGCAGGACACCAGAACTAGGTGTGCACACGGTGGGTGACAACTGCACGGAAGGAGGGGAAGCCCTGAGGCGCGGGCTCCACAGGGGCCTTTCTTAGGAAGAGCTGGATTTTGTAGATCATGTCATTGTTCTGTAGTGGAATTTTGCTTGAAAGCAAACAAGGAAATCTTTGTTCCTATTTCCAAAAAAAATTTATTTTAGAAAATTTAAAACAGAATAGTAGAGATGAGACAATGATACAGCCCCACGTACCATCATCTCACTGTAACAACTGCCGTAATTTTGCTGATTTTTGTTTATTTATCCCTTCCCGCTCATTCATCTGTGAGTCTTTCTGGAGTATTTTAAAGCCCACAGCAGACACCAGGCATTGCATATTCTTCATCATGCATCTCTAATGGGTATTTCTTAAAGCATCTATAATTGACTTAAGCAGACAGATTGTAAAGTTAACAATAATGTTTATTGTTATGTCATACCAAGTTTATATTAAAATTCCATGATTGTCGCAAAGGTGTTGGTTTGCATCAGGATCCAAATAAGATTCCCAGGCTGATGCTGGTTACTTTGTCACTTTAGTTTCCTTTACGCTATAGTTGTCACCCCACCCAGATCCCCCTTTTCCATGCCTTTGATTTGTTAAGGAAAACTGGGTCATTTGCTTTGAAGAGCAACGTCTCAGATCCTGGTTCATGTCTCTTAACTCATTCCTCCATCTCTCTTATTTCCTCTGAACAGCAATGTAGATATACTTGATTAAATTGAGATGACTTTTTAAGGCAAAAATATGTCATAGGAGGTGATATAAATAAAATATTTATATCCCATGGGCCAAATCTGATCTGTAGACATGGTTTTTTATTTGGCTCAGCATTCTTTTTAGTTGTTGTTCTTATTTTATTTAGCCCATAGAGTTAAAAAAGAAAATGTTGAATTCATTTCTGAATCAATCTGGGTTTTAGCAGGAAACACATGGCGCTCACTCTCAATCAAACTCTTTAGGAAGGTATGAACAGAGTTAAGGGAAGATTGCAGGGCACGGCAAAAACACTCTGGTGCTTGGAACTGCGGGGAGCCTTTACAATCCCCATGCCTAGAAGGGGTTCTGGACCAAAGTCTTTGGTAGAGGACTGTGGCCATGGCCAGGCCAACCCACCCCAACCCTCGCAGAGAGGGAGATGGAAAAGAAGCCTTCCTTCCTCAGTGTTCTCTCTCACAAGTGCCTGGGGACTTCCACGAGAGGAGCCCAACAGGAAATCAGGGGGCAAAGAGGCCCTGGGTGCTGCTCCTAAAGGCCTTGGTCCAGATCTGTTTCAAGAATGGTGGAGAGTGATCTGGTGGGGCAAAAACTAGTCAACATTTACAAATTAGAGGATTTGAATATAAATTTCTGGATCTCCAGTTTCCCCTATCATGTGAAATGACTGAGCATCCCGCAATCCCGGTGTTGACAATTGACAGGTACGGAGTGGTCGCTGCCCTATACCAGGACATAGGAATGGTACTCCAGGGGCCAGATCATTTCTAGGAAAAAAAGGAGAGGAGAGAAAAGTCTGGAACTGGACTGATTACTTATCTAAAAGAACCTGAGGTTTTAATCCAGAAGGGGTTGAGTTAGCTTTGCCTTGGCCAGATTACCTGTTCTGCTATAGAAATAGAAGTTCATAGGAACTTAGCTCAGTTTGATTAGAGAAAAATAAAGAATCAAAATTTTTACACACATCTTTTCATTAATAAGTAGTATCAATATCTTCCTGGTAACGAGAAAAAGAATACAGAAAAAAAATTCTCACATATTTACAGATGTACTAAATATACATTTCAGCTAAATGCTAAATGGCCGGTGTTAGGACAGTAATCTTATTTCAGAATGAACTTCTGGCCTTCAAGAATAAGTTTTTTTTCTTTTGAAACAGAGCCTCAAGCTATCCCCCTGGGTAGAGTGCCGTGGCATCACAGCTCACAGCAACCTCCAACTCCTGGGCTCAAGTGAGTCTCCTGCCTCAGCCTCCCAAGTAGCTGGAACCACAGGCACCCACCACAACGCCTGGCTATTTTTTGGTTGCAGCCATCATTGTTGTTTGGTGGGCCTGGGCTGGATTCGAACCCGCCACCTTGGGTGTACATGGCTGGCACCTTAGCCACTTGAGGCACAGATGCTGAGCCTCAAGAATAAATTGACTGTAATCCTAGCACTCTGGGAGGCTGACGATGTGGGAGAATTGCTTGAGGCTAGATTTTGAGACCAGCCTGAGCAAAATCAAGACCCCATCTCTATAAGAAATAGAAAACTTAGCTAGGCATGGTAGTAGGCACCTGTAATCAGGAGGTGTACCAACTACTCAGGAGGCTGAGTCAGAAGGATCACTTGAGCCCAGGAATTTGAAGTTGTAGTGAGCTATGATGAGGCCATTGCACGCCAGCCTGCAATAGAGCAAGAGTTTGTTTTTAAAAAAACTGAAAATAGGCTCGGCGCCTATAGCTCAACCGGCTAGGGCGCCAGCCACGTACACCTAAGGTGGCAGGTTCGAATCCCCAGCCCGGACCCGCCAAACAACAATGACGGCTGCAACCAAAAAAAAAAAAAAAAAAAAAAAATACCCGGGCGTTGTGGCGGGTGCCTGTGGTCCCAGCTGCTTGGGAGGTGGAGACAGGAGACTCGCTTGAGCCCAGGAGTTGGAGGTTGCTGTGAGCTGTAATGCCATGGCACTCTGCCCAGGGGGACAGCTTGAGGCTCTGTCTCAAAAAAAAAAAAAAAAAAAAAAACTGAAAATATTTACTTAAAAGTAATTATTATGAAAATTTTATTTCAAAAAATATTAATAATCAGATTAAAATTTTTAGTTTTACACTACAGGCATAAAAATTTATCAGTGCTGCCAGCTCCTAGGTTGTTCCTAAGGTCTGTGCTCTGCACATTGCTGACATTGAGTATAGAAAGCCGCTGTATACAGTTGCACAGGTTATACACTGCACAACACGAGGTAGTGCCATTCACTATGTGGGGTCTGTAAGTAGGCACTTTCTCTGTTGTTTTCTTTGGATTAAAGTTGACTTATCATGGATGCTACTGTATATAATTTAAAAATATTCTTCCTTGTGAAGTGTTGAAGTGTCAAGTCGGTATTCTGCTTTTACTTTCCCCTCTAAGATGAGAAGAATTCATAAATAAGAATCTTCCTTTACATACTCATGGCCCAACTAGAAATGAATAAGATTATGTACGTCCTTCAAAAGAATTTAAGAATGTAATAATGTAAGGTTATTTTGCATAAAGTTATAAATGAGTGTATATAAAGCAATTTTGCAGATGTTAAAATTATAAGTCTTGGATAGTCTGCCTTTTCTGATTTAGGATTTTCTGAGATTTCTTGACTCAAGAAGTATCTATCAATCTTCCTGAATGCATCCAGCTAGTGTCCTCTCTTAATATTTTTCATAAGTATCAATCTGTTTTTCTGTTCACCTACTTATTTGAAAATTCCCTTGTGCTTGTATTTGGAATTTTAGTTGCTTCAACTGTTACTTTAATTCTCATAGCGCGTTAACTTACCAAAATAAGTATGCATTTATTTCAATTGATTAATAGAATTTCAATATAGAAGGCACACAGGGTACTTTTCACTTTAAGTTACTTGTAGAATAAAAGAACACAATTAGATAGTCCCCCCAAAATTGAGTGACTTCTTATTGGCATAACTGAAGTTATTATGCTGATTATATATGATGATGATGACCCTGCCTGCCTGTATGACCACTGGTTATGGACAAGTTCATGAATATGAAAAATGAGGGTGAAAATGGTAATCAGCCTTCCAAAAGCAAAGACCAAAGTTGGAGCCAACAAGTAAATTTTGGTAGAATATCAGGGCAGAAGCCAACATAAGTGTGAGCCCAGCTGTTGTCTGAGTTGGTGCAGATTATTCTTCTGTATAAACTTGAGAATAAATGGAATATAACTATTATTTTCCATAAAAATTAAAAAGAAAAAAATAGTAAGTGGATTACTTTATAAAAACTCCTAGACATTAAGACAGAAGTCGCTAACATGTATTGAGAACTTGCTGTCTGGTTGCCTTGTCAAAAACTTTACCTTCATCACAGTTGAATCCTCTGACAACCAGAGATCAGCATTGTTATTATGCCCAGCTCATTGATAAGAAAACTAAAAAAGGATTTTTAACAAAGATTGTATTCACTGTGGGAGACCCAGACTGGTTTATTGTAATACGTGTGGAGATGAGTCAACCTGCTCAGGCTCTGGGCTCCCACTCAGAGAAGGGGGAGAAAGGAGAATGTGTCCATCCAGACACCTGAGTTCTCCAGGGATCATTGCCTAACACAATAGCTAGCAAGCACTGGGCAGGGTGGAGGCACAGAGAGTGGGTAAAAGGTGAGACGCGGGAGTGAAGAGAGGCCTGAGTGGGAGACAGAGCTCGGAAGCAAAGATTCTGTGCCCTAGGTGGATGCTTTCCATATTCCCACAGCCACTACCTTGGGTCTCGCCCTTCTTAATCTCTTTCCTGGACTATTGCAGAAGACTGGAGATGAGAATCTTAGACCTGGGTGAGAGGGTAGAGACATCACATAAAGCAATGGTTCATGAAGTCAAAATGACTCTTCAACAGGTGTGGTTTTATATATACAATCTAACTATACAATCTATACTATGGTTCATCCACCTGGGTGAGAGGCTAGAGGCATCACATAAAACAATGGTTTCACGGAGTCAAAAAGACCTTCAACAGATATGGTTTTGTATATACACTCTAACTAAACATGAAAATTTGAGAACCACTTACAAGAAGGAAGGAGTCTGGCATGGTGGCTCACGCCTATAATCCTGATACTCTGGGAGGCAGAGATGAGAGGATTACTCGGGGTGAGGAGTTTGAGACCAGTGTGAGCAACATAGTGAGATGCTGCCCCCACAAAAGAAAGAGAGAGAGATAGAGGGAGAGAGAAGAAGGAGGAGGAGAAGGAGGAGGAGGAGGATTAGAAGGAGAAGGGGAAAAAAGAAAAGAAAAGAAAGGAAAGAAAGAAGAGAAAAGAAAAACAAACAAACAAACAAACAAACAACAAAAGAAATTAGCCAGCATGGTAGCACTTGTCCATAGTCCCAGCTACTCAGGCGGCCAAGGCAGGAGGATTGCTTGAGCCTAGGAGGTTGAGGTTGCAGTGAGCTATGATCGTGCCATCGCATTCTAGCCCAGGCAACAGAATAAGACTATGTCTAAAAAAAAAAAGAAGGGAAGAGAAGGAAAGTCCATTTGTCTGCGTGATCAGTCCAGCCTACCTTTCAGATTACTTCCAATTCCTCTGTGTTGATAGTGAATGAGTAAGGCCTTCCAAAGTGTTTACTTGGTTTTTTGAATATTAAACCTCTGTACCTTTAATGCATGCTGCACACTTTTACTTCTAAGGATTTAAGAGTCACACTTCACGGGGGAATTCAGTACTAAAGCATGAGTGTAAAATTAACGTTACTGTTCTCTCAACTGTCTTACATTTTATTTCTGGAATACAAATATAATCACATCAAATCCCCATACAACATCCTACCATAGACCGAGCTTCTGATCTTTGATTTCATTGTCAGTAATCATAGGAGACAATACATGAGTCAAAAGTCCCCAATGAAGAGACATTTCATGGCCCCTCCTCCCTGACACATAAACATATGACCCAGAGGAGCACTGGTCTGGGATTTGTTGTTAAGCCTGATTTGGATTACCATTATGCTGGTTTTGTTAAGGTCCATGTTCAGTGTCACCTGCTGGATGCAGCCTCAACCCCCACAGAGGGCATAATCTAGAACTACTCATAGATCAGAAATAGTAAATGAATTTGTATCAGTGACATTGAAAACAAGGGTGTGCCAGTCCACGTGCTTGTTCACTTATAAGGAAGTGGGGACAGGAGTGTGTCCACATTTAGCAGCAGCTATTGATGGTGTCGGGCACCCATTGTTTTGAAATCTGGCCCCTCTCCGTTATCCCGCATCATCCTCTGCCCCTCTCCGTCCCATGCACGTCATTTGCTCTCGCCACACCCACGTGCCCTACAGAGCGCCTCTGTTCCTTTGCACATTCAGTAATTCCTTCTAGAACTCTTCTTTGATGATCCAAAGATCTCTCTACTAAATGTTCTCTCCTGATTTACTGCCCCTCTCTAAAGCTCCATTTCTTCCTCTTTTGACATCTCATTTAAATCAACTGTTACCTTTCTTAACTGTAATTTAATCAATTATTTACAGGAAGGAGGAAAAAGGGAAGGGAAGAGGGAAGATAAAAACAAGGAAGGATGCTAAGAGGAGACCTGGGACAGAAGGCAGAAAGAAGGGGGAGAAGGAACGAAAGAGGGAGGGAGAGAGAGGAAGGAGGGGAGGAGATGTGAGGGAGAGGGTTTAGTTTGGGGGCAGAGACTGTGGCAAATGCCATCCATGAGGCGGGCTTCCCTGAAACGGGTAGCATCAGAGGATCAAAAGGTTATTTCTCCAGCGGCAGCTTTTCACTACCCAGGAGTCCATAACACTTCCTCTAAAACATCGGAAATCAGCAGATTTCAGCTGAGGAATGCCCAGCTCATTCCTCAAGGTTTCCTTCCAACTTTTCCTATACGGGTCAGGTTTAGAAATTCGCCTTTCTCATATGCTCAGAACCCTTACCCTATTCTCTGTGTCCTTGTACCCCGGCCTCCTGATGAGCACTTTGACTCTGCCAGCCCTCAGTTACATCATAAGGCCTCCTGCATGAATTTGGTTATGAGAATCACCACAGTCTTTCCTCTTCATCTTCAGGAATGGACCAGAGGGTTTCTGGCAGAGCAAACTTTTACTCATTTATTTATGAATTCATGCATCCCCTCATCCACTCAGGGTTTCACTTGCTCAGCAAACATTTGCTGAGTTGTATGTACTAAATAGAAGGTGTGTGCCAGAAGTGGCATCAGCTACTTAGGTTAGAGATATGAATCATATTTTGCATCTTTCTTTGAAAGACTTTTCTTTTGCCCTTTTCCTCTCACAAAACCCCCACATAACGGTTTCTTATCTTATTTCCTTTGCTGGTCTCTGTTTTATTCTTTGGCAACAATTTTCAATTTAAAAAAGAATTAACCCTACAGCAATGGCCAAGCCATAGGCAGACACACGGACCTGGGGAGCATCTGTGCAACGTGAGTTTCCTTTTCGGCCCTGCAAGTACAACTTTGCTAAATAGCCCTTCTCCTCTCCTGTTTCCTTAGAAACATTTTGTCACACCCCTTTGGCGGGGGAGGGGGGGTGTTCCATTCTCTTAGTTTTCTATTTTAGATTTTGTCTCCCTAACAAAGTGGTGTCCCAGGATGTGAGTTCAAGTAGTCTGTGTTGAGAGGTGCTCCTAGGATCCACCAGGAGGAGAGTGAGAACATGAGATAGATCAGAGAAAGAAGGAAGTCAGGAGAAAAAAGTTTTAAAAGTAAAGAAAAAAAGAAAGAAAACAAAAACTGTACTGTTGAACAAGTTGGTTACCTCTATGGCCAATTAAAGCACAAGCCCACTTTAGGGGAATTCTTTGTTCTTTTTTTTTTCAAATTGACAAATTAGGCTTGGTGCCTGTGGCTCAAGTGGCTAAGGCATCAGCCACATATACCGAAGGTGGCGGGTTCAAATCCAGCCCGGGCCCACCAAACAACAATGATGGCTGCAACCAAAAAATAGCTGGGCATTGTGGTGGGTGCCTGTGGTCCCAGCTACTTGGGAGGCTGAGGCAGGAGACTCGCTTGAGCCCAGGAGTTGGAGGTTGCTGTGAGCTGTAATGCCATAGCACTTACCTAGGGAGACAGCTTGAGGCTCTGTCACAAAAAAAAAAAACCAACAACAACAAAAAACAAATTGATTGACAAATTAAATTTGTATGTATTTATGGTTTGCAACATTATATTTTGAAATAGGTATATGTAGCAGAATCGTTAAATTAGACTAATTCATATATACATTATCTCAATATTTACCATTATTTTTGTGATAGGAACACTTAAAATCTACCTTTTTAGCAATTTTCAAGTAAACATTACTGTTAACATACATAGTCACCATGATGTACAGTAGATTTCTTTTTTTTGTTGAGACGGAATCCACCCCCTATTCCCTGAGCAGAGTGCAATGGCATTATAACTCACTGCAACCTCAGGCTCAGGCTCAGGCTGTGGGCATCCTGCTGTCTTAATCTCTGGAAGCTGCTGGGATTACAGGTGCTCGCCAAGGCCCCTGGCTGAGTTTTTCATTTTTTTAGGTGTTAGGGTGTCACTCGCTCAGGCAAGTCTTGAACTCCTGAGCTTAAGCAATTCTCCCGCCTCAGCCTCCCACAGTGCTGGGATTATAGGCATGAGCCACAGCACCTGGCAATAGTAGATTTCTTAAATTTATTCCTTCCGTCTAATCGCAATTTTGTATCCTTCAACCATGTCTCTTCAATCTCTCCAACCCCAACCACTGGGAAATTCTGGGGAACATCATATAACATGTACCTAGGGGTGAAGGAGCTGGGGTATTCATTCTCCTGCTCACGATTGTAATTGATTGTGGCTTCTAGGGACATCAGCTCCTGTCCCTTGGTCCCCGCTGCAGGTTAGAAAGTTACTGAAGTCAGATGTCCTCGGGTGAAGAGTCACCAGAGCTTGAAACGAGAAGCCATGAGTTGACATGCTTTAAGCTGGGAATTCTTAAATTAATATCGTTTCTATGTTTTATGTCACTTCCTGCTATGGTTTGCATGTATGTGTCCTTCCAAAATTCATATGTTAGAATTTAAAGCTCTAGGTGATGATATTAAGAGGTGGGGTCTTTTGGAGGGCTTTGCCCACATACAGAGGTTAGCGCCCCTATGCAAGCGCTCTGGGGAATTAGCTAGGCCTTTTTGCCCTTTTCCACTCCTTCCATCACGTGGGGATGTCACCTCAAGAAGATGCCATCAATGGAACAGAAGCTTAGCAGATAGTCAAGAACCTGCTGATGCCTACCCAGCCTCCTTAACTGTGAGAGATACATTTATGTTATTTATAAATCACTAAGTATGTTGTTAGGGCAGCAGGAATGGACACAGTTCACAGTTGCCAAAGGGGGAGATGGTTATTACATATGAAGCTTCATTGTTATTATTTACTCTCCTTCTAGCTACTACATGTATATATGTAGCAAAAATCTGTGAATTAGCTTTCTTTTATTCCCTTCATTTCAATCAATTTTTTCCTTCTATATTCATCTTACTGTACCCTTTATATTTCTGTAGTCTTCCCCCGCCCCTGAAATTTTATTCTCTTCTCTCTTTTCTTTTCTTTTCTTTTCTTTCTAGACAAAGTCTTACTCTGTTGCCCTGAGTAGAATGCTGGCAACAACCTCACAGCAACCTCAAACTTGTGGGCTTGAGCAATCCTCTTGCCTCAGCCTCCCAAGTAGCTGGGACTACACACAGGTGCCACCACACCCAGCTAGTTTTTCTATTGGTAGTAGAGACAGGGGCTCACTCTTGCTCAGGCTGGTCTTGAACTCTTAGGCTGAAGCAATCCTCCTGGCTTGGCCTCCCAGAGTGCTAGCATTACAAGTGTGAGCCACTGCACCTGGCCTGTTTTCTTTCTTTCTTTTTTTTTTTTTTTTGAGACAGAACCTCAAGCTATCCCCCCTAGGTAGAGTGCTGTGGCATCACAGCTCACAGTAACCTCCAGCTCCTAGGCTTAAGCTAGTCTCCTGCCTCTGCCTCCCAAGTAGCTGGGAC
>NW_003852401.1:36155167-36159358 GCF_000181295.1 Otolemur garnettii
GTGACATCACAGCTCACAGCAACCTCCAACTCCTGGGCTAAAGTGAGTCTCTGCCTCTGCCTCCCAAGTAGCTGGGACCATAGGCGCCCACCACGATGCCCGGCTATTTTTTTTTTTTTTGGTTGTAGCCATCGTTGTTGTTCGGTGGACCCAGGCTGGATTTGAACCCGCCACCTTAGGTGTATGTGGCTGGCGCCTTAGCCACTTGAGCCACAGGCGCCGAGCCTGTTTTCTTTCTTTCTTATTATTTTTACTTCTATAGTTTCGTTTTCTTAAGCCTCAGATTATTTGATGTCTTTCAGATGTGCTTTTCATGCAATCATTCCCTCCTTTTTGCCTGAGATGAAATCCTGGCTTCATTCCTTATTTTCAGTGTGTTTTGAGAGAAGTCATATAAGCACTCTGTGCCTCAGCCTCCTCCTCTATAAAATGGAGATAATAAGTACCAATCTCAGGAGTTATTGTGCAGGACCAAAAGATTAGTATGTAAAATGTGTATGTACTAACGGCAGCAAGCAGACAGTTTCAATTGCCGAAGACGACTCAGGACCCCAGATGGCCATACTTACACATTTATAGTATTTTTCAGTGGAAGGATACAATATAGAAACAGCATTAAAAGGAAGATATGCGTTAGCACCAGAAACTGCTGCCTTACAGAGGAGAAGATAGCAGTGAGCTCCAACCATCCTCCCTCTGGAAGAACCCAAGCAGGCTCTGTCTCTCTCAAATCAAGAACCATTAACCTGTGGATGAAATACCACAGAAATGGGGGCACCAACATGGAGTCCTAGCGAGGGTTTCTTATAACCTGCTGGTCACTGAGGCATATTTTTGCTACTTAGCATCTCAACAGCAAAGCCCTTTTGGGTTGTAGTAAAATGGGGTGATGATATCTCTCCGTGATTAGGTACAAATCATCTGTCTCTCTCTTACTGATAAACAATGCTAACAAGCCGGTACACACTGGCCCTGAATGCCTCAGAGTCATAGTTGCAAAGCAAGCCGATTAATCAGCGTGCTCATGCCTTGGGCAGGAGTTAGTATCGTGCAGCCACATTTCTTCATTTCAGTAAAACAAGTTGGGTCAATCCCAGGCTTGCCATAATTCGCTCTCACGGCAAAGACCAGCACAGGGTAAGCCCCTACCAAATATGAACTATTATTATGATTATTGTGATAGATATCATTAGCTTATGATCAAGTTCACCTACATGAAATTGCTATTTTTGTAAATAAGAAATGTCTGGGTATCAGGAATATCATAGGTTCAACCTAATGTGTTAAGTCGTGGTGAACAGGGCCCTGAGCTTCTTGTTTTCTTTATCGTCCTGTCTCATAGGAAGGGATCTTCTTGTGCCCACTCAATATAAATCCTACTGGGCTTTTACTGAGAATACCTTTTTCCTTGTGAAGTGCCCAAGAGTACCTACCTAGAACTTTCTCATAACAAAGATCTTGGAAAACAGAATGAACAACTACCTATAGGCAAATGATATGCACCAAATAAAAAACACTGAAAGCTCTTAGAGATTACCCAGAAACCTGGCTTAACAGACGAAGAACCCAAGGTCCAAGTATCACAAAGTGTTCTACCCAAGGGAATTATCAACGCATTCTTGAATCTAGCTGTGGAGTTTATTTCAGGACTGCACACTGCTGTGTAGAGCAGGATCCTGCTGTGATTAGTTGACAGGATGCGGGGTTCAGGCTGTATCTGGTAGAGGCTGCACTCACAGGATAACTTTTATGCGCTAAGGATGGAGTTGTACTGGGTCAGTTGAGCTATAGAAAGGTTAAGGGATATTGTCCGCATGCCCTCAGGAAGATGGTGCTGGGAGGGAGAAAGGAAACGAACTGGACTCTCAATCCCATTATTGCTTTTTAATTAAATTTGATGTCATAGAAGGAGTGATGCCTTTGAGGTCAGACAACTGGAGATTCAAGTTTTCTTATTGAATCTCTGCAATTTAGAAAGCCTGTTGACTTCTCTATCCTCATTTTGCTTATCTATACACCAGTATCTATAAAGTAGTAACGGTAACGTCTACCTTGTAGAGTTGTTTTGAGGGTGAGCCTGATCTCTCGCACGTTGCAACCTTTCAATACATAATTGTTACTATAATTATTCAGATGTCTTGACTTATTAGCCACATTTCAGAGAGACCTTAGGCAATGGCAAGACATGCTAAGAAATGCTCACCACTGGGACTTGTTCTTGGTCAGCACAGGGCAAGAGCTCTGTGTTCAAATCGAACCCAGATATAGCTTACTTGGAGTGAGGGAGATGTAAACAAAAAAAGTTGAACTGAACCAAAAAACCCCACCCCTGTAATGAATCAAATAAAACAATGCTCCTAATTTTAGAGCTCTTTTTGCTTCTTTGTATGGCTAGGGATGGGGACAGGGAGTAAGTGACTCTTACTATTTTAGAATGGTTCTGAATGTGCAAATGTCAGCCTGCAAACAGATTTGGACTCAGGAGAGACGCTAGTGGAGGGAGGTAGTTGGAGTGCCAGTGCTTTATATGACAAAATAAATAGAAAGTTTGGGGTTGTGGTGGAACAGCTGGGAAGAAAGAGGAGCATGAGGAACATAGCAGAGAGCTGTGGCCAGGGAGAAACATCTCTGGCAGGGAACAGCCTCTTGGTTCTGGGAAACAGTTGGTGCTGATCTAGGGTGCAAACACATTCTTCTATGCCAGCCCTCAAATCTGTAGTATATTTGGAGGGAAAAAGGCAACAGGGCAGTTTTTATTGCAGTGGCCAGGAGTTATATTAAGAGAAGGCCAGACTTTGCTGTGACACAATCTGGGAACTGAGGTGAAGCAAATTACTTTATCCCAATAGGGAGTAGAGAGCAAACAGCAACTACCTAAAGTAAATGTATATAACCTGTCTTCCAACTTTAGCAATGTTTCAAATGACTGTGATTTTGCTATTGTTCATATATTATTATTGAAAAAATGAAAACATATATGTTGTTTTCAGTTTTATTTTACAGCTTTTTTTTTTTAATCAGAAAATAAGCCCCAACTTTATTAACATAATAGCAACAGACAGCGTTTCAAATTCTTAGAAGGAAAGTAACATGAAAGCAGTACAAACCTAAATGCCCACAATTGCCATTCTGGTAGCTCCCACCACACACTGAAGGCCCCCCAAGTACAGTTGCCATCAGAGCTGCTGCAAGAACCTGCTTTCCCCTGTGTGTGCTTTACAGCAAAGTCCTCAAAGAGTAGAGTGAAATATTCCTTTTTAGAAGGTCTTGGTGTGGAGAGAACATATCCATGTGGAGAACAGAGCCTTGCTTCCCAAATTCAAGAAAAAACAATCTATTTTTCCCTTACATAGTCTGCCAGGGTGGTCTATGGAGAATCCTTTTCCATTCCTAACAAGTCTGGATGAGGGGAAAAGAAGGGATGTCAAGGTGCCGGGACCCTAGCAGGCAATTCTGGCGATGCTCTGGGCTCTGCTCCCTCTCTGCTGGTGGTAGTGGGCATCTTTCTTGGCAGCTGCAGCAGCTTGATATGGGGATGAAGGGGGCACCCACCAATCACCTTTTCTTGAAGCCATACTTTTTGCATTCATAGAAGAGGTCTGTCTTAGAGCTCCCCAAGTTGACAATTTTGGGGCAGCCATCTCTATCTTTCTCCTGGATGGTGCATTCCTTACAATAATAAGCATCAGAGACTCCAGGGCCCCCATAGATCACACAGCGCCCCTGGTAAGAGCCATAGTTACACTCATCACATATGCGCACCAGGGTGCAGGGACGCACGTAGGAGTCACAGATTACACACTTGCCATCACATTTTTCACATAGTCTTCCAATGGCAACACCAGCTTGCTTGTGGCAAAAGATCAAATCTGGATGATGTTTAGCCATAGCTCCAAGCCTGCCAGACCACCAGACTTTACAGCTTTTCTGTATCTATAAAAGTCAAAAATGTTTATGGTAGAAAACTCAAAAAAGACAAAGAATAAAAACAAAAATATTTCAATATTATTTAGAGATGGTCACTTTTAACTTTTTGGCACCTACTGACCCGTGTGTATATAGAAATTATAGGCTTGGCACCTGTGGCTCAAGTGGCTAAGGCGCCAGCCACATACACCGAAGGTGGCGGGTTCGAATCCAGCCCAGGCCCACCAAACAACAATGACAGCTGCAACCAAAAAATAGCCAGGC
>NW_003852401.1:36160004-36171203 GCF_000181295.1 Otolemur garnettii
GCCTTAGCTGGTTGAGCTATAGGCGCCGAGCCAACATCATTTTTTAAAACAAGAATTTCTCAGCAGTTTTATCTAAAGATTGGCCTTTATAGGATGCGAACATGTTAGGATTTGATTCACAAGAACATTTGCATTGACCTTTTGCTCAGTTTGCTTTGAAAATGTACAAGATACGATGGGTCTAAGCATCAGTAAATGCTTTTAATAAAACATAAATTCCATTTCTCCCGGGGAAAAGAGGTCATATTCTTTATTTGAACCATGTCAGGTGGCTACAAGTAAAAAAGGAAATCGGGGGAAGTCACTGATTAAAAAGTATTTAACTTCCCTTCTCACTGTTTAAACGTACCAGTTTACATGGAGAGACCCCTCTCTCTCTGACGAAAGGCTGTTCTAAGACTGTCACGTGTATCCTTTGTTGAAAATTACTCACTTTTGTACAGTGATACACATCTTGAAACACATGATCAAACATCCAGCTTATTGGATTCTCATACAAAGCCTGTGAGTTGAGCAGGACCAGGGTTAATGTTACATTTAGCGGAGGAGTTTGTAAGTCAACTTCTGAGATTCCCCCAGGGATCTTGCCTTTGTAATTTATGCCCAGGTGTAATCCCCTTCCCTGGCATGTGGATTAGACCTGTGACTTGCTCCTAATCAATAGAATACAGCAAAGGTGATGGGATGTCCCTTTGTGATTAGATTAAAAAGATGATGCTTTTTATTTTATGAGCAGATTCTCTCTATTGCTTCTCAGCTTGCAAGCTTGGGGGGAAGCAGGCTGTCATTTAGAGAGGCCCATGTGACAAGGGACTGAATCCTCCCAACAACCATGTGAGCTTAGCAGTGGCACCTTCTCCCAAGAAACCTTGAGCCCAGACAAATCCTAGATGACAGCTTCTGAGAGAGGCTGAAGTACAGAAACCAGCTAAGCCATGCCCAAATTCCTGACCCACAAAAACCATGAGATAGTAAATATGTAATTTTATGGCAATTAGTTATTCAGCAACAGATAACTAATACCAGAGGTAAACTGAGGCTGAGCGTAAGTAGTCTATGGGGATTTAAAAGGATACTACAAATTCTTTGACACTTCTGTCTTCCAGAGGTGAGTTCTACATCTCCTTTACTTGTATCTAGGCAGGGATATTATTGCTCCCACCACAGGATATCCTGGAAATGAAGCTTCCAAGACTCAGTTGTAGAAGACCATGCAGCTTCTACCTTCATTAAAATATTCACTTTTGAAGCCCTGAGCCCTGTTCAACTATCCTGATGTGGCCATGCTGTGAGGATGCCCAGCCCACTTGAGGAAGCCTCATGTAAGCACACCAATCCACAGCTCAGCTGAGCCTACTCACCCCAAACCAGGCAACAAACAGGTAAGTAGAGAAGCCTTCAGATGATTTCAGCCCCAGCCATTCAAGTTTTCCCAGGCAAGACTCCAAATATTCTGGAGCAGAGACAGGCCATTCCTCTGTACACTGAATTCCTAACCACAGGATTTCTGAGCACAGTGCAATAGCTGCTGTTTTACTCTTCTGGTTTGGGGGGGTGGGGTGGATTTTACACTGTAGCAGGCAGCTGGACCACTGCCCAATGTTGTGCAGCTTGTGAACAGTGTTGGAGTGTGGATCCAAGTTTTCTGAGTCTTACTTCGGCATTGTGTCCAGCACACAGATGTTGCCTTTTTATCTAGGGTGTTTATGTTTCTTTCTGCTTGTTCTGAGAGAATCTCTACTGCAGCATGATCAATGTTGGCAACAGACCAGAATCACTGGGAAGCATTAAAAATACTAATGTCTGGGTCCTGTCCCCAGAGATGATGACTATTTGGTCTGGAGTATAGCCTAAGTATCAGATTTGACAAAATTTCCTAAGTGGCTTGACATACAGCCGTGTTTGAGAACCACGGCCCTAGACTAACATACTCATACTCACGCTTTCACGAGCAAGGAAAGATCATACCTGGCCATGATCAAATCAATTTTTTGTTAAATTTTAGGTTAATATTAAGGTACATACAATTAGGTGACATTGTTTGCGTTTGTTGGGTAAAGGCCAAATTGTAGTTGAGTCCTTCAACAAGGAGGTGTGCCTTATAACATTGTACCCACTAGGTGGGAGCTTACCAACCCCCACTCCTTCCTGTTTCTTGAATTTAATTGTGTTTTCCTCTCATGTGGGCCTGTAGTTATTCCTCCACCAGTTTCAATTAATACTGAGTACCTAAGACGCTTACTTTTCTATTCTTGAGATACTTTACTTAAGATAATGTTCTCCAAATCTATCCAGGTAAATACAAAAGATGCAAAGTCTCCATCTTTTTATGTCTGAGTAGTTATTCCATGGCGTACAAGTAACACAGTTTATTAATCTATTTATGGGCTGATGGACATTCGGGCTGTTTTTACATCTTTGCCACTGTGAATTGAGCTGCTATAAACATTTGAGTGCAAACGTCCTTATGGTAAAGTAATTTTCTAATCAATTCTTGATGATCTGTGACCTTTAGGGTCATTGGTAAGTATTTAGAATCACAGAAATTAAAATTCTTTAATATTGAAGGTGTATTGAATTCTGTAAATTATAATCCAACAATGATATAAGCAGTGGTGTAGGCTCATAGAAGGAACAGTTGATTTGTTTTAAACAAGAAGGTTTAAAACAATGTGACTTGAAGGAGAAATTACCTAGGTCATGCTCTCCCACCCCTCTGCAGTACCTGCATATGCACAGAATTTATTCCTTGTAAAAGTTGCATACTAAAAGCTATAAAACTGTTCTTGTTTCCAGTGATGAAAGAAAAACATTGAAATTATGTAATCAAACAGGGTAAATTGTCAAACAGTAGAAAAAAATGACTTCCTGGTCTTAATAGTTGAACAAACAAGCTTGGAGGAGAAGAAAGGTGGTATTATGTAGAAACCCCATCTCAGTTTGATCAAATAGCATAATGACCATTTAAAACATATGCGTGCATGTGTGTGCATTTCTAAGCTCATACTTTATATTTTAGGTAGTATAAAGACATAGGAAGTGGGTTCGAAACTGAAGAAAATTTTACTGCATTAGCTGAGATGTGTCTACCAAGATCATGGTTTCTAATGGGAGCTGCATAGCTGCTCATGGAAATGTCCCTCAGAAATGGCAGGATCTCTGTTCAGTGGACACCCCCTTGTGACTATGGAACTTGTTCATTCCAACCTTATCCTCCTCTTTCAACTGCCCAGGTCTGCCTGTGTCTCCTTGACCGGCTGCCTGTTAAATCAGAATCTGTCCTTCACTCAGGAGTGTCCCACCTGAGGTGTCACATGCTGACTATTTGAGGACTGTTTTACTTATCTATGGTGTTGGATATCTGAAAAGTATGCACGGACCTTTTTCAGGCTTATCAGCTATTGTTAGTGTTTGTGTATTTAATGTGTGGCCCAAGACAATTCTGATTCTTCCGATTTGCAGCCGAGGAAAAAGGTTGGGTACCCCTGCATGCATGCACTAGGAGTTAGCCTTAAATTGTAGCCGAGAATCAGCCTACTTTGTCAACTTCAAACTTTCACTTCTTTTGTAGGCATTTAACAAAAAACAGTATGATTTTTTTATTTTCTACTTCAGAGGGACTGTATAAATTTACACTGAAGAAACGGGAAACAAAGAATCTCACCACACTGCTTGGGCATAACTTCATAGAAAATATACTTTCTGAGCTTGTCCTTGAGGAAAGCTGCTGGAAACTGTCAGAAGTTTCTAAAACACACACAATACAAAGCCTTAAGAGAGATTATAGCATAGTTAGAAAATCAAGAATAAAACCTGAGAAAATTAAACTCTGTTACAATAATGTCAAAAAATGCTTAAACATTTGGCAAGTATTTGGTATAAGTAACCTATGCTATGAGTTTAGAAAAGAAAGATATCAGCTGTGTGTGGGGGTTCATGTCTGTAATCCCAGCACTTTGGAAGGTCAAGGCAGGAGGACTGTTTGAGGCCAAGAGTTTGATACCAGCTTGGGCAACAGCAAGACCTCTCTTTCCACACACAAAAAAACAGAAACAAAAACAAAACTCCCCCAAAACTCACTGGGCGTGGTGGTGCTCAGCTGTAGCCCCAGCTACTGGGTACTGGGGAGGCTGAGGCAGGAGGATCCCTCTGGCACAGGAGTTTGATGCTGCAGTGAGCTATGATCATGCTATTGCTGCACGCTAGCCGGGGCGACAGAGCAAGACCCTCCCCCCCCACCCCAAACAAAAGAGAGAAAAGATCTCCATGAAATGGAGTGCGCTTAAAGTATGTGAACTTGAGCATAATGTTGAATTTTGCAGATTTACATATGTGGGAAAAGGAGCTGCAGAAGCAAGGAGAAAACAATGTCTAGAGGGGAATACATCCGGGGCAGAGCAGAAGGATCACTTGAAAGTGTGTTGGAGGCTTGATACCCCCACTTTGGGGTAGATTCACATAATTCGATTATGTATAATCGATTTGATAATCCATAAACATCTGCCCCAAAGTTGACTACAATATTCTGCTGTTTGGGGGCTGCCTCTTTCATTTCTGCTCCTCGGTTCCTCTCGGGTGAACTTGCTGCACGTCTGCATTTCCACAGGGGGGGAGCGTTTGTGAGCAGGCGGGCAGAGGAGAGAGAGAGGGAACCCATTGGCTGTTCCCACTAATGACTCATTGTCTTGCCGGCAGGCAGAGAAGAGATGCTCCGGTCTGCTGATGATTTTCAGCTTTCTTTCTACATTCATTTCCTGTTTCCTAGGCAGTTTCTTTGACAGCTCTGCCGCAGTCAAATTAGAGGGGATATTGTTGTGATAATTAAAAGCTTTCTGGTTCTCTCTGCTCTGCAGGGCACCTCCTTTCCTGGTAGTACACAATACAGAAAGGGGAATTGGTCTGCCAGGCGGAATTTCCTCCTTCTTGGTGACAGGTGAGAAGCTTCTTTTGAGTGCAGGACATAACTGCAAGAGGGACTCTACCTAACAAATTCAAATATTATGACTTGGTTGTTTGTACCTTCACATTAACTTGAAATAACATTAAAACAAAAATCATTTGTAAAGCAAGCAAGCTTTCAATACATGAAAAAATTGGAAGAGCCCTTTGGCAGGGTGAGGTGAGAGGAATGCTTGAGGCTGAGAGCTTAAGGCCAGCTTTGGCAACACAGCAAGACCCCCAACTCTACAAAAAAATAGAAAAAGTACCAGGGCTGTGGTGGTGGTGGTGGGGTGGGGGTGGAGGAGGGGTAGCAAGTGTCTGCAGTCCCAGCTATTCAAGAAGCTGAACCAGGGCAGCACCTGTGGCTCAGTGGGTAGGGCACCGGCCCCATATACTGAGGGTGGCAGGTTCAAAACCAGCCCTGGCCAAACTGCAACAAAAAATAGCTGGGTGTTGTGGCTGGTGCCTGTAGTCCCAGCTACTCGGGAGGCTGAGGCAAGAGAATCGCCTAAGCCCAGGAGTTGGAGGTTGCTGTGAGCTGTGACACCACAGCACTCTACCGAGGGCCATAAAGTGAAACTCTCTCCACCAAAAAAAAAAAAAAAAAAAAAAGAAGAAGAAGATGAAGAAAAAGCTGAAACAGGAGGATTGCTTAAGCCTAGGAGCTTGAGGTTGCAGTGAGCTGTGATGAAGCTACTGCATCCTGGTCTGAGTGACTGAGCTGAAAAGGGACACTGAAAAAGGGGTGTCAGGGTGGATGAAAGGAAACCTGATTTGCTGAACCCAAAAGTCCAGAGGGCCCATAAGAATGTAGAATTAAGTAACCTAGGTAACCAATGACCAATAGAAAGAGACAATCAGTCATCAATAGAAAAGGGCATCACTGCCTGGAGGGCAGAGAGGCCAGTGAAAGACTTGCAACCAATTTCAAATGGAGAGGGTATTCATACCCCTGCAGGCATTTGCATCTTCCTCTCACCTTTTCTCTTCTATGAGAGGGACTCACTTTCATCTTTCTTTGGAAGTGCTCTAAACATTCTCTTTCTTCTTCCTAAATAAAATCTCTCTTTGTTACCTTGAAACTTGTGAAGGTTAC
The DNA here is from genome assembly GCF_000181295.1 of Otolemur garnettii. Taxonomy (NCBI): domain Eukaryota; kingdom Metazoa; phylum Chordata; class Mammalia; order Primates; family Galagidae; genus Otolemur; species Otolemur garnettii. The sequence continues at coordinate 36,166,042 of NW_003852401.1, forward strand.
TTTTGCTTTCTATTCAGACTGTCTGAACCGCTCCAGTTTCGTTTTCATTTTCCACTCACTTTTGCTTTAGATGACCGTCGTGCCTCAGTTGAACTTTCTAGCTCAGCCATGTAATGGAACCAGGTCAACTGGGTTCGGGGAACGGGGACCTCCCAACCCCAACAGAGCAACCCTATCTCAAATTAAAAAAATAAAAACACAACTTTTTTTGGAAGAGGTGTTGGGGTGCAAGAGAAAGCAACTAATTTGATTATTAGTTTGCTAGAAATGAAACTGCCTTCTACAAATTGATAATGGGGTACAAGGAAAGAACTGGAGTAAGGACCCCAAACTCTGTAAAGAAACAGGCCTAGCTAAAACTAATGATCATTAGCCACTGTCCTCCTGTTTGCTGTCCTGCAGTTGTTACGCAGGAGTCACACAGCTGGCAGTCATAAAGATTCTTAACTTTCTCCAGAGATATCATCACACTGGAGAAACCTACTGGCACTTTGGGAGATATTATCCAGGTCCTGCATTCCAGGGATTGGCTGACCCGTCCAGACAGCAGCCCATACTGAGGAACTGACTCAGCTGGTCTTGTGACTCCCATCCAAGAACCTGCCCAGCAAAGAAGACAATTTCTACAGCCCTATGTTTCCACCCTGAATCTAGCCAATTAGCAAACCTAATTGCCTAATCCTTGGCCTGTCTTCAAAGACTTGCTCTCCCAAATATAGGAGGCGGATGTGAGAGCGCTATGAAGGATCAAACTCTCTGCTGTAAACCTTGCTGTCCTGGTGTGTTACTGGCTTCTTGGGCAGCAGGCTTATGAATCTGGCAACAACAGTTTAATCTCTTGAGAGTTTTTTTTTCCTCTCTTATAGGTTCTGTTTACATGTTCTCATAACCTGGAAAAGAAAGGTGTAGGTCAGTAGAATCCATAGCCATTTACTTAGGGCTGGTTCAGAAAATCTGCTCTGCAGATCTTTATATGATGACAGGGAACTATCACTTCAATGTATTGTTGATCAATAAAAGGAAATTGCAGAGCCACAAGTATAGTATGATCATTTGATAAAGATTAAAACTGTATATGTGTATGTTATATATGTATCTAACATCTATCTATCTAGCATGCATAGAAAAAATCTGGAAGAATGTCCTAATTGCTGATATTGGTTAATTTAGGCAGGGAGGGGGGGAAAGTTGGTGAGGGTGGGCAGAGACAATGAGGAAGGATGGCATAGTTTACATATTCCTGTAATGTCTGAATTGTTTGCAATTAGTTCCTTTGAAATTTAAAGATGACTCACAAAGATAGTAAGTTAATAAATCATCAGCTGTGATCTAAAGTACAAAAGTCAGTTGCTTAAATTGACAGCATGATGATTTTTCTTTAGCAAAGATAAATTAACTGCTTTGATCTCATGATGATGTGTTTATAAAAGCTGATGGGGGAAAGAAAGACAAAAGTGCTTGATTGTAACAATATCTTCAATGGCAAATATCTAGTTTCCTGGAACTTGGAAAGAATGAAAGATAAACCACGAAGATGATGGTGCTATAGTACAAAGACCTGAGATTGAACTGTAATATTATTGCAAATGTGCATCTGAGGCAATTAAAACCAAATGACAACAAAAACTATATACTTGACTATATATTGGGTGCATTACTTTCAAATGTAAATTCAATTTAGCAGACATTTCATGATTACCCGCTATTATGGACCAAGGGATGTCAGACCTCCCACCAAACCCATATGTCGAAGTTTTATTTTTTTTTGAAATTTCAGTTTAGTACCCTCATACTAAATTAGGTAACATTGTTTGCATTAAACTAATAATTAGGTTCCATTGTTTGCATTTGTTAGGTAAAATCCAAGTTGTAGTTGTGCCTCTCACCCAGGAGCTGTGTGCTATATACCCCTATATTGTCCTGTGAGAGTACACCAATCCCCACTCTCCTTCCCTCTCCTCCCTTCTCTCCTCTGTCTCCAACTTGAGTTTAGCTGTATTTTTCTCTTGTGTAGGTGTGTATTTGTTCATCTACTGGTTTCATATTAGTATTAAATACCTTGGATACTTGCTTTTCCATTCTGTGATGTTTTTCTAAGTAGAATGTACTCTAACTCCATCTAGGTTAATACAACAGATGTCAAGTCTCCATCTTTTTATGGGTGAATAGTATTCCATATACTATTTGTATACATAGACCACAGCTTATTAATCCATTCATGAGTTGATGGCCACTTGGGTTGATTCTACATCTTGGCAATTGAGAATTGAGCTGTAATATATGTTGAAGTTTTAATACTCAGCGCGACTCCACTGGAGACAACCTTTGAAGAAGTCATTAGGGATGAATGAAGAGCCTGGGCAAGGTGGCTCTTGCCTGTAATCCTAGCACTCTGGGAGGCCTAGGTGGGTGGAGCACTTGAGCTCAGGAGTTTGATACCAGCCTGAACAAGAGTGAGACCCCCATTATTACTAAAATAGAAAAAATTAGCTGGGTGTAGTGGCAGGCATCTGTAGTCCCAATTATTTGGGAAGCTAAGGCTTGAGAATGGCTTGAGCCTAAGAGTTTGAGGTTGCTGTGAGCTTTGATGATGCCATAGCATGCAAGCCCAGGGCAACAGAGTGAGATTCTGTCTTTAAATTAAAAAAAAAAAAAAAAGGATGAATGAGGGCACAAGGGTGGAGCCCTAATCTAATAGGATTAGTGCCTTTATGAGATCAGGAAGTTTTAAGGAGACATCTGGAGTCATAATGCACAGAAGAAAGGCAACGTGAGATCATGGAGAAAAGACAGCCATGTGCAAGCCAGGAAGAGAGGCCTCTTCAGAACCAACTTTGCTGGTACCTTGATCTTGGACTTCCAGTCTTCAGAACTATGAGAAAATAAATGTCTGTTGTGTAAGCTACCCAGTGCCCAGAAATCATTTAGGGTAGCTTGAGTAGACTCAAACACCCAGCATATGCTATGCAAATTGTGCAGGAGTCAAGGGAAGGATTATAGAAATACCCAAGGTGAGGATTCTGCTCCCTAGAGAAGAAGCACAGGAACATGTTTGTGATGAAGAGTGTGTCTCTGGAGCTAGACTGCACTTGTGTGACCTTAAACAAGTTACTTAACCTCTCTGAGCATCAGTTTTTTAATCTGTAAGATGAGGATGATAACAGGATGCAGGGATGTTAGGAGGATTAAATGTTTACCATTTTTAAAGGACCTAGAACGGTGTCTGGTACATAGTAAACACAACATGAGTATTTGTTAAACAAATGGATAAGAGCTTAGTTCATTGCAAAAAAGGATAGGAGGAAAAAATAAGAATAACATTAAATAATAATGATTTGTTGATAGTTTTCATTTAACATTTATTCCCTTCAAAAATGATAAAGCACCTTTCTTTGTGAAAAATCCAAATTATGATGTTACAAAACAAGACAAAATTAATAATAGTGTGTTAATATGGGTTTATCAATTGTGATAAATGTACCATAATATTATATGATGTTAATAGTAGGAAAATTTTGGTATAAGTTGTATGAGAATTCTCTGTACTATCCCTGCAATAATTCTGTAAACCTAAAACTATTCTAAACTAAAATTTTAATTTTTTAAAAAAGAAGATAATTAAGGGCTCAGCGCCCATAGCACAGTGGTTACAGTGCCGGCCACATACACCCAGGCTAAGGGATTCGAACCTAGCCTGGGCCAGCTAAACACTAATGACAACTGCAAGAAAAAAATAGCTGGGCAAAAAGTGGAAACCAAATAAACACATGTATATGTTTAGGGAAAATAAAAAAAGAAAGAAATATGGGAAAATGTAGTATAATACTCAGACCTTTCACAACATACCTGAAAAACTCTTGTTTTTCAACCACTTATGCTGCAACTCTGCATACTCCTACCTAATCCAAATCAGATGCCCTGATTTGGGCACCAATGATCAATACCCATCTAGAGGATCGGCTGAAACTGTAGACCCCCATGCTGCAACCAAATATTCAAATGCTTTCTAACAAAAAGCAGACAAAACAAAGCTATTAAGAGGTTAGTTAACTTTAAAATTAATAGTTTTCATTTTTTGAAATTAAGTACATAGTATATTTTTACAAAATAGTGTACATTTTCAAGCATATCTAATTGAAGTTTCTTGAATGTGGCCCTATTTGATTACAACTAAATTAATGAGGCCTTCCAGTGTGAAAAGGTTTCTTACCTTTGATTTAGGCTATGCCTTTGTAATATTTGTCCTATAAATGTGTTACTTTAAAGTTTTGTTCTTTGATAAGTGACATTTTTTTTTTCTCCATGAGGAATACATTTTCAACTTCAGGATGAAAGCTAATGGGAGAAGTTTCTCATCCAATAATTTACATTTTTTTTCTACTTTACCAAAGTATAATTGAAATATAAAAACTACATATTTAACATGTATGGCTTAATGAGTTGGACATATGCACACACCCAAAATACCATCACTGAATCAAGTTAATAAACATATCCATCCCCTGCAAAAAAAAAAAATAGCTGGGCATCATGGCAGGTGCCTGTAGTCTCAGCTATTTGGGAGGCTGAGGCAAGAGAACTGCTTAAGCCCAAGAGTTTGAGGTTGCTGTTTGCTGTGAGGCCATGGCACTCTACCAAGAGCGACATAGTGAAATTCTGTCTCAGAAAGATAATAATAATTAAGGCCTAATTATTTACTTTATAGGAATATTGACCATTAAATGATAGAATATAAAAGCCAAGTCATAGTCAGCTAGAATTTACTCCTGTCAATCTTAGAAAGAAGGGTCTATTTAAACTTCCTTTAAACACATCTAATTTTCAAGATCAAATTCAAATAGGAAACAAAGGGGAGCAGAACAAAAGAGCACTAACCTGGAAGGTGGGATGCATCACATGTAATTTCTTGTGGCCTTGGTTGGGGCACATTACAGTAACTGTTCTGGGCCTCTGTTTTCCAATGGTTACTTTAAGCTTCAACATTCTTGATTCTAAACTTTATCACTTTATCTGGCAGGCCCAGAGAGCAGACTATAACTGATCATTTATTCAGGTCTATAGAAAAAGTGCCGTATGAAGTTTGCATGCCAATTTCTGAGTGTATGTGAGGGGATACAAGAGGGAAACAATTATGACAAATGTATTATTATTATTATTATTTT
>NW_003852401.1:36171674-36184689 GCF_000181295.1 Otolemur garnettii
CTATGTCGCCCTTGGTAGAGTGCTGTGGCATCACAGCTCACAGCAACCTCAAACTCTTGGGCATAAGCGATTCTCTTGCCTCAGCCTACTGAGTAGCTAGGACTCCAGGCGCCCACCACAACGTCTGGCTATTTTTTTGGTTGCAGTTGTCGTCGTTGTTTAGCAGGCCTGACCAGGCTTGAACCCACTAGCCTCAGTGTATGTGGCCGGTGCCCTACTCACTGAGCATGGACGGCGAGCCTGCAGATAAAATTTGATGTATAAAAACAGAGAGCTGAAATTTTCCTACAAAGGCAAGAAAGATTATGAATTAAGGCAAGATATCTTCAAGCCGAAAGGAAAAAATATATATGTAAGTTTACAAATAATGGAGTCTGTGCTCATTGTAGTTGAAAAAATACTTGCAGTGACCTGCAGTCCTGAATCTGGCAGCCACCTGTTGAGAAAGCCCTAAAGAATTGTGACAGATGTTCAATCAATAACTCTGGGGAGAAACTCAGTTGCCCCAGAAGCCCTTTCCAAATCTACTACTAGCTTTCATGAACAAATTGTCATTCATATTGTAATGTTTACTTTACTGTGAAAATTATGGCATTTTCCTTCTGTGAGATACTATCACAACATCTTCAATATTTACTTATAAATAGAAACCCAATGATTCATGGGCTATGATTTCTTTTTTACCTAAGTCATAGTCTCATCTTAAGAAATCACTAAATAATAAAAACCCTAGGTGTCTTTCATGCCCTGCACATCTTTTGATTTAAAGATTGATTAATGTGCAATCAAGTTTACTTTTCTTTTAATCCTTTTAAACAGCATTGATTGAGACCAAAGTTCAAGAAAATGAACAGCTTCCACATTGGCCTTGGTTTTGAGCAGGATGTTTGGAAAAAATTTGTGCTTGAAATACTGAAAACTAATGGCATCCCAATTGTTTTTCTAAAACGATTAAACAACCATCTTTAGGAATAAATACCTCCTAGCAAATTTACATATAAGCAGGATAATGTGTTTTCTAGGTGGAATAAAAGAGATTCTCCTCTGTTTATTTTTTATATGGAAGTATGTTTCATTAAGCAAAGAGCTGTATGGAAACAGTAAGTTCTTTTATAGTCAATAAAAAACTCTACTGGTAGAAAAACTCACTGCAGAGGGCAACTTATGCAACAATTTATTTTTGTGTGCTCTCAAGATGTAATACTGTAATACCAACAACTGACCACATGCACTGAAATTACAAAAAAAAAATGTATAGTTTATATGTATATGTAATCAGCTAAATAACATTTTGTTCCTCAATTGGACCAATTTCTAATCACTTTATTCCAGTTTAGGGTCACCACATTACACGCTTTCACATTTTATTCAATACATAACTCATTGTAGGTAATGGGAATTGTGCCCTCTAAGTTGCACAGTATTTTCTCTGCTGCAGTTTATAAAAACTACAAAATAAAAAAATGTGTATCAGTAAATCTCAAGTCACTAAAGTCTTTCTCTCATTTTTAAATATAAGACTTTCAAAAGCCATAATATTTTGGGGAGAGGTCCTATCATATATATTTGTATTATTTTGGTTCATTTTCCTTCCCAGTATTTCCTTTTGGGGACAAGGTCTCTGTGCAATTTGGGGGAGTCTGTTAATCACTAGTGGTTACAAGGGTGGGCACAGAATCCCACCCTGACTAATCATCGTATCATATTGCCTGGAGGATAGTGATTGGTCCAAGGGAAAGCATGTGATCCCAGCAGGGCCAATTGGAGCTCTTTCATAAGATTTGATGTGTGGATGCAGAGCTATGACAATGGAAGCCCAGGAACGTTGGCAGCCATTTTCCCCACTCTACAGAAATCCTGCTATGTAAAATCGGATTGAGAAATTAAACCCAACTAGAGAAGTGGAGAAAAAATAATTGAAGACATTACTTAAGTCCTTGGATTTACCTCTAATCTCCCAGTTATGTATGCAAATAATTTTTCATTTCTTGCTTAAGGTAAATTGAAATGAGTCTCTGTCACTTGTACTTAGAGGAGTTCTTTTTATCACAAAGTCCATGATTGCAAGTTTTTCATTCTCCTTAGGAAACTACTGAGTCTAATTGATCTAAAGCCATATATATAGCTCCATATCCTTGCTCAGAAACTAAAAGCTATCATTATTTTAAACACCAGTATTAACTCACTTGATCCATGATATTAAAGTAATATTTCCAGGCAGTAGTTGAAGTTATCAACAATATGTATCAGATGAAGCTAGTGGAATTTTAAAATATCTTCATTATTATGAAAACTTTCAGAGCACAGTTATTGAGAACAAGGAAGGCACACTTGTTTCACTACCACCAAGTGTTGCCAAATCCTCACATTTTGCCACATTTCGCAAGTGGAATTCATCTCACCTTTTACCAGAGGATAAAATATTTCTCACATTAAGTACCCAACTGCAGAAAAGGTAAAGAGGTGAGCATGAGTTTAAACCCTAGTTCAGGTGATATTTTACTATAATGGGAGATCTTGGGCAAATTATGTTAACTCCCTGAGCCTCAGAGTCTTTTTTGGCAAAATGAAGACATCAAAAGAAATCTGTTTCTTGAATTTGTTTCTTACTATGTACTCATCTTATACATTTTGATGCTTCATACAAATTTTGGCATTTGCTAGACATTGCGAAATAATTGCTAGGACAAATGCATAGATCAAAGAATGTATATCTACCTCACGGTTGTCAGGAAGAATATATAAGACAATAGAAGTGGGTTAGGTTACAATCCTTAGCACATCAGAGTTGCTCTCCTATGTTAGTTCTCGTCTTCCCTCCCTTCATCTTTCTGGTGTTGAGACACACATCATTTAGGGAACTTGATGCTTTTTTTGTCCATCATTTCTCATACCTCCTTTATTCAGAATCTTCCAGAATTTTCTATAAGACATCTTTGATGATTAGTCTTCCAGAGTTGGCTACACTGTCTGTGCCTTAGAATTGTGCTAGAAAAAGTTGCCTAACTTTGCATATTCCCACGTGTCTTTTCATATTTGCTTGTCCTCTTTCTTACTTAGATCCCATTTCCTACAGCATTTAGTGTGTAATGCAATGTCTGTTCACTAAATGGGTGCCTGTGCCTCAAAGGAGTAGGGCACCGGCCCCATATGCCGGAGGTGGTGGGTTCAAACACAGCCCTGGACAAAAAAATACTGAAAAAAAAAATTACCTGGTTAGAGCAAATCAGAGTCTTTATTTGTTGTTGCACCATCTATACTAATTGAAACCATAAAATCTTTCATTTTGAATTTTCTTTCTTTTGCCTATGCAGGACTGATTTTGAATGCTTTATCTCACTTAAGGAGACACACTTTATAATAATGATTGCTAACAATATCATAATGACTTCACAGTTTAAAATGGCTGTACACATACATTACCTCACTTAACTTTTACAACAACATATGAGCATGACTTTTGAAGTCCAGCTGAATCAGGTTGGACCCTTGGCTGTATCACCTGATATTTGTGTGATTTTTTAAGTGAGTTATTTAACCTCTCCAACTATCAGTTGCTCCCTTGTAAGCTAAAAAAAAAAAAAATGATAGGACTATGCATCTTGAGGCTGTGAGCACTAAATGATATCTGTACACAATATACCAGGGTCAGAATTTAATTGATGAGATGGAAGCCATCCAATAAATGATGATTGTCATTACTTTTAAGGGAGAAAATCAAGGCCTAGAGCACACAGGAAACAATCAGAAGGCTTTGAATAAAGAAGAGTTTTGATTCTAAATACCGTGTTCCAATCTATTTCTCTGCCCTCTCAGCAAAGCGGCCTGTGCAAGACGTCTTCACACTTTCTTTAATTTGATCCTTATAACAACCCTAAGAGGTTTATGCAGAAAATTACTCTTTAGCTCTGCGGGGAAGTGAATTTTAATGGATGAGTCTTAATAGCTGTTCAAGTTAATTGAAAATGTTGGCCAGCATTACAACACCAACAAGGAGAGAAGCAGAGCAGAAATACACAAGAATAATGTGTCAACTGACACGCTCTGGCCTGGTGAGGGCGAGGCTGACAGCGCTAACCCGGGCAGAGGCAGTTCACAGTGACTCATGGAAACCTGAATCCAAACACGTCCCCTCTGATACTCCACGGTGCTTCCTTTTCTTTTTTAAAAAATGTTAGTGAATTGTCCCAAAGAGCAAAAAAAAAGCTCCTGAAAGAAGCAGAAAAAGACTTGTTCTTATTTCTTCAGCCTTCTTTGTGTGGAGGAGGCCAGATTGCTATTTTTATTATTTTGTTTAGAAATGATATTATATAATACGATAGGTAGCATTCATTGAGCGTGTGTTTGTGCCAAACGTTGTTAAAGGTATTTTAGTGCTAATTCTTTCAACGATCTTGCACTGTAGGTATTATCATCCCTTTATTACTGGAGGGAAAGATTGGAAGGGTTTTCTGGTTATGAAGTAGACAGTGAGGGTCGTGGATCATAAAGGCTCCCTCTTTTGTCTGAGACTAGAGAGATGCTCTCGCTGCCCAGGCTGGCGTATTCCTTTTCCTGAGCCGTCTCTTCCTATGTGTTTCCCTCTCTGTCTCTCTGCCTACATCTCTGTCTCTCTTTCGCTCTCTCCATGAGAGGCTTTTGTCTTTTTTTCACGCCTGTGGAATGAGACAAATACACCCAGAATTCTGCCTCAGATTACAATATAACTGATTCTTCTTGTTATCTAAACAGAACGTCTTCAAGGTCCCAGGCATCTCAGATAACCCTGAATTATATTAGAAGTCTTCCCCTGAATAATGACAAGACATCCCATAACTTCTGTGACTGTGGAGAGTGACTCTCAGGGCCGTGAGCCCACGTGTCCTCTGGATCGTCGCTCTGGCCACATCAGAACAGCTTCTGTCTTCTCGTGCCCTTTCCCTCCCTCTTGTTCATGCCCTGAGGCACCTCTGTTGCAGTATTCTGTGCACTTTAGATTTTACTTAAGGGCAGGGATAACAGAGATGCATTCTATCTCAGGATAAGAAATAACCAACAATGGCTAGTGGACAACACTGGTCTTTAAATCCTCGCAGTGCTCTGTCTCGGAGAATCTCTTTCAGGCCGCTGCCCTTCGTGTCTCTGTCAATTGCTATGCTGGCTATGTGGGTAGATCTATCATTCCTGTCATAGGATATTGTGTCAGATATTTCTCTCAAAGTACCTGGAACCAAACTGAAAATCACTGGTACCTTATCATGCGGAGTAATTGAGCCTCCTTGCTAGGTAACATCTTCCATCTCTGCTAGCCTAGGCTCTCTCTTTAATAGCTAATAGACACATGGAACAACTTTTTTTTCTTTTTTTGAGACAGGGTCTCACTCTGTCACTCAAGCTGGAGTGCAGTGGCATCATAGCTCACAGCAACCTCAAACCCCTGGGCTCAAGGGATCCTCTTGCCTCAGCCTCCCAAGCAGTGAGGACTACAGATATGCACCACTACGTTCAGCTGATTTTTGTATTTTTTGTAGATGTGGGCTCTTGCTATGTTGCTCAGGTTGGCCTCAAACTCATGACATCAACTGATCCTCCCAGCTAGGCCTCTCAAAGTGTTGGGATTATAAGCATGAGCCACTGCATCTGGCCAACACATGGAAGCATCTTTCTAAAAGAAGATAAATTCTTCTGCTGAGATAGTTCCTGGTTTCCTCCAGAGAGTGTAAGCTGCTATCAGTTTTTCTCTTTTCTTGATTGCATCTTGTTGTTTTTGCCACACTTATATTGTCTCTTAAATACAAAGGCCAGAGATCTCCTTCTACCATAGAAATGAGCAATGTAAGGGATGATTAGGGAAGCCTATATCACGCTGTGTTGTTCTAGGGACTATGCCTCTCCTGGGATATCTTCATGTGCTCTCATTAGTATTCTTGCAGTTTTTTTTAAAATTTCTTATAGCATAACTATGTACATTAATGCAGTCATGGGGTACAGTGTGCTGTTTTCATATACATTTTTAAATACTCTCATCAGACTGGTTAACATAACCTTCTTGTCATTTTCTTAGTTATTGAGTCAAGACATTCATACTCTGCTTTTAGAAAGATTCACTTGTACCCTTGTAAGATTAACCATAGAGGTGACCCCACCAATCACCCGTATTCTTGCAGTTTTAAGGCACTTGTGCTGGTGGCCATGAGAGAAAAGATAGTTATGTTTAGGAATCTGAAACGAGATCACCTTTCAGCCTGAAATCTCCATTAGCCAAACAGACGTAGCCGCTGTTTAGGGATAGGTATTCATCTAACAAATATTCACTGAGTATATATTATGTGAAAACTGAAAATGTCACAGGCACCAATAAGTCCTCTTAACATAATGGCCAACCAAAGATTAATGGCCTTTGTAATAGATGCAATTTTAGAGTTCTCTTCTAAGGTCTATGGGAAGCTACTAACTCTGGCTGAAGAATTTAGTAAGCCCAACTTTGTATTGTCAAATTCCTTCTTTTTCTATCCCATTGTTTTAATGAGGTGACCGCAGGTGGTTTAAGGGATGCATTGGCCAGACTTGGAATGCACATGTAATGAAGCTTTGGTTCTGTAGTTTTTAGAGAGAAGAGAAGGAGTGATGTTCCCAGGACAGCACAGTAGCCCCAGGATTCAACTTCAGGCATATTTGTTCATATAATGTATTTTCCATAGAAAATTGGAGACAATAACCAAATGTTATTGTGGAAGAGGTTGTGTTGGCCTCGCAGAAAGATTCCAGTACTGACCCTCAAGAGACCTGGATTTTATAATTCCCAAATCACTCACTCACTAGATTAACAACAGTGAGTTGGTTTCCTCATCAGTAAAATAACAGATTGAGTGGAAGATTTTTTTATTGTATTTCAGACACAAGGTTATGAATCATTATAACTTTCAGAAATATTACATTTAACTACTTATGAAGTCTATTTAAAGAATGAGCCAGTATCATTTTCTATTGATTCATTCATTTAATAATTCCTTCAATCCTACTATATTGTAGTTAAAGTCATTAGTTTTATGATCAAATAGACTTTGACTCAGGTCTTGGTTTCTCCACTTACTAAATAAATGACCTTGGATAGTTAACTAATTGACCTGTTCGTGGCTCTGATTCCTCATTCTTAAATTAAGATAGTACAGTAAGGTGGGGTGGGGTGACTCACACCTGTAATTCTAGGACTCTGGGAGGTTGAGGTGGGTATATTGCTTGAGCTCAAGAGTTTGAAACCAGCCTGAGAGTGAGACCCTGTCTCTAAAAATAGAGACCCGCATTGTGGCGGGTGCCTGTAGTCCTCGTGACTTGGAAGGCTGAGGCAAGAGAATCATCTGAGCCCAAGAGTTTGAGGTTGCTGTGAGCTGTCATGCCACGACACTCTACTAAAGGTGAAAAAGTAAGACTCTGTCTCAAAAAATAAAATAAAATGATAATATTGATGCTTTCATCATAGGGCTATTGGAGGACATATTAGTTAGATACTCCAGAGATGCAGTAGGATGTATATCTGTATATGTCTGTGCATAGATATGGGGGTGGGAGAGACAGTGACAGAGAAAGATTCATATGGGAGGATTGGTTCACAGGATCTTGGAGCCTGGGAAAGTCCAAACACTGAAGAGCAGACCAGCAGGCGGGAGACTCATGAAAGAATTCCTGTTACTGCTTGAGTCTGAAGGACATCTGCTGATGTAATTCCTTCTTTCTAGGAACAAGTCAGTCTTTTTCCTGAAGCCTTCAGTAGTAGACAAGGCCCACCCATGGGGTAGAGGGTAATCTCCTTTACTCAAAGCTTGCTGATTTAAATGTTAATCTCACCTAAACAGTATCTTCCCAACAACATTCAGATGTGTTTGATCAAATATTTGGGTACTATGGCTTACCTAAATCAAAACATAAAATTAATCATCATGAAAGCAGTATGGATAATGCAGGTGACCAGTTTACCACAGTGTCTGACACAGAAAATAGATAATAAATATTGGCTACTATTACTGGTGGTATGGTTATTATTCTTTTTAAAAACTTGCTTTTTTTTTTTGCTGGAAAGTAGGTTAGGTTCTGAAGACACAACCACTCACAAGATACAATCTGTTATCAGGGAACTTATGGTCTAAATATGAATCCTGGTAAGCCGCTTGCCCTTTACTTACAGTGTCCTGAATACCGTGGGAGGGGAGAAGTTACTCTGAGAAATATGACTATAAGAATACTTAAAAAGGGCCCCCAATCAGAATGGATTGAACCATAAGAATAGCTTAGCCAAGACCTAATGGGTGAATAGACTGTAGACAGGAAATGGACATGGGGAGACGCAACAACAATGGTATGTTAAACCAACAACTACAAGGAACTAGATGTGAGCAAGAACGTCGCCTACTCAAAAAACTGTAAGTAGTTCATCATGTGTTCAAGTAGAGGATGAAAGAGGCAAGTAAAGACAAAAAGGCTGATAGACGGACAGGGTTAAGCTGGTAAAGAGCTCTTACCAAACTGAGCAGTGTGGACTTTACCCCAACAGCAGCAATGAACTAAAAGGCAGTAGTGATGTTGGACGTGAAAGGAGACAAGTTTGGGAGGTGCCAATAGATGGAATGGGGGCGGCCTGATGATTGACTGAATGAGACAGGGAGTGAGTGGATGGGTGGGGGAAGCTGAAACTTAGGAGTGATCTGGGCTTCAGTTAGACACTGCTTTGGGGACACAGTAAAGGATATTTTGAAGCATATTGAAAGACATTGCACTAGTTGTTTACACTTCTGTTCTTGATTTTCCTTATCCGTAAAATGCTGATACTGGACTCAAGGCCCTTTAAAAAGCTTTGTCTTATTTGAAAATTCTACAATCCTATGACTGATAAAACATTGCACATAAATGCATTTTTTGAAAAATTTTTTGTACTACCAATATCATGAAAAGCAATAAGTGGCATCATCATAGTACCATTTAACCATGATTTTGTAATTATTACAGGAAGCCATAATGAGAGAGATCAGGAAATTAGATAACACAGGCTAGCATCTTTTTATGTTCTATCTGAGCTGTAAGAAAAACAGCGGTGGTTGACACTGCAGATCTAAAAAGATTAGATGAATTGTTCTAACTAGAGTTAGAATTGATAAGCAAGTTTCTATGAATAGTGAAACAGACTGAAAAGCTGATTTATTATAAAAAAAAAAAGCATGAGAGAGAGAAACAAGCAAGCTCACTATTTTTTCTATTGTGTGTTTGCAAAAAAATATTGATTGCTCTAGTTTCAAGCACTTGATTTATCTCCTATGACACTTGAAACCTTGTGTTTGCTCTATGGCTTAACGTCTGTTTGGTGAACGAATAAAGGCCCCGTAGCATCTAGTATCTAATGGAGAAGATGAACTCAAACAAGAATTTGAACTGAAACCAGTCCAGATGGTCATGGTGTTCCTCTGCAAACTGAGTTTGAGCCATTATTTAGGAGTCGTTTTTGAACAGGAACGGAATAGAGAACAGATTTTCAGAGGTACAAGCCAGTTGAAACCTGGTTGATTACTAGAAATCGTTTGACCCAAAAAAGTTAAGGACCTAAACACAAGCCTGTGAGTCAACTCTAAGACCTTCTGGTAGAGCCCTGGGAGCAACTGTCTGCATTTTAACCTATTTAGCATTAGTTACCATTATCTACGTGGGCCCACAGAAAATCATTAGAAGGCATTTTATTAAAAATTCAGAATGCTGTATTACATTGCATATCAGATCAGCACACTGAACCCCATAAATGCATTAATGTACACAGTTATGATTTAATAAAAAAAATAAAGTTTTAAAAGAAAAAAATTCTGAATGCACGTTCATTTAAATGAAACTCAAGGTAAAGGAGGAATGCCTATAACTTGCTAGATGGCATTTTAAAAATAATCAGCAAATTTAGTTCCAAATTTTTTTTCACATTTTATTATACCCAATTGTCCAAATAATCATCAAAGACCATATCGGTAACTCTAATTTTTTTTCTGAGATGAAGTCTTACTCAGTCACCCTGGGTAGAATGCCGTGGCATCATGATAGCTCACAGCAACTTAAAACTCTTGAGCTCAATTGATCCTCACCCCTCAGCCTCCCAAGTAGCTGAGACTACAGGCACCTGCCACAACACCCAGCTAAGTTTTCTATTTTTAGTAGAGACAGCGTGGTGGTGGTGGAGGTCTCACTCTTCCTCAGGCTGGTCTCAACTCCTGAGCTGAAGCAATCTGCCTGTCTTGGCCTCCCAGAGTGCTAGGATTACAGGTATGAGCCACCGCCCCCGGCCAGTGACTCTAATTTTCTTGGAGGAGAGGAAAGGAGCCTGTTTTCAAGCCTCACTTTGACAGTATCTGTCGAGTAATTGCTAATTCTTTGTTGTAAGGATTATGGGATTCATCTCAGGGCTGGATGAATTGACAAATTTACCGATCTCATGATGATAGTCACGAATCTTATCTCTAAATTAACAACTGAACACTGATACTCATTCTTCCCTGATTTAAACCTAAACTTGAGAATTATCTTTTTCTGAAAGTTGTTTTCAATAATCTTTGCTTCTATAAAGCTTCACATCTAAGTTCACCCTTTTCAATGTGTTTGACTTACAGATCAGTTTTTTTCTAACAAATGCTACCACAGTGCCAATTTACTTATGTATTATTACTGAAATATTTAAGAAATTTTACTATCTTATGAGTTCAAAGCAATATATAAATTCAGATAACAGTAGGATTAGTGATCCAATTTAGATTTACCCTGAATAAGATTTCTTTACATTTTGCTGATGTCATACTTGAACTATTTTTTTCTCTATTTTATTATAATCCTTTAAGGACAAAGACAGTGCTTATTTTTCAAAATGTATTTCAAGCATTCACCAGAATTTGAAGTCCCCTTTGGTGTTCAAATCAGAAAGAGTCACCCAAGGTGAGACATCCATCCAAGAGCACTCATGCCGGCATTTGAAGGATGGGAGAGGGGAACAAACTAGAATTGAAAAACAAGATAAAAAAGAGAGAGAGGCAAGTTGAGGGTGAAAAGATGAGCTGAGCTGGAACCAAGTGGGAACATGGGTAGCACCTGGAACCCCAGCTGTCTGTTATGGTAGTCCCATGAGTGAGCTCCCAGCACCTCTGCCCGTCCATATGGACGCTTAGGCAGGCCCAGCTGGACTTTGCATGAGTCACAGGCCTTATTTCCTGGCCTATAAGTCGTCTTAAGTTGCTTGTAGGCCCAACTCTGATGACTCTTTTGTCTTTAATAAGTGGTAGTGCTTCCTGTCAAGCAGAAGAAGGAGGTCAGGGACTATCTATCTGTATGAACTTGGTTATGAAGCATTCCTAAGGAGGGCTATGAGTATATTGGTCTTAGCTCTGTTCTATTTATAATCTCTTTCTTCCTCCCACCAGAATTCTGCTCCCTAGGACAGTCACTTAAATGTATCGTTGGTGTCCATTTTCTTCTTGGCCTGTGTCTGAGGTCTCTAACTTAAGGAGAATGGTGAGGTGGTGAGGGAAGGTAGAAAGCTTTCAGTGCTCCCAAGGGGTTTGTGTGTGAGGCCAACATTCTCCTTCATTCTGGTCTTTCCTGAATTAAGCCAATTACACTGCAGACCAACCAGAGTTCACATGGTTGTTACCACCCCACAAAGGAATATCAGCAGAACATCAGAAGAAAACAGCTTTTGTAGGCTCAGTACCCCATGCACAGTGGTTATGGCGCCAGCCACATACACCAAGGCTGGAAGGTTTGCCTGGGCCAGCTAAACAACAATGACAACTGCAATAAAAAAATAGCCAGGCATTGTGGCGGGCGCCTGTAGTCCCAGCTACTTGGGAGACTGAGGCAAGAGAATCGCTTAAGCCCAAGAGTTTGAGGTTGATGTGAGTTGTGACATCACTCTGTCTCAAAAAAAGAAAAAAAAACAACAACAGTTTTTGTAATCTATGCCATCAATCTTCTTAGGTATCTAAGGCCAGTGACTTGGACAACTTGCACCCTCAAGTCTATATGTAAATGATGTTCTAATTTGTCTGCAGAATCCTTTAAAATATGACAGAACCTCACCTCAAGCCACATCACACACATCACAAAGGAGACTCCTCTAGTCTCTTCCCACTAAGTGTTACCAAAAACCAAACAAACAAAAACTCAAAACTCATCTGATTAGATTTTGCAGCAAAACTCAGACAATATACTATATTCATAAATATGATGTTACAGTATAAATACAGCTCCATAAAACACACACTATACCTTGTTATCAATTCAATCTCTTTTGATTATAGAAAAATCGAAGTCAAAAAAAAGCCAGAAGGTCCATTTAGACACCAAATTCTCTTTTTTAGCAGCAGGAGCCAGGGATGCTTTTATTAAAATGAAGTAGTTCTTTCAGAATCTCCAGAGTTAGAGAATTCCAATGTAAAGTCTCTCGTGCATATCACTTTTCTAGACGTTTATAGTATCAACTGAATGCATACCCCCATCTATATTCATACCCATAAAATTTAGAAAACACTCTAAGATTGGCCACAATCTAAGTATCAATTTCCTTAAAACAAAGTGTTTCAAAACACGTTCTATAGAAATTAAGGAATTGCTTAGCAAAGATGGTATAGTGGGCACAAGCTGAGTGGTGAACAAACTAAAGCAGCCCCATTTTTTAAAGACAGGGTCTTGCTCTGTTCCCTGGTCTAGAGTGCAGCAATGTCACCATAACTCACTGCAACTTCAAAATCCTGAGCTCCAGCGAGCCTCCTGCCTCAGCCTCCAACTAGCTGGAACTATAGGTACACACCACTGGCCTGGCTAATTTTTTGTAGAAACGGGGTGAGACGGACCTGTAGATTAACAAAAATATTTGTATCAGAATGTTTTTTGCAGCCCAATTCATAACTGCCAGGTCATGGAAGAAGCCCAAGTACCCATCAATCCATGAATGGATCAATAAACTGTGGTATATGTACACCATGGAATATTATGCAGCCATAAAGAAAGATGGAGACTTTAC
>NW_003852401.1:36184767-36186571 GCF_000181295.1 Otolemur garnettii
TGAAACTAATTTATAACTTTCATATGAAAGCTATAACCTAATTTTAGCCTAAGAATATGGGGAGGAGGAGTGGAGGGAGGGTAATTGGAGGGATCACCTCTATAGTTTATCTTTCAAGGGTACAAGTGAATCTTTCTAAAAGTAGAATATAAACGTCTTAACATAATAAATAAGAAAATGACATAAAGGCTATGTTAACCAGTTTGATGAAAATATTTCAGATTGTATATGAAAACACCACACTGTACCCCATGATTGCATTAATGTGCACAGCTAACATTTAATAAAAAAAAAAAAAAAGAAAAGAAAAGAAATGGGGTGGGAGGCTCAGTGATATCACTGTTACTCAAGATGGTCTTGAACTCCTGGCCTCAAGTGATCCTCCCACCTTAGCCTCCCCAAATGCTAGGATTACAGGTGTGAGCCACCACATTGGCCAAGCAGCCCCATTTTTAAAAAGTATTCTTTTTAATACTGCGGTTCCTCAGAAGATTTCATTTGGAAAATAAATCTGCTTTCTCTGCAAATTTTTGAAAACTGTTGCCTTATAAAATAACTTTTTCCAAGTTGGAATAGTGTTCCAAGACTCCAATAAATGTCTCATATCTAGAATCACATTGCTATTACAGCTGTTGACCTTGAAGGAGAGGGAGACTGGGTAGGAATAGGCAGTGCAAACTAAAGAGAAAAAAAGAGGAAAACTTTGTGGGTTTTATTCACCTAGTGCCATCAATCAATCTATGCTGGTTGCCCACTGACCCTCATCTGTGAACTTAAAACTCAAGTGGCTACCAAGCAATTCCACTTCCAGATAGTTGTCTGAAGGAGAGAAAAACCAAATCCACAAAAAGTCTTGTAAGGGAATGGTCATAGCAAATTTATTCATAATAACCCCAAACTGGAATAAGCTCAGATGTCCTTCAGTAGGACAAACTAATACCTCCATCCAATGGAACTACTTAGTAATAAAAAT
Source organism: Otolemur garnettii (assembly GCF_000181295.1). NCBI lineage: Eukaryota > Metazoa > Chordata > Mammalia > Primates > Galagidae > Otolemur > Otolemur garnettii. The sequence goes on from NW_003852401.1 coordinate 36,185,741, forward strand.
GAATGAAATTCGGACACATGCAACAATGTGAGTAAATTTCAAAATTGCTACACCAAGTTAAAAAGCCAGACCAGACACAAAAATGTATGATTTTGTTCACATAGACAATACATAGCGTATAATTCCCTTCATATGAATTTCTAGAATAGGCAAATATAATCTGGTAAAAAATAAATAAAATAAAATCAGTGATGGCCTCAAGGAATGGGGTTGATAGGGAAGGGCTCAAGGGAAATTTCTAGGGCATTGGAAATGTTCTATATTTTGATTGAGGTATGGATTGCATGAGCATACATTTGTTAAAACTGATAAAATGATACTTTTAAGATTAGTGCATTTCCCTGTGTGAGGATTTATCTCAGTAGAACTATCTTTTGGGGGAAATTACTCAATGGAAAAATCACATGTGAAAAAAGTATAAAAATATATAGAAAAACATATTTATCAGCTCAAAGTAGAAAAATATTTCTTTTCTTTTTCTTTCTTTCTTTCTTTCTTTTTTTTGAGACAAGTCTCACTCTATCACCTGGACTAGAGTGCAGTGGCTTCATTGTAGACCATCATAGCTCACAGCAACCTCCCACTCCTGGGTTCAAGCAATCCTCCTGCCTCAGCCTCCCAAGTGCCTGGGACTATACGTGTGAGCCACCATGCCCAGCTGATTTTTTTTTAATTTTTAGTAGAGACTGGGTCTTCTGCTTGCTCAGAAGGGTCTTAAACTCCTAATCTCAAGTAATCTGCGCACCTCAACCTCTCAAAGTTCTAGAATTACAGGCATGAGACACTTTGCCCCCAGTCTAGGAAATTATTTCTTTTTTTTTTTTTTTTTTT
>NW_003852401.1:36186689-36210516 GCF_000181295.1 Otolemur garnettii
CCGGGCTATTTTTTGGTTGCAGCCGTCATTGTTGTTTGGCGGGTCCGGGCTGGGGATTCGAACCCGCCACCTTAGGTGTACGTGGCTGGCGCCTTAGCTGGTTGAGCTATAGGCGCCGAGCCAGGAAATTATTTCTTAAATAAGACATACACAGTTTTATATAGAAAATATTGATAAATATCTTTACCAAAATTAAAAACTGATATGAAAGGAAACCTACAAAGAAAGGTCAATTTAGAAGTGAACAACAAAAATTTAAAAGGATGCTTGATTTCACTAGAAATCAGGTGAATGTAAACTTTTAAATATCTATTTTATATCTATCATATTGACAGTAATTTGAGAGTCTTGTGAGTTGATGAAATTGTGAGATTGTATTATAAATCATTCTGTGCTGTGGGACTGTCATTTGGTTCAGCCATTTTAGTACAATGATCCTAGTACCTAGCAACTGAATTTCTGTTATGTGTCCTAGAGAAACTCTTACCTGGGCATAAGGAACATGTACAAGGATGGTTATTGTAGTGACATTTGTACTAGTGAAAAAATGAATTCTACCTTAATATTCATCAACAAAGCCATAGAGGCAGTATACTCAAATGATGCAATATTATATGGCCCTTAAAAGTAATAAACTGGATCTACATATATCAAGATGAACAGAGCTTAAAAACGTGAAAATAAGACCAGGTGCAGTAGCTCACACCTGTAATCCTAGCATTCCGTGAGACCAAGGTGGGAGGATCCCTTGAGCTCAGGTGTTCAAGACCAGTCTAAGCAAGAGCCAGACCCCATCTGTACTAAAAATAGAAAAACTAGCCAGAAGTTGTGTCTGTAGTCCCAACTATTGGGAGGAAAGGCTAAGAAGGGAGGGTTACTTGAGCCCAGAAGTTTGATGTTGCTGTGAGGAAGGCAGAGGCCACTGGACTCTAGCCTAGGTGACAAAGTGAGACTCTGTCTCAAAAAGAAAACTAACAACAAATATAGTATTATATGTATTTATAAACACATATTTATATCCAAATATGTAAAAACTGGATCAGAGGGATACTCACAAAAATCTTGATGTTGGCTATATCAAAGAAAGAAAAAACAAATGATGTAATGGTTGACAAAAGTTTATCTGAAATACATACTCAAAAATAACTGGAAGAAGCATCCATATGTAAAGAAATACATGTTGATAATTTCTCACATCCTAGACAACATTTAATTCTAAATGAGTCATAAACACTTAGGAGATGATGTGAGTTTGTGAGCTTGAGTTAGGCAAATAGTTCTAGATTATGATACCTAAAGCACACACAGAAAAGAAAAACATCAATAAAGTGGACTTCATCAAAATACAAAACCTTTGCTCTGTAAAAGACACTATTAAAAGCCTAAGAACAAGACACAGATTGAAAGAAAATACTTTGGCTTGTCACCTGGGGCTAAAGTGGCTAAGGTGCCAGCCACATATACCTAAGGTGGCAGGTTCGAATCCAGCCTGGCCCGCCAAACAACAGTGATGGCTGCAACAAAAAATAGCCAGGTGTTGTGGCAGGCACCTGTGGTTCCAGCTACTTGGGAGGCAGAGGCAGGAGACTCGCTTTGAAAGAAAATACTTTTAAATCACTGATATGACCACAAACTTGTATCCAAAATATATGAAGAACTATCAAAATTCAACAATAAGAAAATGAATAAAGAAATTTTTTGAAAAAGCTAAGTTTTTTTTTTGTTTTTTTTTTTTTTTTTCTGGCCAGGGCTGGGTTTGAACCTGCCATCTCTGGCATATGGACCTGGCACCCTACCCTTTTGAGCCACAGGTGCCACCCCCAAAAAGCTAAGTTTTGAACAGACATTTCACTAAAGAAGATATACTAATAGCCAATAAGCTCATAAAAGATGCTCAACATCATGAGACCTTAGAAAAATGAAAATTAAAACCATAATACACCCATCAGAACAGCTAAAAAAAAAAAAAAAAGAAGAAGAACCTGACAATACCAAGTGCTGTCAAAGATGCTGGAAAACTAGAACTCTCAGATACTGTGGATGGGAACGCACAGAGGTACAGCCTCTGGAAAAATTCAGGCACAGTGCTGTAGTTCTGGTAAAGGAAGAGAATGTGGGTGGGGTACTGTTATTACTCCCATGGGATTGTATTTCAATTTATTGGGGGTTCTGTAAGGTTCTTGTGAACAGGCCAATCTAACCATAAGATTTCATCATCCAACATTTGCAGCAATGCAGGTCGGGTTCTTAACCCTGACTAAGTAACATAAGAAAGGACTAAAAAGGAAGTGTTTGCCTCCAGTGTCAGATACAACCATTTCAGAAGCCTACATGCCAATGCCCTGTGCATCTGGAGGACAGCCTGCCCTGGCTTTGCAGGGAAATGCCCGATCTAGGGCTACCCAAATCAGATTCCAGCTGAAATCAGGTCTGAAATCAATCCTCCACCTTGCTCGTCACCCACCACATAGGAAAAATGCTTTTGCAGGTTGTGGCTCCTAAGTGAGTCTAGTGAAGAAGGACTAGGAAGAGGGGAAGGGGAGCGGGGAAGAGAAGGAGAAAGAAGGGAGAAAAGCCTCCATATTTCTGCCAATGCAGCTTACTAGCTTCTCTCCCAGAACAGCCCTGAGGGTCTCTCTACATGGACTAGACCCCAAAGAACAGGTCCTCATGCAGATTAAAATCCCCTGGGAACTCATGCCCCTCCACCTGCGCCTCCTCTGTTAACTGGATCTCTTGCTTTGTGCCAAATTTTATTTATGTCTCTAGGAGACATAAGTATTGGTCACGATGCTTATTAATCTTGAAATCTTGAATCCTATCCTGCCACCTTCCAGCTGTGGTAGATTCACAACAGCAATATGCAAAAAACAACCCTAGGCAAGCACCCATTTTATTTTATGTCTTTCTTTGGACAAGTCAATTAGGTAAATTAAAGACATCAACTTTATTAGGTATAATCGGCATACAAGAAAATGCATTTATTTAAAATATACAGCTTGATGAGTTTCAACAAATGTACCTCTCTCTATATAAGCCCCACTACAATTAAGATAGATAGCATTTCCATCATTCCAGAATGTTTTCTCATGCCCTTGGTAGCCCATCTCTCCAGGAAACCATTACTCTGCTTTCTGTTACTACAGATTACTTTTGCTTTTTCAGAATTTCACATAAATGCAATTATACAGTATTATGTATTTGTGGTGGGTATAATTCATTAATTATATTGGACATTAGTAGCTTATTCCTTTTTTAGTGCTGAGCATTATTCTGTATCTTTATTATTGTTATTTTTTAAGGCAAGATCGTGGTGCTATATGGCCCAGAATGGTCTCAAACTCCTGGCCTCAAATGATCCTCCTGCTTCATTAGTCTCCTAAGTATCTAGGACTGTAGGCTAGCACCACCATGCCCTGCCAACATTTTTTAATATAATGATAACTTTTTGCTTTTGGACCAAATAGCTAGATCAGAGATAGCAAACTTAACTGCCTGGCAAGCCAGTCAAGTAATATAAACGAAAGAAAAAATCTGGTGTAAGAAAAATTATTTTTTAGAACACTAGACCTTCTTGTTATATCATTATTTTCCAAAGAAATATTTCATTTTCTTCAACTTAAAGGGAACCGTAAGTGTAAATATGATGACAAATGGCAACTGACACATTGCTTTGGGGGGGAGTGAGGAATGAAGGGGATAGTGGCAAATTAGAGAGCCCACGCCCACCGAGAGGAAGCAACTTTGCTATGTAGGAACCTGAGACCAGGTTTCATATCTTCTTATTGTTCCAAAAAAGCAGGAAATCTGGGTTTGTATGTGAAATCTCCTGAGTTTTAATGTTGGAAACAAATTCAGATTTTATTAAAACACTGAACAGGCCAATTCTGTGCAGACCAAATAAAACAGATCTGGGGGCCAGATGTGGACTGGGAGGCGCCACTTGTGTCCTCTGACGTGGACAGAGCAAGGCTAGCTTGAGCTGCCCATTCACAAGGGCCCTGGTGCTGCTGAGACCTCCCAGTCCGGAGAAAGCCCAAGGGCTGTTTCATCTTACTGGCTGTCCGGAAGAGAGGCAAAAAAGAGAAGCAAAAATCATTCCAATGCCAGGTGAAGAAAATAGGAAGACGATATTTGCTGCAGGCCAATTGTCTTATTTTTTATTCCCCCCACGCCAGAGCATCCCGGGAATGCACAGGTTAGAATCACCCAGGGCAGGAAAAATTCAGATCCTCAGGTCTCTTCTCATTTACTTTACTAGAATCTCTGGTGGTCGGGCCAGCTATGGATCTGCATTCCAACAAGCTCAATTCTTATAATGTAATAATTCTTATCCACACTGAAGTTCGACACCCAGGGCACTGGGTTTTCCAACCTTTACCACGCAGGACTCAGTTGCCGTCGGGAGTCCATTTTGTCCTGCCACTAATGTGGAGGCCTCTGTTGGCGGGAAGAGGAAGAAAGGAAGGACTTGAGCGCCCCCTAGGGATTAGCCTGGCCAGTGAACAGCTTTATAAGTGATCAGTGGTTTTTCAGAGATATTAGAAATAAAATTGGTGTTTTGGGGCCCTTGCTATCATCTGGCACTGGGACTGATGATTTACTATTATTGCTTGAATTTTATAGAGGAGGAAATTCACCTGCAATGCAATGGCATGGTTGATGATCCTCTTTTCAATATATTTTCTTTACTTGACTTCCAGGACATTCTTTGTTTTTGCCTCCCATCTCCCTGGTTATTCCATCCTAGTCTTCCTTTTAGTCCCCTTCTTTTCCCAAATCTATCTGTTTTGGAGTGCCCCAAGAATTTGTCTTTAGTTTTCTTTTGTCCCTATGCTCACTCTTTTAATAAAGTTGTTTATCAATATGCCGATGAATCCCAAATTCCTATTTTGTAAGCAACATCTCTCCTGGATTCTGGACTCATTTATGCAGCTGCCTACTTGATATGTGCACTCGGATACTTCAGAGCCCCCTCAATCTTAAAATGGCTAAAAGGAAAGGGTTCTCATCTTCTCCCCCAAGCCTGCCCTATTAGAGGTTTTTCTCACTGCAGTTGATGGAAACTGCATCCTTCCAATTGCTCAGAGCAAAATCCTTGGTGTCATTGTTGATTCTCTCCCTCTACCACTTTCCTCCATCCCCACAGCTCCCACCCTGGGTGAAATCATCATCTGTCACCTGGAGTATTTGCTCCAGCTTCCTTTTCCATCTCCTTGCTGTCAAACTGTCCAAGAGACTATTCCCAACACAGAAGCCAGAATGGTCTTCTCAAAATGTAACTCAGATCATATCATTCCTTTGCCTGAAGTCCATCCCAGTCTTCCCTTTTCACTCAGACTAAATGCTAATGTCCTTCAAATGGCCAGTGAGGCCCTCCATGAGCTGGAGCCCATCACCTCTCTGATGGCATCTTTTGTTATTCTCCCCACATTCAGGCCAGTCCAGCCACAGTGATCTCCAGGCTATTCCTAACATGTGCCTGGCTTGTTTCTGCCTTAAGGCTTTTGCCCTGGCCCTTTCACCTGCCTGGAGCATTCTCTCCCCCCAAATCTACTTAGCTAACTATTTCACCTTCCAAAAATCTTTACTCACATGAGACCTATTCTGTCCCCTCTATTTAGAATTGCAGCCTGTCCCTCTGTCTGCACTCCCACCTCGTCCACGCTATACTTTCCCCATAGCATTGTATGGCTTTCCAACATATTATATAACTTAGCAATTTTTTATGTTTTTAGTTATTTTTACTCCCCCAAATCTGAGCTCCAAGAAGGCAAGGATTTTTGCATTGTAGTATGTTTTATAACATATCCCATACACATAGGTCAGTGAAATGTTTGTTGAATAAATGAGACATGGAGAGATTACATACCTCGCCCTAAGTATTTCAATAACTTATTTGAGAATTAAAGCTGAGTAATAAACAGTTGTTTTCACCTTATAGAGAAACCGACTACAGATCCATACATACAGTCTAAGCTTGGGCAGCTTCTGTGGGGAGTGGCACTGAGTACCAGCATCCACAGCCTTTTAAAGAAACCAGAGACACAGCAATGTGCCATCTGTTCTCCTCTCTTCTGGGGTGAAGTTGAGTCTCTACTATTATGTGGTTGTGACACCCTACCAGTTGTATCATCCACAGAATTGGACATTGTCTCCTTTGCCTAATTTACTTGGGGGAAATTATGCTGAATTACAGGTAGTATTTTTCCTTACAGTGAGAAGTAAATCGCTGACATCTAGTCTATGTCAGTGATTAAAAATGAACCGGAAACCATTCTTCTAAGTGAAGTATCACAAGAATGGAAAAACAAATAGCACATGTACTCACTAGTAACTTGGAGCTAATCAATCAACACTTCCATGCACTTATGGACATAACACTCGTTGGAAATCAAGCAGGTGGGAGGAGGGGATGGATAAATTCACACCTAACAGGTGCAGTGCACACTACCTGGGCGGTGGGCACCCTTCAAATGACTTTGACTCAAACGGTACAAAAACAATTTGTGTAACCAAAACATTTGCATCTCCATAATATTCCAAAACAAAAAGCAAAAAATGTTTTTGCTTACAATTTGGGTTTAAGGCTCGGCTCCTATAGCTCAACCGGCTAAGGCGCCAGCCACGTACACCTAAGGTGGCGGGTTCGAATCCCCAGCCTGGACCCGCCAAACAACAATGACGGCTGCAACCAAAAAATGGCCGGGCGTTGTGGCGGGCGCCTGTGGTCCCAGCTACTTGGGAGGTGGAGGCAAGAGACTCGCTTGAGCCCAGGAGTTGGAGGTTGCTGTGAGCTGTAATGCCACGGCACTCTACCCAGGGGGACAGCTTGAGGCTCTGTCTCAAAAAAAAAAAAAAAAAAAAAAAAAAAAAAAAAAAAAAAAAAAAAAAAAAAAAAAAAATTTGGGTTTAATGATGAGTCCCTGGAAGTTTTAACTCATAAAATGAAGCAACATAAAATGATACGAAATGAATTTCCTATAATGGGGTTTTGCTGAAGTAAAACTTGTCATCGAGCATACCTTGATAAGAGATGCAGTGAACGGCCCTCATCCTGAGTTGCCAGCAATTGCATTTCTCCCAGAGAAGCAAGCCTGACAGCTCCCTGTCGCGAGAACTTTGGGGACTTTGTCTGGACGATAAAGCTGATGTGTATGCAATGTACCTCACCCGATGAGCAGGGTGGGGCTCTGGGTCATATATTCTTCATGTCCTCTCGTTGGCTAGATGATCCCAAGTTCATTGGTGGCAAAACCTATCTATCTACTTCAGTGGTAAATTATTCCCCAAAGCTTCAGCCTTCTGAAGGAAATCCAGATGCTGTTGCCCCCGCTCCACGTCACTGATCCTAAATCCAGCCCTGCTCCCATTTCTAGGGTTCCCTAATCCTTCCAGCATTACAACTGTAATGCCATTACAACCATGGCACTCCCAACCTATTCCACTTAGAAAAAGTAAGAGACTGAAGACTTGACTCCCCAGAGCTGGTTTTTACCATTAGAAAACCAAATTTTTCGAAGAACCACTGTCAGAAAATAAAAGGAGAGGGGCTGGAAAACTGCCACACTGCCTGAAGCATTGATCAAATTTACCCATACAAAATTCCCAGCTGTCTGACCACACATACGACTACTTAGATTTACAGCTTGATCCTTCAAAACTGGACATTTGCCTCAAGGAAAAGTGTCAGGTCCCATCTGGGGTGCCACTTGTCCGGGCCACGACTGGCCAGGTCTCCAGCCCCGGCTTATCTAGTGTCTGGAGGCAGATTGCTGTGCTATCGTGCTCAGGAACAATTCCCCTCAGGTGCCTGAGGGCTATTTGCCTTAGCAGAAGGGAGAGAGAGAGAGAAACAATCTTCAAGGGATAGAAACAGTCTTAGTAAAAAAGTAAATCTTTAGCAGTCTTCTTAGGTCCTGGGCAGGGGCCATCCGAGCAGAAGTGAAAGAGTCAGAGTGAACAAGTCTGTGAAGGAATGCGTGCTCTCCGACTGCCTGCTCCTGCAGCTTCTTACAGACATGATCCCATGGTGACTTGCACCACAGGTGTAGACACTGCCAATCACTGATGTTCTTGTCTCACAAGCTCTCATGTTAGGAGAGCCAAATCCCTTTCCCACGGCCTTATCACCAAGGTGTTACATTACCGAGCTGTTACAGGTGTTTCTTATAACTCTCCCTTCTTCCCGTGAAGATATATGGTGGTCTAGATAGAATGCTTGAGAGAATGTGTGAGAGAAAAGATTCTGGTTGACATCTAGGGATTAAATGACAATACTGTATTTTTTGGTTGTGGAAATAAAATCAGCTCAAAAGTATATAAAAAAAGAAATTAATCTCAGTCATAGTGACCACCATTTTCTGTTGGAATGATTTATTCATAAGGAACCACTTCAAAATTTGACATATTCCATGGTAGCCAGTAGCTCCTTCTTCACAGTGGATTCTTGGTGGTAATAGTTGTTTATAGCAAATGAACCTGAACTTGTTGAAATATTTGCTTCCCTTGACGTGCAGAGACCAGACTGTCCAGGCTTTCCTCTCGCCTCCCTGGCCACTTCTCAGCATCATTACTGGGTCCCTCTTATCACCCTGATTCCAGCCTCTGGACCAATCTAGAGTTCAGTCTCCTCTCTACTCATCTTTTCCAATGATGAGCTCAGCCGGTCTTTACGACACCATCTGCATGCTGGACCAGAACACTCCTCTGAATTCCAGACTCGCCTAAAAGAAAGGCTTGCTTGACATCTCCATTTGGAGATCTTTCTTTATTTTTTTTTGAGACAGAGCCTCAAGCTATTCCCCTGGGTAGAGTGCTGTGGCATCACCGTTCACAGCAACCTCCAATTCCTGGGCTCAAGCAAGTCTCCTGCCTCAGCCTCCCAAGTAGCGGGCACCACAGGCGCCCGCCACAATGTCCAGCTATTTTTTGGTTGCAGCCATGATTTGGCGGGCCTGGGCTGGATTCATTCCAACCTGCCACCTTAGGTGTATGTGGCTGGCACCTTAGCCACTTGAGCCACAGGTGCCAAGCCTCCATTTGGAGATCTTTTACAGGAATAACAAAATTAACATTTTTCAAACCAAGATCTCAAATTCCCCCTTTACCCCTGCCCAACATATCTTTCTTCCCTAGCTTAGTAAACAATGACTCTACTAATCTAGTTGCTTAATCTGAAATTCTTAATTGGGCTCAGCGCCCATAGCTCAGTGAGTAGGGCTCCGGTCACATACAATGAGGCTGGTGGGTTCAAGCCCAGCCCAGGCCTGCTAAACAACAATGACAACTGCAAACCCCACCCCACCCCCCCCAAAAGAAAGAAAAATAGCCAGGCGTCATGGCAGGCACCTGTAGTCCCAGCTACTTGGGAGGCTGAAACAAGAGAATCACTTAAGCCCAAGAGTTTGAGATTGCTGTGAGCGGTGACATCACAGCACTCTACCAAGGGTGACATAGTGAGATTCTATCTCAAAATAAATAAATAAAATATAATAAAGTGGAATTCTTAATTGGTATCTTTCTTTAAGAGTACCCCACATTTGTTCCTCCAGAAAATCCCATTGCATCTATATTCAAATTGTAGCCAGAATCCAATCACTTCTCACCACTTCCCCTGCTACTATTTGGTTAAATCCAAGCCACCAACGTCTTTTTTTCCTGGAATAGCCCCCTAATCTGTTTCCCTCTACAATCACAACTCATAACCTATTCCCTATACTGGTGGGCTTCACAGACCTGCCGCATCAGCATCATCTGAGAACTTGCTGGAAATGCAAACTCTCCTGTACCACACCTGACCTACTAGGTCAGGAACTCTGGGGATGGGGTCCAGCAATCCGTGTTGTAATGAGCACACCAAGGTGCTTCCGAGGCATGCTCAAGTCTGAGAACCACTTCTTTCCAAAGTAGCCTGGATAACCCGTTTAAAACGTCAGTGTGATCATTCCCCAGTGGCTTTCCCACTCCTTTCAGTAAGACCTGAGTGTGAGATGGCCCTCCATGATCCCTTTCCCATCCACACCAGGTCTATAAACAGCTTTCTCCCCATTCACCCATTCTCACTGTGCCTGAGAATGTACGCTGGCCCCTTCACTTTGCCTCAGGGCCTCTGCACCTGCTGTTCCCATCTCCAACACCCTCCCCTCCCTCTTCCCACTCAACCAAATGGCTCCCTCCCTTCCTCCTTCTGGTCTCTACTCAAATGCCAGCTTGCTACAGGGGGCTTCTCCCAACCATGATATTTAAAATAACAACCTCCACTTCTCACCCCAGTCCCTGTGCCCCTGCACCCCCTTTTGCTTCACTATTTTTCTACTTCATCACCCATCACCATCTTGTCTGACCAAAAAACAATTGGTCATCGTGACCCTTAAGAATATACACCCCACCAGGCTCCACAATGTGCCTGTTGTGCTTCTTGCTGTATTCAGAGCCTGAGCAGTGCTGGCATATTTGGTAGGGGCTTTGTAAGTATTTTTTAATAAATGAATATCCAATAAACAATGACCAAGGCATTCCTCTGGGGAGACAATAAATTTATTCCAGTGATATTGCCATTGCTCAAGATATTTTTAGGGCAAGAGTAGAAGCAGAGAAACCATTTAGGGGGTCATTTGCAATAATCCAAGAAAAAGATGAGGAGGGCTTGGATTCAACCCGGTGGTAGCAGAAGGGGTGGTGATGAGGAACGACTGGATTCCGGATGCAATTTGCATATAGATCCAATGAGTCAAGGTCAGTTTATAAGTCACATCTGAAAACCAGTCTCAATATTTGAGAGAGATCAGATCTTAAAAAAATAATAAAAAGCATTTTATCACGGACATTATTCACTAGTTTCAGAATCATATGATATTTGGCTCTTGTAGAAATCAAATTTCTCCTTGAAAAGTGAAATTCTGAACTGCGGAAGACATTCATAGGCTCTGAATGCAATGCCCCGTATGATGAAAGAATCATTCTGGTTTTTATTGAGCACATTTCTACATTTGTGTGATTTGATCCTCACAGTAATTCTCTGAGGTCTGTGTTATTAACCCCATTTTTCAGATGAAGAAAATGAGGTTCAGCGAGGTGAACAAATTTCCTCCAGGACTCCCAGCTGCGGAGTGGGAGGATTTAAATATAGGTTGGCTCACGTATTTTCTTCGTGAGAAAAAAAAAAAAAAAAAAAGAGGTACTGGGAACAAAGGCAAACTTCCAAGAAGAAAACACTCACTTAGGACATCCCGGTTGTATCTACTTCATGGTCACATCGAATAATCACAGCTTCAGGGAGGGGCAGAGCCCCGCAGCACATACCAGGCGTAGCCAGTGCAGCTGGGCCGGTTCTGTTTTCCTGCAGCTCAGGCCAGAGTGGGGTCTTCTTCCTTCAGTGACTGCGGCCCTGACCAGGTAGGTCCTGCTCCTCTGGACACTGTTTCAGTGTGGCTAGAGGAGACCATTGCCATTGCTGTTGGAATTCCATGCTCCCCATGGCTATGTGGCCAGCACTGTTTCCAGACAAGAAACTATTGTTTGGGTAGAAATAGAGGGTGCTTCTCACTGGGGAATTAGGGTCCAAGAAGGATGCACATTTCAACAATGCCTCCTTTGTAGTGAGTGATTTATTATTTTCAGGCTTATATGACTTTTTCAGATTTAAATCACAACTCCTTATTTTGGGTATGTGTTCCAGGGTGTTATGGACTCATAGAATAGGCATCTCACAGCACAGTAAAGCTAAAGCTCTGTACCGTCCTGAGTAGACTCCGGAATTGCCACTGCAGCTGGGGGCAAGGGGCAGAAAGGCCACGGATTCAGAGAGACGACTGACCGGGAACCAGCATTTACAGAGAGGGGGCTCCTCCCACAGCAGGCGTTTTAAGAACGTTATTTCCACTGAGCCTCACAGTCGCCTGAGCAGTTGTTCCCCAAGTTTTACAAATGAGGAACGTAATTAGATAACTGGAGCAAGATCACACAGCTGGTGAGAGTGGAATCTGGGATCAGTGCCCGGGTCTCATTCCAAACCTGTTCTCTTTCCATTTCCTGTTCCCTACTCCCTTGCTGATCTTTCTGAACTTCAGTTTTGTCAAACGAGCCACCTAGTTGAAAGTACACACAGATGGTGCTTGTGAGCGCCTCTGACATGGGCTTGCCACATTGTAGGTACTCAACAAAAATCACATTTTTAAATTGTTCCTCACTTTCTTCCGCTCGTATCATTTCATCCCTTTTTGATTTTCGTGCTCTTCTTCTTCTCTGTCTCGCTCTTTCAACTCTTACTTTCTTTTTCTTCTCTCTTTTCTCTGTAGAAAAATAAAACCTAAAGATCCTCTTCCCAGTGGCAACGTAGACTTAAAAAAAATCCCCCACAAGTACACCAACAAGAACTGTGCAAGGTCCACATACAGAGAACTACCAAATGTTACTGATGATATGAAAAAAGGTTTGAGTAGATAGAAATCTATGTATGTTTCCGGATGAAAGACTCCAAAATCCCAGGATGTCAACTTTCCAAATTAACCGATAAATTCAATGCGATCCTAATAAAAATTCTAACGGGAGATTTAAAGAACTTGAAAAGCTGATTTTAGAGTTCCTCTGGAAGGAAACAAATGCATCAGACCAAATGACAAAATTATAAATTAAAAATAACGATGAGGAAGGACTTGATTTTCAATCACTAAAAGACATTAAGTTTACCTTAATTAAATAATGTTGGACGGGTTCAAAATAAAGATGTGGACAAATGTCTTTACTGTCCCAAAAGGACAATTCAGGAGCAAAGCTATGTATCCAGGGACATTTAGAATATAAAAAGTAGCATTTCAGATGAGTACAAAAAGAACAGACTGTGATGATACTGAGACAGTTGTAGATCCTGAAAACAATTCAGATCCTTCCATCACATCGTACCCACAAAATCCAAGTGGATGACATTCTAAACATCAAATCTTAAGAAACCCAAATCTGGCTCGGCGCCTATAGCTCAACCGGCTAAGGCGCCAGCCACGTACACCTAAGGTGGTGGGTTCGAATCCCCAGCCCGGACCCGCCAAAACAACAATGACAGCTGCAACCAAAAAATAGCCGGCGTTGTGGCGGGCGCCTATGGTCCCAGCTACTTGGGAGGCGGAGGCAGGAGACTCGCTGGAGCCCAGGAGTTGGAGGTTGCTGTGAGCTGTAATGCCACGGCACTCTACCCAGGAGGACAGCTCGAGGCTCTGTCTAAAAAAAAAAAAAAAGAAACCCAAATCAGAGAGGAATGAGACTGAAATATAGCACATCTGTTTTTGTGATTGGAGGGGGGTTGATGAGAAACATTAATAAAAGACTGACAAATCTCACTTCAAAAAAAATGATAAGATCTATAGGATGAAAGACACTACAAGGGCCTAGTGAAACCTTTGTAATATGTAAAATTAAGTATAATATACAAAATATATTAAAGGCATCTGAAACTATTATGAAAAAGACGTAAAACATAACTAGGCAAAAGAAATGGGGACAATTCATAAAAAATTGAGAAATAAGAAAAGATACTTAATCGTAATAAAGGAAATACAAAACAAATAACAATAAGATACACTTTATAACCAATCAGTTTGTTAAAGATTTAACAGATTGATACCAGTTTGATCTGGTAGACACGGGCAATTTCAAACACTGTAAGACACTCGTACAAGCTTTTATGATGATAATTTAGAAATATCCAACTAAATTTAAAGTTCATGTATCCTTGGAGTTCTTAATTCTGCTTTTAAGAATCTATAGCTATGAAATACTCAGATATGTCCATAAAGTAAATAGACATAGATTGTCTTTGCAGTTTTATTTCTAGTAAAGAACAATTGAAAAGGGGCAAAAATTTCCCTCAATTAGAAAGTGGTTAATTGAATTATGGCACATTTATTTATTTTTATTTCTTTATTTCTTTATTTTTGAGACAGAGTCTCACTATGTCACCCTCAGTAGAGTGCCATGGAATCACAGCTTATAGCAACCTCAAACTCTTGGGCTTAAGCAATTCTCTTGCCTCAGCCTTCCAAAGACCTGGGACTACAGGCACCTGCCACAATGCCTGGTTATTTTTTGGTTGCAATTGTCATTGTTGTTTAGCTGGCCTGGGCCAGGTTCAAACCCACCAGCTTCAGTGTATGTGGCTGGCACTATACTCACTGAGCTATAGGCACCAAGCCTATGACACATTTATATTGTGAAATACTATATGATGATTGAAGAATATTAATTATTAATATTCACTCATATTAATTATTATGGGTGTATAACAGTTGTATATCTTCACAGGGTATAAGTGATATTTTGATACAGGCAAACAATTTGAATTAATCAAATCAGGATAATTTGGGTATCCATTGCTTCAGGAATTGATCATTTCTTTGTGTTAGGAACATTTCAATTCCACTCTTTTAGTTATTTTAAAGTGTACCTTAACTTATTTTTTATTATTGTCATTTTATTCTGCTGTCAAATAATTTTCATTCTAACTATCTAACCTATTTGCACCCATCGACCATCCCCACTTTATCTTTTGATCCCTGCTACCCTTCCCGTCCTCTAGTAACCATCATTCTGCATTCTGTCTCCATGAGCTGGTATTTTAGCTGCTACATCTGAGTGAGAGCATGCAAGATTTGTATTTCTGTGCGTGGCATGTTTCACTTCATGTCCTGTTCTCCAGTTCTATCCCTGTTGTTGCCTATAGCTGGGTTTCATTCTCTCTGTGGCAATGTAATATCCCGTTGTGTACGTGTACCACAACCTGACCTATTCATCCACTGATGGACACTTAGGTTGACTGTAAATCTTGGCTGTTATGAAAAGTGCTACAAGAAACATGGGGGTGCAGAGACCTTTTCCATGTACTGAATACCTAGCGTGGGATTGCTGGGTCACATGATAGTTCTATTTTCAGTTGTTTGAGGACCATCCATACTGTTCTCCATAATGGTTGCACTAATTTACATTCCCAGTCACAGCAGATGAAGGGTCCCCTTTCTCCACACCCTTACCAGCCTTCAGTATTGCCTGTCTTTTTGACAAAAGCCATTTTAACAAGGATGAGATGATATTTCATTGTAGTTTTGATTTGCATTTCTCTGATAACTAATGATGTTGAGCATTTTTTCATATACTTGCGGGTCATTCGTATGTCTTCTCCTGAGAAATGTCTATTTAGATATTTTCACATTTAAAAATCAGATTATTTGGGTGGCGCCTGTGGCTCGAAGGAGTAGGGCACCGACCTCATATGCCAGAGGTGGCGGGTTCAAACCCAGCACTGGACAAAAATTGCAAAAAAAAAAAAAAAAAAAAGAAAGAAAGAAAGAAAGAAAAGAAAAATGTTTAAAAACTAATTAAATAAATAAATAAAAATCAGATTATTTGATTTTTTTGATTGATTTGTTGGGGTTCCTTATATATTCTACTTAAAGTCCAAGGGCTCTTTAGTAAGCAGGTCATGAATCCTGTCAGGACCGATGCTTTCCCTGTAGAGCAGCATGTTTCCTTCTGGCCCAGGGCACATCCAGAAAGGCTGTCCAGGAGCTCAGGCCTGGACTCAGGGCTTTCAGGAGTCTGCTTGGGACTTTACCTTACTGAAGCTGAGCTGGTACCCACGTTGTGAAACAAAGTCCTCTGAGCTCTTCCTGTCCTTAAGTAGAAGACTATCCCTGAGCTGTACTGCCAACAGTTTGGGGAGCGGTGACACAGGCACTGGCTTGGCCATTGCTGGTGTATCACTAAGTCACATGAGCCCACGTCCAGTGGCTTCAAGCCAGCACAGCTGCAGGAATTACCCAAGGCCTGCAGCCTTTGTGGTCCAACTGCCTTATGAATTTAATTCAGACCCCAGGCTGCTTTTTGTCTTCCAGTGGTGGGGCTGGCTGGAACTTGGGTTTCAGGGCAGAGGATTTCCCTCTAGCTGGGCTGCTCTAAAGTCTCCCTCCATGCGTGCCAGCAGAATTCTGCCCTGTATCGTGTTTCCCCATGACAGGGTAGCCCTGAGTTCCAACGCAAAATCCCACTTCACTCTCCCTCCCCCTCCCCCAGGCACACAGATTCTTTCTCCATTTGGTGTTAGGGCAGTACCCAGGTGGGGTGGGGGGTGGCGTAGGCAGTCAGAATTTCTGCATTATTTGATATAGTGTTAAAAGCAGGTATCATGGTCACTGACCTGATTGTTAGTTTTTCTGAAGGTGTTTCGGTTGAATTAGCTGTTGTGCAGAGGGATCACTGAAGGTTTCTATTCAGCCATCTTGCTCCACCCCCTCACCAGATTTCTGTTGACTACATAAAAGAGTTCTAAGACATATGGTCAAGTGAAAAAAAGCAAGAAATCAGGAACTATGGGCAAAGAGGACTTGGTTTTTACTCTATGTAACATGTCTCGTATTATTCGTATTATGTATAGCAAGCCCATTTTGCTATATAAATAAGAGCAAAAGAAATATGTAGTGTGTAGTATGGTCTAAGTAACCACAGCACTGGTGTTACTGTTGTTCTGTGTCCAGTAAGTTTCCCTTGGACATAGCCTAAATGAGATTCTTGCAATGCCCTCCCAGGGCAGAGGTGGGTTGCTGGCTCTGAGGGCATGAGGATGCAGGCGGGAGGACACAAATGTGAGCTGATCTAGCACAGAGAGGAAAATGTGAAGTTGTAGCTTCCCAACTCCCACTCTAACATTCTAGTTATCAGCATGATACTTGAGATTCAGTTTAAATAAGAATCGCTTACTTTACATCCTTTTTGTTAACCTGGATGAAAGTGGAACACATTATTCTTAGTAAAGCATCACAAGAATGGAGAAGCAAGAATCCTGTGTACTCAATTCTGATAGGAGGACAGTTAATGACCTAGTACACAGTGGGGGGTGGGGGAAGGGGAGAGCAGAAAGAGGGGAGGTGGGAGAGGGGTGGGGGAAGGGAAGAGCAGAGGGAGAAGGAGGAATGGGGTGGGGGTCACAGTGTGGTGTGGTAAAGTCCCACACCTAAGAGGGACTTTACCTAACAAATGCAGTCACTGTAACCTGGTTCTTTGTACCTTCAATGAATCCCCAGTAATAAATAAATAAATAAATAAAGATAAAGCAAAAAAAAAAAAAAAGAATCGTTTACTTAGTTCTCTCTTCTGTTTCAGGCTTCAGTGGAAGTCCTTCCAGCAATGGGAACTGTGTTACCCACCCCAAGAATGAGGCATCCTTTGCTCTTGGTGCACTCTCTCCGGACACAGGGGATAAACAATACCGTATCTTTCTTTCTTCCTCCCTCTCCAAAATCTTTATTCTTATTTAGATGAAACATTAAGGGCAAAAACAAAACTTAAAAGATTTTTTTTTAATACACACACACACATGAATGAAGGGTATATATGAGACTTCGTATTATCATTCTTCCTGGAAAGATTCTCCATTTAAAAAAAATTGTTATTTATTTGTTTATTTATTTATTTTGAGACAGAGTCTTGCTCTGTTGACCCAGGCTAGAGTGTCATGGGGTCAGCCTAGCTCACAGCAACCTCAAACCCCTGGGCTCAAGCAAGGCTCTTGCCTCAGCCTCCCAAATAGCTGGGACCACAGGTACCCACTAAAACGCCCTATTAATTTTTCTATTTTTAGTAGAGATGGGTCTCCCTCTTGCTCAGGCTGGTCTCAAACTTCTGAATTCAAGCAGTCTTCCCACTTAGCCCTCCCAGAGTGCTAGGATTACAGACATGAGTCTTAGAGCCCAGCAGAAAGATTCTTTAGAAAATGAAAAAGAAGGCTGGGTGTGGTGGTTCACACCTATAATCCAAGCACTTTGAGAGGCCAAGGTAGAGGTTTACTTGAGTGGAGGAGTTTGACATTGCAGTGAGCTATCATGATGTCATTGCATTCTAGCACAGGCAATAGAGACCCTTACTTAAAAAAAAAGGACAGAGAAAGAAAAATAAAACTACTTATTGTCATTTATAACACAGTTATAATTCTTCTACATGTGTATTCTAATTATTTTTGCATTTACATGGCTTTTAAAATATTTCTCTTCTGATTAGGTTTACTGGCTTTTAATTATTTCATAGATTTCAATTTTTTCAGGTAAATATATTGATTTGCCTAAGGTTCATGTGATAGCAAGCTAAAACTAAAACTGTAAGTGATCAGGGAATAAAAAAGTAGGATGACTAACTCTGCATACACTGAAGAATATTTAAAGTATGTGAGCATAGCACGCAAAATAGACACTAATTTGGAAATCAAGAGACTTTGCCATCCTGTGTCAGTCATTCGACTGGACTGTGGACAGGTGTGTGGGCTTTTTGATATTTTACAAATATATGAGTTTATTATCTGTAAATTAAGTGGATTGAGGGACTAGATTTTTAAAGTCCTTTCCACTAAGATTCAAAGATTTCCATTGATTGTTGGGAGTGTGGAACAACTTTTAGATAAGTTAGAAACAACACTAGCAATAACATCAAAAACATGAATAGCGGCTTTGCACCCATAGCACAGTGGTTACAGCACCAGCCTCATAAACCAAGGGTGGCAGGTTCAAACCCAGCCCAGACCAGCTAAACAGCTGAAACAAAAAAATAGCTGGGCATTGTGGCAGACACCTGTAGTCCCAGTTACTTGGGAGGCTGAGGCAAGAGAATAGCTTGAGCCCAAAAGTTTGAGGTTACTGTGAGCTGTGATGCCACAGCATCTACCGAGGGTGACATAGTGGGGAAAAAAAAGAAAAACTGAATAGCTTCCATTTAACAAGTGCTTACTCTGTGCAATGTGGCTGTCTACTTTTTACATGCATGTATTATCTTGTTCAATTCTTATAACAACCATTGGAAGTAGAGATTATTTCCTCCATTATGTGGATAGAGAAACTGAGGCCCAAAGAGAGTAAATAACTTTCCCTAGGGTCTACAGTTAAAACTGGGGAGGCTGGATTAGAACCCATGTTCTAATTCTAAGCGGAAGAACAACCTGTAACCCAAGACTGAACCATAACTTTGGTACATGGCACAAAGGCTGCCTTTGCGTTCTAGCCTTACAGCTGTTGGCTGGGGGGAGGGGAGGAGAGGAGACAGGCACTATGAAACCTTAAGGGTCCCTTTTGTTCCATAAAATGAATATGACTATAATAAAAGCTTCTTCCACTTCCCAGAATGTTCAGTTGTGGTGGGCCAATGAATTTCCATAGCAGGGCTGGAAATTTATAGCTGTGAGGGCATTCTGAAAATTTCCACTAAGTTGAGAAGTAATTTGAGCAGCTGAAAACAGATGGATCTCCCAGTTGAGCCTTAGAAAGGACACTTCCAGGTCAGGTTCCCGGCTGGCCTGGATGCCTGTGATTCATTTATTGTGTGATTAAGTGGCAGGCTTATGTTTTCCAGAGCTAATGATTCTAAAGCTTTCTGGGGTATTAAACTGAGGCACACTAAAAAAACTAAAGGCAATTAGAAGCAATCAAAGCATTTGGAAATTAAGATTCAATTTCTGCATTTGCTAAACTCTTCATCAAGAAAATCAGTGCATTTTTTTTAAAAGCCATGAATATGATACACAAAGAATTTAAAAAGCAATTGGTTTTAAAATGTACACATGCTTTCCAGAATGCTTAGACTATTTAGGACTGAACCATTTTTCACTTGTCTTGTTTCACTGCATTAATTCAGACATGTGCCTGTGAACACTCTCTTGAGTAATGTTTCTCTTTCAGTTTTGACAGATGAGTGGGTACGTAACTCTTTAAATGCCAGAAAAATCCTTATAAGTGTCAAAGAATAAAAGCTACACTGAACTATTTATACAAGAACTTCTAGCAAATAGTGGGCTGGTATAACCTCCCTTATTTGGGTTTAGGGATATAAAATGTTTGAAAATCCCTTAAGTCATATTAAACCAGGTTGGTAGTAAGCTTTGTCAAAGTGACCCAGAAGACAGGATTAGAAATTATTTCTCCATCCCAACAACCTTTGACTTCTTCAATTAGCACATTCATTTTGCTCAAGGCCAAACTCAATACCTTTTAGAATATGAAATAGAGCATTTCAACCTTTTGATCAAATATCCCCTCCTGGCCACCCATTATTCATTCATGTTTTTTGGCTCTGAAATCTCTTAAATACTCTTTCTCAATGGTGAACACTGGCTAGGCTAAGCTTTCCTAAGTGTGAAGAGATCTAGGTATTGGGGTGCATGCATGTGGTATTTAGCCAAAATAATCTCACAATCTGAGCAAGTGTTATTGACAATCCAAAACATTCAATAAATTATTTTGGCTGCCTTTTATTTAGTTTAGCTAGTTACACTCAAAATCACTAGATAATTGTTATATTCCTTCTATTGTTTGATGAATTAGACTTGACCGTATGGTTTGAATACCTAGACCAGAAAACTGAACTCAGTTCTACACTGCAGTATATTAGACCTGAAAGAGCCTTTAGAGACCAACTATTATTGATACCTGAGAAAGCTCACACCAGAAAACTTGCTCAAGGTGGGATATTTTGTTGGTGGAAGTGTTCCTTGGACCCCAGGTTTTCTGACCTTTGGTCGACTCGCTTGCCATAGTTCACCTGCAGCCTCCTGAGAAGTGATCACTGCTTTAGATGCCACCAACTGTGCCCCCTTTCTAGGTCCCTTGTGGTTCCTTTGTAGTATTTGACAATGTACAAATTTCCTAGATATAAAAGCTAATTTTCTCTTCCTGTGCCCTGGGGAAAGAGCTTTTGTATGTTTAAGTCTAAAAAATAGCTCATCTTCCAAAGTCTTTTCCCTACCATTCCCCAGAAACTCACACAGCCCTTAATATAGTTACATTTGCAATGCACAGAAGTCTGTCTTCATATGTCGATGCTGGGAGATCATTTTGGAGAATAAAGTCATAAGTTGTATACCAAAATTGATTTCACCATTAAAGGGAAAATTGCATTTAACATTAATTTTTATAAAGATTCTCTCTTTGGCCCATCTATGTCTTTTCATGAAAAATACTTTGTTCTCTATTATTGTGGCAGAATGGATCAGCGAAAGCTATAGATGATCCAATCCCCTCCGTAACCAGATTTCAGCCTCCCTCTGTATGGACCCTTTATGAAAATGACTCACAACGACCAGATAGGACGATTCAAGCTTGAGTTCCCAGAATCAGGTGGAGGTCACCAAGACCAAAAATCAAAATGTAATAGAGTTCAAAGAGCATTACATTAGGAATTGAATGATCTTTGTTTTCTGTCACTTACTGTGTAATCTTGAATGAATCAATCTCTCTGAGCCTCAGTAACATAATTTGTAAAATGAAAAAAATTAAAGCTCTGTAGACTAAACCCACTGATGGCTTCCCATAACTCTTAGAATAAAATACAAAGTTTCTTTTGTGGCCTAGAATGTCCTTCCTGAACTGGCTCTTCATTCTTTTCTATCACTTTAATGGTAATTTGACATGCCCTAAACAGTTTCTCTAATTCGGCAAGGTTTTTCCTGCCTGGGGCCTTTGCCCCTGTGTTACCTATGTCTGAAACATTCCCACAGTCCTCTCTTTTCCAGCTGATGCATTCTTTAGGCTTCAGCTTAAATGTCATCACTTTAAAAAGGTCTTCCTTACTACCCCATTAAATTATTACCCTTACCCCTCTCAACTGGGTTCCATTACTTTAAAAATAACATAATACCATTTAATTTTTTTCAGTATTATACTTGAAATTGTATATGTAAAAATAAATGCACTTTACTTATACATTATAAATATATTATAAATAAATGCACTTTATTTATATATTATACATTATAAATACATTATTTATATTATTTTTTTGTAATTACTCACAAAAACTAGTTGAGATCATTTTTGAAGGTTGAGGTTAACCTAAGTCAGGTTAACCCTTACTTCCTTTAATTTATACCAGGAGCCACTCTGATTTGTGATGAGCACAGTTTTGTAGCAGGAGAGAGGAGCTGGGTGCAGAGATTACTCTTAGGCAGGACCAACACAAAGGAGACTGACTAAATGTTGAGGCAAGCGCAGGGTCTCAGGTTGGCAAGTGAAGAATGGTGGCCTACAGTCCCAACAATTTCTATTTTATTTCAGGCAAAGGGCCAGCAAGGGGTGGGAGGCAGAAGATTTCAAGATGGTACTGATGTCTTCACCAGGAAGGGAGTCAGATACGGGACATTCAGAATCCAAGAGGCAGGCAGATAGCCAAGCGAAATTTGTGCCTGGGGAAGCAGGGCCCTTGCTCCCAAGCAAAGGCTCAGGGGCAATTTCCAGACCTTAGAAAGGGGGCTGCATAACACAGAATAGGGCTGCTATGAAGGCTAGGGAAATAAACAGGGGTTGGATAGGCTATTTTACAATGGAGACAGAAACAGTCTATGAAAAGGGGCCACCTCCAGAAGGACATGGCCTGGACCAGGAGCAGAGCACTATTTCCTGGGTCCAAAAGTCTACATGCAAAACCAACAGTGGGTTCAGGGAGTGTTGTGTGTTTTAGTCATCACTTGATCGTCCTCCTCAGTTAAGTCAGGTTAACCCTTGCTTCATCTCCTTTTGGCTTAGAACCTTGCTGAAAAGCAAAACAAAACAAAAAATCTCAAATCCTCTTGGCTTCTTTTCGTCAACAAAACCTCCGTTTCCTGAGACCTGATCAGCCCATTGTTTTCTCAGTTGGGGTAAAAATGAATAATGTGCTTGCTCTTCCAGGGGACATCTCATGTGGTCTCTCACATTTGTCTTGCTTCTGAGCTTGGGCTCTTCCTATGATTTCCTTTTACTGCCATTCCCCAAAGCCTGTAGATTGCTCCTGGTGACCAGAAATGCTCTATTCTCAGATCCGAGTTATTGACCTTGCAGGCCGTGAGAGTCAGGAGAAGCCAGGTTATGTTTCAGTAACAAATGGCCTCCCACCTCACCATGACGTATCACAAAGGTTTATTTCTCACTGTACTTCACATTCATTACAAACCACTGAAGCTCCACTCAGGTTCCCTTCACCCTGGGACACGCGCTGATAGCTCAGCCTCCATCTGGAACACTACCAGCCTCACAGTAGAGAAAAAGGAGAAATGGCAAACCACGCACTGCGTCCGGAAGCAACTGTCTGGAGATGACACATGCCACTTCTGCTTATACTTCAGGGGCCAGGAAGAATCACACAGACTGGCCTCACACTGACTTCCCCCACCGAGGGAAGTGTCACCTTCCCTAGAGTGAGAGTTTTCAGGTGTGATGATTAAGTTCGCCCTCTGTTTTGCCATCAGGATGTATATAGCTCACTGTGGGGTATATGTGCCTGTCAGGATACATCTTCTTATCTGTTGGGATGCACGTGCCATTCATTGCACAGGCACCAGAAGCTCCTGGGTCATTGGCTAGGACTATATTGTGGGCTAGTGTACTGGCCTCCTGGTTCCTCTCCAAGCCAGGTTTTCCTGCATGCCTCCTCCTTCTCCTCCCATCGCAGAACCAATCTATCAGGAGTCTGGGCCCGCCACAGCACTAGGCTTAGGTCAGTCTTGGCAAACTGAGATCCTTTCCCCCTCCCATTAGCAGGTAGTTCAGAGGCCTTCCCTGAGCTTACCTTTTGACCCGTGAAACTTCTTCTTGAAAAACTGATTTTGACTGATTGATAAATTTTTCATCCCAGCCAGTCATCTTATTGTACACTGCCACAAGATTCAATTTATCTTGTCTTCCCAAAATGACTTTTTGTTTTTTCTTTAGCACTTTTCTAAAACCCCAGTTCATTCTGAGTTTCTGGCTGCCTGGCACTATTGTCACAGGTTTCTATAATTCTTTTTTTTTTTTTTTTTTTTTTTGAGACAGAGCCTCAAGCTGTCCCCCTG
>NW_003852401.1:36210621-36217735 GCF_000181295.1 Otolemur garnettii
GTAGCTGGGACCACAGGCGCCCGCCACAACGCCTGGCTATTTTTTGGTTGCAGCCGTCATTGTTGTTTGGCGGGTCCAGGCTGGGGATTTGAACCCGCCACCTTAGGTGTACGTGGCTGGCGCCTTAGCCCGTTGAGCTATAGGCGCCGAGCCCTATAATTCTTTTTGATGTATCTCTCTCTACTTCAAGTTTTCCCTGGCGGCTCAAAGCTGTGAGTGTGAGGTCATGTTTACAGTAATAACTCAAATTTCCCTGAGTTATTTCACCTTGCCTCCTTCCTTATGTAAGAACTCATGGCCTCACTGAAGGTCTCATACTCATACTCAGTTACATCTGAGTATGTTTAGAGAGCTGGGAATAGGGGTCCCTCATAGTCTTCTGTCTAGGCCCCCAATCCCATGGATGTCCAGTAATTGGACCCATAGTGGCACTTGGGTTATTTTGCACTCTTTGGTTACAAGTCAGAAACCAACTTGAGCCAACAATCAAAATAGAGAGTTTACAATAAGAATACTGGGCCATCTCTCAGAACAGATGGAATATAGCTGGCACTCAGGAAATGTTCTGTTAGATTAGAAAAAGGAATTCTTTGGGAACTTTCTCAGTTTTTTTTACCTGCTGGTTTTTGGATGTCTGTTTCATGCACTTGCCTCTGTAGACTAGGTCTTTTTACCCTTGAGCCTGCATTGAGGAGATTTCCTAATTCTCTCTGCACCTCAAAACCAATTTCTGTCTGAGAAGATCTCATTCTTTGATCAGGAGTCCAAGCCTAGATTTTAAGTGACCCTTAAGGATGAGGGTCACTTAGTTATACTGGAGTTTCACTCAGTATATTTGGCAGAGTCAGATAGAGATGAGGGAAGAAAGATTTTGTTTGAGTTTGGCAGGCATTCCAGTTATCTATTGGATTACTTTGCTAGGGCTGCCATACCAAAGTATCACAGATTGAATGGTTTAAACAGTGAAGTTATTTTTCACAGTTTGGAGGCTGGAAGTCTAAGATCCAAGTATTGACAAGTTTGACTTGTTCTAGGACCAGTCTCCTTGGCTCACAGATGACCACATTCTCAGTATGTTCATTGTACACTCATTGTAATGTCTCTCTGTGAATCCTGAATTCCTTTCCTTATAAGGACCCCTCAAGTTGAATTAGGTCATACCCTAATGGGCTCATTTTAACGTAATTACCTCTTTAGAGGCCCTGTCTCTAAATACAATGACATTCAGAGGTACTAGGGATAAGTGTTTCAACATATGAATTTTGGAGGGACAAAATCCAGTTCATAGCATCTATTATTGCCTAACAAATCACCTCACCATATGCGGTCAGACAACAGAGTTGGCAAACTAATGCTAGAAAAAGTGCTACCTACCTCATTGCTGAATATCACTATGGTCACCTTGAGGTACTCGCCTTGGGAAGCTACATACTGATGCCAGTGCCTAATCCATCCTTCAAAGCAATTTTGGAATGCTTTTTCAGGAAGGGCCATCAGAGCTGTCATTATATAAGGTTAGACAATTAAGTTTGGAAACTCATGTTAGAAAAAGTGCTACATACCTCAGTGCTGAATATGACTACAGTCACCAGATGGCCAAGGGGAGTATTTCAAACGTGACCATAGCGATATGGTCCATTATGCATGACAGACTTAATGGTGTCCTGTACTTACGATCGGGCTCCCAATCAGGATATGTTATTTAAATAGTTAAGTTAATAATTCTAGAATTAGTTTCTTCTGCATATAAACAAACCCACATGGTATAAGTGGCTCATTGGCACAGCAGCTTTATGCTAGTGGCTGGTTTCATAGACACAGAAGCAGTGGAAAGAAACACAGCAATACGAAGGATCAGAGAACCCAGAGCCAAGAAAGTTTATGGCAAAAGAATTAGCTGGAGCCTTTTGTCTAAGGCTTGCTTAGATTTGCTAAGCTTGGGGAGCAACATCATAACACTGAGCCGTTTGCAAAGATTTAGTACGCAGTTAGTGGGAACATCAGCTGCTACAAGGCCATTATGATGAAAAAATCAAAAGGCTTTGCAAACAACCTCAGATACTTACTTTTCTTTTTTTTTTTATTAAATCATAGCTGTGTACATTAATGCAATCATGGGGTACAATGTGCTAGTTCTACACACAATCTGAAATGCTTTCATCAAACTGGTCAACATTGCCTTCACAGCATTTTCTTAGTTATTGTGTTAAGACATTTATGTTCTATACCTGGTAAATTTCACATGTACCCTTGTAAGATGCACCGTAGGTGCAGTCCCACCAACTACTCTCAGATACTTTTTTAAAGGAGCTGACTTCAGTGGTGAGCTCCTCTCCTCCAGCTGCAGGATCAAATCCTGATTCTCCAGCATCACCCCATCCTCTCCAGCACCTCTCCATCATCATCTTCCAATTCATATCAGTCCACCTTCTAACCTCAAGAATGCTCTTTCCAGTAAGCAAGACAATGATGCAATATTAGGTGAGTGTGAACTTTTCATATATTTTTTTTAATTTTTGCTATCTAAACTCTTTGTATGAGTTTGTTTTTATGTTCTATTTGTTTGAATTTTTGAAAAAGCATAATATTTTCTGTAACTTACTGTTACAGTATACGGTATTATTATTACATTACATTGTATTATTCTCACCACATATGAGTCATTATAATATTGCTGTTATTAGTATTAGCATTAGTATTATTACTGTATATGTGCTGTTCATTAGGGATCTGAGTTGCATACAAGTCCAACATAAAGGCATTTTCAGAAACCTATCTTATCTGTAACCCAGGAACTACCTATATTCTGTTCTTTTGTGAAGATATGTAGATAGAGATACTTAGACATCTGTATATGTGTATCCTTATGACAATACCACAGTGTCGTGGTTACTGAAGCTTTATAGTAAGTCTTCAGGGAATGTAAGTCTTCCAACTTTGTTCTTGTTCAAAATTCTTCTGCTTCTTTTCAGTCTGTTGTCTTTCCATGTACATTTTAGATTCAGCTTGATAATTTCTACAAAATTCCCGCTGCAGTTTTTATTGTTATTAGAGTGAATCTATAGATCAGTTCGGGGAAATCTGACCTCTTAATGATACTGAATCTACTGATCTGTGGACACAGTACTTTTCTCCTTTTTCTTAGGTCTCTCAACTTCTTTTAGTGATTTCTTTGCAGTTTCTAGTATACTGGTCTTAACATACTTTATTAAATTTTTCCCTAAATATTTCATGTTTTTCAATGCTGTAGTTAATGTTTTTTTTTTTTTTTTAAGAAATTTCGGCTTCCACTTGCTCGTTGTTCTTTTCTTGAAATAATAGAATAAATTATTCCATATTGAAGTAATATTGATTTTCATATATTAACCCTGCTAAACTCGCTTATAAGTTTTGGTAATTTTTAAAAATTCCCTAAGATTTTCTCTCTTTTTCTTTTATCTTTTTAGAGATTGAGTCTTTTCTCTATCACCCAGCCTGGAGTACAGAGGTACAGCTCACTGTAACCTCAAACTCCTGGGCTTAAGAGATCTTCCTGCCTCAACCTCCCAAGGTGTCAGAACTACAGGCAAGTGCCACCATGGATGGCTAATTTTTAAAAATTTTTTGTAGAGATGGGGTCTCGCTATATCAGCGGTTCTCAACCTGTGGTTTATGACCCACAAGAACTGCATTAAAGGGCCGTGGCATTAGGAAGGTTGAGAACCACTGGGCTATATTGTTCCTGTCTTAAACTCGTGGCTTCAAGTGATCCTCCTACCTTGGCCTCCCAAAGCACTAGAATTGTAGGCATGAGACACCATACCAGCCAGGATTTTCTATACTACAGGGTGGTCATAAAGTTTGTGTGCAATTTTAAATTAAAATTTCATAAGTAATATAACATTAAACATATGTAATATGATAACTACAAATTATAATTCATAACAAAATTATAATTTAATTGTGTTAATAATCTTTAACATTCCTTAGGAACATTATCATTTTTTCAAATGAGTTTTACCTCTCTCCTTCCAAGTGGCATGCTTTTTATTCTTTCTCTTGCTCTATGGCACTAAGACCTCCAGTACCATATTGAGTAGAAGTGGTAAGACATCTATATCTTTTTCCAGTCTTAGGTGGAAAATTTTCACCACTAGATAACAACATCAGCTGTGGGTGTTTTGTAGATGTCTTTTCTCAAATTGAGGAAATTTCCTTCTATTCCTAGTTAGCTGACAGTTTTTACCATGTAAGGAGTCAGATTCTGTGAAACATTTTCTCTGTATCTATTAAGATAATCAGATAAGTTTTAAAGTCTGTTAACATGATAAATTATGTTGATTGCTTGTCAAACCCCAGACAAACCTTGCGTACTTGGAATACGTCCCAGTTGGTAATGAAGCATTATTTTTTCTACCTATTGTTGGATTAGTTTGCTAATATTTTGTCAGGGAATGTTCGTGAGGAATATCATACTGTAATTTTCTTTTCTTTGCCATGTTATAATCTGGTTTTGGTAACAGGATGATGCTGACCTGATAAAATGCGTTAGGAAATGTGCCTTCCATTTTTTGGAAGTGTTTGTGTAGGATTGATGGGCTTTCTTATTGATATTTGGTAGAATTACCAGTGAAGCCATTTGGGGGTGGAGTTAGCTTGATATGAAGGATTTTAATTCTGAATTTAATCTCTTCAGTTAATATTGGGCTACTCAAGTTACTTATTTTTTTCTTGACTGAGCTTAAGTAGTTGTGTCTTTCAAGGACACATGTCCATTTCATCTAAGTTGTTGTTTATAATATTCCTTTATTATACTTTTATTTTATTTTATTTTATTTGAATTTCTGGATGTTTTATTATGGCCTAGATCAAGAATTTTTTTTTCATTTTTTTTATTAGATCATAATTGTGTACATTAATTCTCTCATAAGATACAGTGTGTTACTTCTATATGCAGTTTGGAAAACTCTCATCCAGGTGGCCAACATAGCCATCATGTCTTTCTCATAGTTGTTATGCTAAGACATTTATATTCAACCTTTAGACAAATCCTCCTGTACCCAAATAGAATAAACTATAGGCATGATCCCTACAATATCATTCTCTTCACCCACCCTCCCCCTCCCCTCCCCCTCCCCTCCCCCCTCTTCTTTCCCCGTACAGCCACAAAGAAAGATGGAGACCTTGCCTCCTTCATATTTACATGGATGGAGCTGGAAAATGTCCTCCTTAGCAAAGTATCTCAAGAATGGAAGAAAAAGTATCCAATGTACTCAACACTACTATGAAACTAATTGTTAGCTATCTTAGGAAAGCTACAATCCTTTATTACACTTTTAAAGTCTTCAGGCTTTGGAATGATACCTTCTTTTTTAACTGTGATATTGTATAATTACATTTTCTCTTTTTGATTGGTCTGGCTGGATATTTATTTCTTTGATCTTTTAAAAAATCAACTTTTGGTTTATTTAATTTCTTTATTCTGTCTTCCACATAATTTTTCTTTTCTTTATTACTATTCTACTTCTGCTTTTGTCAGATTTAATTTTCTTTTCTTTTCCTAGTTTCTTAAAGCTTACATAATTGATGTTAGACCTTTCTTCTGTTCTAATGTATTTAATACTACACATTTTCTCTAACAGCGCTTGAACTGTCTTGCACACATTTTGGCACGTTGTTTCTATCCATATTCAGTTCAAAACATTTTCTAATTTCTCTTATGATTTCTTCTTTGAACAGTAGGTATTTAAAGGATGTTGTTTTATTTCCAGATGATTTTCCAGCTATTATTCTGTTACTGATTTCAGTTTAGTGCTTTGTAGTCAGAGAATATATGTTGTATGATTTCAATCCTTTAAAAAAAAAACTTTAAGCCTGTGCCATGGAAGTGTTCTCTTGGTGAATATTCCAGTAATTTATATTCTGGAATATAAATAAATATATATAAATATGTAAATATATATAAAAATATATAAATAAATAAATATATAAAGAATATATATTCTCCTGTGGTTGAGTGGAGTGATGTTTGAATGTCAACTAAGTCAAGTTACTAACAGTGTTCTCTATAGCTTTTTTTTTTTTTTTTGAGACAGAGTCTCACTATGTCCCACTCTGTAGAGTGCTTTGGCATCACAGCTCACAGCAAGCTCGAACTCTTGGGCTTAAGTGATTCTCCTGCCTCAGCCTCCTAAGTAGCTGGGAGTACAGGTACCCGCCACAATGCCTGGCTGTTTTTTTGTTGTAATTGTCATTGTTTGGCAGGCCTAGGCTGGGTTCAAACCTGCCAGCTCTGGTGCTTGTGGTTGATACCCTAGCCGCTGAGCTATAAGTGCTGAGCCTCTATACCTTTTTTTTAACACTATTTACTTATTTATTAATTTATTAATTATTAAGTATCTAATAGAATTTAAATACAGATTTGTTTATTTCTGTTTTAGTTTTATCAGTTTCTTATTTATATATTTTAAGATTTTTGCCATGAAGGCTATGTTAACCAGTTTGATGAAAATATTTCAAATTGTATATAAAACCTGCACATTGTACCCCTCCCCCCCCCAAAAAGATTTCAATTTTAGGTGCATAGTCATCGTATTATTAAGCCTTCATGATGATTTAATCCCTTATCATTATGAAATTTATGAAATGTTCTTTCCTATCCCTAGAATTAGTCCCTGGTTTTAAGTATATTTTAATATTAATATAGCCATTCCAGATGTCTTTTGATTAATGTTTACATGATTTATCTTTTGCCACATTTTTGCCTTTCATTTATTTATCTTTATACTTAAAATAGTTTTCTTGTAGATATCTATACCAGGATCTTGCTTTTTTTTCCTAATGTAAAAATCTCTAGTTTGCAACAGCAATTTTTAGGCCATTTCCATTGAATTATATGGTTGGGTCTAAACTATTATCTTGTTATTTGTGTTCTATCTGTCCCATCTGTACTTAATTTTTTCCCTCTTTTTTGCCTTGTTTTGGGAGCACTTTTTTGTTCAGCACTTTTATGATTACACTTTATTTAAACTATTGGCCTAGGCTCGGCGCCTATAGCTCAACCGGCTAAGGCGCCAGCCACGTACACCTAAGGTGGTGGGTTTGAATCCCCAGCCTGGACCCGCCAAACAACAAT